>NW_021604694.1:476790-586901 GCF_004785775.1 Grammomys surdaster | reverse complement strand
ATATATATATATATCCATTGTATCAGTTCTGTTCCTCAGAGGACCTTGACTAACACACCTGCATGTATGTGAGGCCCTGGGTTTGATATCTAGCTGTGCATAAATAGAAGAAAAGAGAGTCAGTAAGGTAGCTCAGCAGGTAAAGGCAGCCATAGTCAAACCTGGTGACCCAATTTAACTCCAGGAACCCACATGGTAGAAGAGAACTGACTGCCAGTAGCTGTTCTCTGGCCCCCATGTGAGAACATACACACATATACACAGACATACAAAAAAAATGCAACAACTTTAAAAAAGAAGTAGAAGAAGAGGCCAGGTGAAGTGCCACACATCTTTAATTTTATCACTTGGGGAGCAGGGGCAAGTGGATCTCTATGAATTCAAGATCAGCCTAGTCTACATAGTGAATTTCAGGGCGGCCAGAAATACATAGTTGAGACCCTATCTCAAAATAAAATAATAGAATAAAGAAAAGAGAAGAAGGAAGAAGAGAAGAAGAGAGGGTGAGGCAGGGGGCTTTTCCTCACAGGTACAGCTCTGAGCCAGCACCAGGCAGTCATGGCTTGGCTCGAAACACAGTGGAGCATCTGGCCTGAGTGTTGGCTGCACTCAGTGAGCCCCTGAGTTGAGATGACCTTGAAGGGTTCTGCCTAATAAAGGGTGACGGAGGCAGGTCAGCCAATGAGCTGACTCCTAGAACCTTAACTGGAGAGACTGGAGAGGATGGGCTAGTTAAAGTTGAGAGGAGGGCTGAGGATGGAGCTGTGAAGGACTTGCCTAGCAGGCAGGAGGCCCTAGGTTCAAATACCAGCATTCCCAAAAAAGAGAACCTTCCCTAAATAAATACATAAAATTTCCAACTCAAGGCTGGAGTGATGGCTTTGCAGTTAAGAGCACTGGCTGCTCTTCCAGAGGTCCTGGGTTCAATACCCAGCACCCACATAGCAACACAAACCTGTCTGTAACTCAGGCAAAATACCAATGCACACAAAATAAAAAATTTTTGAAAACGTTTTTTCAAATGAAGTAGAAGTGAAAGGAAGTTCTGGTGAACGCTTGCCTAGCGTGCATAGAGGCTTGGCAGGCCTGGGAGCGGATCCCCAACAACACAAGTAAGACTGATAATCTGGGGGAGGGGGTTGGAGAATGGAGACAGGAAAGAGATGTATTGTATTTCAATTAAAACTGAACTAAAATCTTTTTTTAAAAACTGAGAGAAAGTGCATGCATACAGAGAAATAGTTGCCAATGTCTTGTACTCTGTCCCAGGGGATCTACAAAGACCATAGCAGTAACACGGGTTCATTGGTTAAGAGCACTTGTCGCTCTCACAGAGGACCTGAGTTCAGTTCCTAGCACCCTCGGCATGGTTCACAACCATTCCCAACTGTAATTTGAGAAGACTGAATGTCCTCTTCTGACCTCTTCAGGCAACAGACACCCACACACAGTCCACGTGCATACATGCATGCAAAGCACTCATACAAATTTTAAAAAGTGAATATAAAAAATAAGAAAAGGCTGTAACAGGGGGGCTGGAGGGATGGCTCAGTGGTTAAGAGCACTGACTGCTCTTCCAGGGGTCATGAGTTCAAATCCCAGCAACCACATGGTGGCTCACAACCATCTGTAACAAGGTCTGATGCCTTCTTCTGGTGTGTCCGAAGACATCGACAGTGTACTCACATACATTAAAAATAAATAAATAAATAAATCTTTTAAAAAAAAAAAAAAAGAAAAGGCTGTAACAATAACAACTGAATGGCCTCCATACCTAGTCTTTCTGTATGCTAGTGTGTCACTATTATGGCTCTTCAATCTTGCATGAGCAAAAGTGTGGCAGACAGGGAGCCTCTGGCCAGTTTGGGGTCTATGGACCTCTGACAAGAAACTCTGGCTCACTAGCCAGCTGGAGCCTCCTTGCTTTCCTCCAGTCCCACCAGACTGATCACCCACGAGCCATGGACAAACCAGTGAAATGTCTCTGCAGAAGCACGTACTTAGGGTGGCCATGCTGGCTGCAGTCAGCTGGTGTCTCCTGGCTTAGCTCCATACCTACCACTTCCTCTCTGGGGTGGTGACACAGGAGCTTTGGTCATCTGACACTAGTGTAGGGGTCACCACAGTGCTCCAAGAGATAAGGAGACTCTGCCTTGGAGACAGGACATCTCTACAAGTCTACCACCATATTCCGAGATACCCTGTATCACAGATCTCATAGTCAGTGAACATGGACATTCTAAAGTTCTAAGAAGTTGTATCTTTGATTTTTCTGAGGGCGGGCTAAGCTGAACGTACCATAGGTAAGGGTTTTGTTAGGATGGTATCTCTTGTGATATCTCACAAAGAGCAAGCAAGAGTCACTGGGTGACTCATGCCAGGGCCTTCCTTTCCAACCTCTGGGCTGTGGTTGATTTTGTGAATGGTCAAAATGTGGTTGGTTTTGTGAAAGGCCAAAAGAGCATGAAGTTTACAGCCAGTGACCTGGGAGGCAGTGACTGACTCTGCTGTGGCTATGCTGTCGATCATTTTCCTCTGTGAGCCTGGGACTTCTGCTCTCACCGCTCTGATCCTACAAAACATGCCATCTCTGCATCCCTACAGGGATAGAGAGAGGCCCCTGTCACTGCCTTGCCAGCACCCCTGTAAACAGATTGACTGGAGATGTCTCTTAGTGGCAGCCTCAGGTCCCAGATGCACAGGCACTGAACTAAGAGGCCTTCAAGGTAGGGGTGTGTGTGTGTGTGTGTGTGTGTGTGTATGTGTTCAGTTTTTCTGTCTAAGTATGCATAGGAAACCTCCAGGTCCAGAAGAAGGCACAAATGTCTACCTTATAGTCATATGCCATGATCAAGGGAAGTCCAGAACCTTCTCTTATTCTATACCAAACAAAGGCAAAAGGACAAACAGAATCAGGCAGACAGCAGGTATCATCAGATCAGGGCTCACAGTGAAGCTGAGATTGACCAAGAAGTCAAGGCAATAAAACAAAGTTCCCAGTTGGGCTTCTTCGCCAAGAATGAGCTTCCATCTCTCTCCCACTGTAGGTATTTTATACATGGTAAACTCTGTTGGGAATGATTTACCCACAGCTGTTCTCAAGAACACATTTTTATGTGGGTTTGGAGTAGGGTTTTGCTTCAGTTTCTTTTTTTGAGACAGGGTCTCACTAGGGATCCTTGGCTGGCCTGAAACTCAGATGTCTGCTTGCCTCTACCTCCCAGGTACTGGTATTCAAGGCATGTGCCACCATTTCCAGCAAGGATATCAAGTTTTTAAGACCCATATCTGCTTGTTGTTTTTCCCTGCTGTAGAACTTGGGGAGCAGGTTGATCCAGAACCAAGGGTTTTGGAGGAGACAAGCATAGATCTTCTTGCTCTTGGGACCTGCTTTCAACAAACTGAAACAGCATATGACAATTAACCAATATAATTTATATTGCAATAATAAATCTGTGCGTGTGTGTGTGTGTGTGTGTGTGCGCGCGCATGTGTCTTTTTTCCTCCCAGAACTCTAACCTGGATCCTGGCACGCTCAACCCATCATTCTACCACTGAGCGACACGCCAGCCCTTCTCTCCCTCCTTAGTGTTCTATCATAGGTATTTTGCCCTGCGATGAAAAGCTAGCTAAAGACTAAATAGCCAGGCCCAGGCTTTCTCTTTACTCCTGTGTCCTACTGTCTTTCTCTTTAGCCATGCTCCTGTAGTTCTTCCTCCATCTTACAGGCCTCAGAGTGTGCATTTCCCCATCACCACCTCCCAAAAACCTCCCCAGCTTCTAGGCATTGTTCAATTTGACTTTGCTGTACTTCATGATGCTTTTGCCTAAGGGAATTTCCCAGCCAAATGGACTTTAACAGTCATCTAATTCTAGCCTTCCCTGACATGCACAAGTCCCCTCTATGTCCCTACTATGTGTTCATCCAGCTTTTGTGTCTGTGCCACCAGAGACTCTCCAAGCAGCTCTACCATGGAATAATGTCCTGTAAAAATCCACTTGCTTGCTGGGCAGGCAGTGGTGATGTACATCTTTAATCCAACACTCAGGAGGAGAGGCAGGCAGAGCTTTGAATTTGAGGCCATCCTGGTCTACAGAGTAAGTTCCAGGACAGCCAGGGTTACACAGAGAAACCCTGCCTTGAAAAACCAACAAACATACAAAACAAAAAAAAAAATAGTTCCTGCTGTTCCATCTGACTCTGGAAGGCCCTAGGAAAACTTAGATAGGGCCTCTGCTGCCTGTCAGTCTTCTCTCTTCCATGCAGAACATTAGCAGTTAACCAAACATTTCCCATAAGGCAACTCTGAATTCCTCTTCTGGTCATATCAGGAAAAACACCTATTTCAACATCCCTCCTAAATTCTGCTACTTCACAGTCAGTATAATAAAAATGTTTCAGACAAGAACTCTCTATGTAGCCCTGGTCGTCCTGGAACTCGCTACGTAGACCAGGATGGTTTCAAACTGAGAGTTTCTCCTGCCTTTGCCTCCTGAGTGCTGGGATTACAGACATGAGCCACTATTTCTGTCTTCCAGAAAATCCTTCAGTAAAAATCGAAAGGTGAGCTAGGGAGATGGCTCAGTAAAGTGCCTGCTAAGGATGTTGGTTTGGATCCTCAGTGCCCGTTTCAAAACCAGGTGCAAGGACTCATCTGTAACCCCAGGGATAGGTAGGTAGGGCCTAGGAGCTCACCGGCCAGCCAGTCTGGAGGAAATAGCAAGCTCTGGGCTTGTCTCAAAAACAGAGCGGAGAACAATGCTATGTGTGCACATGTACAGGGGCACACATGCACATATGGACACACACATATATGTATATCATACACAAATAAATAAATAACACTTATCCTTTAAAAGATAAAAGAAACAGGAAGATGAAGGCTGATGGGGAAGCTTCAGTCAAGTGAATCTCTCACATGCCCAGGATCTGGATTTGATCTTCAGCACCACACAACACAAGGAGGACAAAAAAATAAGTATCCAGCAGTGATGAGTTAGTTAAATCAGCTAAAGATACCCATTGCAAGCCAGGTGATGGTGGCACACGCCTTTAATCCCAGAATCTGAGAGGCAGAGGCAGGTGGATCTCTGAGTTCAAGGCCAGCCTGGTCTACAGAGTGAATTCCAGAACAGCCAGGACTATACAGAGAAACCTTGTCTTGAAAAACCAAAAACCAAAACAAAGTATTTTAGCCAGGAAATGATTTTTGACCTTACCCCCAGCACTCAGAAGTGGATTCTGGGGATCCCGAGTTCAGCCTTCCACAGCACATAAAGACTCAAGTCTTTATACTCATGTATGCACATGGCTTCGTTCGTGTGTGTGTGTGTGTGTGTGTGTGTGTGTGTGTGTGTGTGTGTGTAAGAGAGAGAGAAAGAGACAGAGATGGCAGGAGAACATGGACACATGTGGGTGTATGTGTGTGTGATGAGGCACTATTTGATATTTAACAGTGGAGAATGAGCTAGCATAGGTTGTCATGATGATGTAAGCAGAATGAACAAGCTACAGAATAGATGTGCTAGCTTGCTTATCTCCTAGACAGGAAGTCTTTCTTTCCTGCCACTTCTGTGCCCCTTTTTTTAACCTTGAAGAGTGAACCCCATCGTGCTTGTTAGGCAAGTGCTTGCACCCTATCTTGTCTTAAACAGTCCTTAATAAATGTGTTTGATATTATTATTAAGGGGTATTATTAATGGTGGCATTTTTATTATTTCTACATCATAGAGATGTCTTGAGCTGTATCTAGAGACAGAAGATGAAGTTTTAAGAAATGTCTAGGGCCTGGGGACCTGCTCAGTGGTTAAAGCTCAGACTCTTCTGCCAGAGGATTGGACACCTAGCACACAGGTGGTGTACACAGATGAACATGAAGGCAACTCAACCATTCACTTTAGATAAAAATAAATGAAGAACTCACAAAAGCCTCTTTATAAAACAAGAATGAAACTTCTGTGTGCTACTATGTATGTTAATACATATATAATTTTTAAATTAAAAGTCCTTTCCCCCAGTGCTGGGAACTGAACCTAGGGCCTTACATTTGAAAGGCAAGCACTCAACCACTGTGCTAAATCCAAAACCGGTTCTTTATCTTTGTTTTGTTTTGTTTTGTTTGAGACAAGGTCTCCTGTGGTTCAGAATGTCCTCACATTGACTCTGTGGTGAGGGTAACACTGAACATCTGGTTCTCGGCCTCCAGTTCCCAGATGCTGAGAGCTCAAACAGTTGCACCACACCTGGGTGCTGGGTTTGAGACTGTTGGGAACAACAAAAGAAACTTATCCTAAGTGCTACCATTTTGTTTTCAGACTCCATCTAATCATAGGGAGAAATTAAATTCAAGGTCCTAGGCCCTAGGGGAGCTGGAGACTTCCCAAGAGCTGAACACCTTCTATTATAAGGAAACAGTTGTCTGAATCCAGACATCTTAGGGACAACTTGTAAGGAGATAGCTGTCCGAGTTCAGACATCTCAAGGACAGTTTCTCTGACTTACTGGCAGGGTCAAACTGAGTTCAGGTTCCCAGGCCCAGGCACCTACTCCTAACCTGATTGATGGAAGCTCTCTTGCTCAACCTTATGTCAAAAATGACAGGACGATGCTACAACCCACCCCTCCCTTTGTGGTGTCATTCTTTAACTATGCTAGACAATGTCCCTTCAGGGTCATACTCAGCTCCTGAGTAGTGGCTTGATTACAATAACTTTTTGTCATCTTCATTGACCTGGTGTTTGAGTTATGTTGGATTTAAGTGGACTCCCACAACAGCCACCCAGCAGCCAGCCAAGCTTTGTCTTCAGCTCCATATTACTTTTATAATTAGAAAAGAATAATAAAGATTTCCAGTGTGTTGGTAAACTCCAACAACGGCAGTATTGGCCTCTTCCCTAGTCACATAAGGAAAATACATCTAGCAAATACGTGAAGGGGTCTCCAGCCTTTTCACGTTATGAGGTGGTGTTATCACCTACAGATGTGCTGATCTTGTTTGTAGGTACCCAGGGATCACAGAACTTAGCTAGGCAAGCTTAGGACAGCCCAAGCTTCCCTGGCATTCCAGAATGTGAGCTTCATTCTGTGTGAAGACAGCAGTGCTTTCTCAGCAGAGGAAAAAAAAAACAAAAACTGGCAAAGGGCTTTGAGTGGTTGTGCCAAGACCCAGAGGCAGATGAGCACTGTCCATCCCCTCCCGATACCCCATTGTTCAAGTCACCCTGTCCTCACTGGGCATCTGCTGTCCACTGCTGCTGCTGTCTGTGCTCACCCTGCAGCCTGAACGGCCTTCCAAAACGCACAGCCATGGCGTCCCCAGCTACAATCCTCTGCTCTCTTCTGGGGGATTCGGGGGGAGAGAAAAGCCTTTAATCCTTAATCCTTGACAGTACTCTGTGTGTGTGTGTGTGTGTGTGTGTGTGTGTGTGTGTGTGTGTGTGTGAGAGAGAGAGAGAGAGAGAGAGAGAGAGAGAGAGAGAGAGAGAGAGAGAGAGAATGAGAATATTCTGGGTGTTTTGTTTTTGAGACAGGTTGTTATGTAGTTGAGGATGGTTTTGAATTCCTAAGCCTCCTGCTTCTACCTCCTAAGTGCTAGGACTTTCAGAATGTGCCAGCATGACAAGACCCATGGAAGCTTGCATACAGGAAGTTCTGTTGGCTTTACCTTGAAAATCTTCCCAGAGTCTGGCATCTCAGCATGTGTGGAGTGCCCAGCACAGGGCACACGGCTGATGTTCCCTGGGTTCCTGCAGGACATTTTCAGCCCCCCACCCCACCTACCCTCGCCCATGCCAGAAGGTCATCAGTCCTCCTTTCTAAAAGCCCAGCACATCCTGGCCCTGCCTGGCATCCCTGACAGGCCTCCTCTTCTCCCTCACTCCTTAATGCCAGTCACACCTGCCTCCTTGCTGTTTCTCCCTCACACCGGGTTTGCTCTACTGCGGCCTTAGGCACTGTGCTGCCTCTGCCCTAAAGGCCCTTCCCCAGATTATCACTTTCCTCTTTCACATCTGTCCTGCTCCTGCCATCTCTGAGCAACCCCTGTGCAATTCCTCTGGGATTCAGAGACAGCTTTCCTCCACCCCCACTCCCACCCCTCCCTTCCCCCACCTCACCTCCCACCTCACCCCTCCCTTCTCCCACCCTTCTACCCCCAACCCCCACCCACCTCTCAACTCCTCCCCCCCTCCCCACAGGAGGTTTGCCCAACTCTGTCACTCAAGCTCTTCCTCCATGTGACGGTGGATGGTGGACAGGGTGTGAGGGCTGTGGTTCTAGGCGTCAATCTCAAGTCTTCCCAGGCAGATCCTGTTGCTAGAAGTCCCCACAGAGCAAGTTCCAGGAAGGAGGGGGCTGGAACACAGGCTGAACTGGGCCTAGACACGACAGCAGCATCAAAGTGCAGGGAGAGAAGGCACCACCACAGAGGCTGTGCATCTCCAGGTTTAACTGCAGAATAAAATGGATTTTTAAATTTATTGCTTATTTTTAAGTGTATATGTGTTTTGCCTGCATGTATGTGTACCACGTATGTGCACAGTGCCCAAAGAGACCAGAAGAGGACACTGGATTTCCTGGAACTGGAGTTACAGATAATTGTGAACCACTGTGTGGGTGCCGGATTGAACCTGGATCCTCTGACAGAAGAGTCAGTGCTCTTAACTACTGAGTCAGCTCTCCAGGCCCCAGAATAATTTAACAATGAAGCCTGTTAGTGCAGCCCAATGTTGAAGTGCTTGCCTAGAATACACAGACTCCTGTGACAAAGTGAAATTGTTAGTCATGCAACAATAGGTGAGCCTGGGGGAGCATGGGCCCTGCTGCTTCCCTGTAAGGCTCTGAATTGTCTGAGTTCTCCCTTCAGCTCTGCTTTTCCACTCTCCAGGCACACTGCACCCCTTTGCCCCTCAGACAGTCACACACTCACTTCATTCAGGCCTTACTTCAAAAGCTCCGTCTCAGTAAGGCCTTCCCTGGCCACCATCAGGACACTCCCACATAAACCACATCTCCTCTTCTGATCTCTCCTCGGCCTTCATCTCTAGTGGATGCTCTTGGTTGCTATCTTGTTCCTCTGGTGTGAGGACAGCGGGCCTTAGCTTCTTGCCTACGTGCCTGTATATGTGTGTGTGTGTGTGTGTGTGTGTCTGTGTCTGTGTACAAGTTTAGCCACACATGTGAGCCACTGCACATATGTGGACGTTAGAGGACAACACGTAGGAATCACTCTCTCTTTCTACCATGTCAGTTCCAGGTACTGAATTCAGAAATCCAGCTAGGCAGCAAGAGTTATTACCCAATGAACTACCATGTCAGCTTGACAGTGGGCTTTGTCTGTCGTGCCCATTGCAGTGTCTCTGATGTCTAGTGCAACGCCTGGCACAGAAGAGGTCATACATACATTTTTTTGTTTTTGTTTTTTCAGTTTTTGAGATAGGGTGTCATGTATGTAGTCCAGGGTAGAGTCTGGTACTTGCTGTGTAGCCAAGCATGAGTTGACCTCCTGATTAACCTCGCTTCCAGCTCCTAAGTGCCTGGATTATAGGTAAGTGCTACCTCTCCTGGTTCCCAAGCTTTTGCTTGTTTGTTTTAACTGAGGCATAAAAAAAGTTATGTGTGTTAGTCGGGTATCATGGTTGTAAGCATTCTGGACAGCTGATACTTACTCTGCCAGTAGGATTATCCTGCTTTTGTGAAGAGAAACACACACACACACACACACACACACTTAAATTTAAAACAAACTCAAGGGAAGAAGGCTATCTTGTGTCTTGTGATTTTGGTCCCAGTGGCTGGCCCCATTGTTGCAGGCCTGTAGAGAGGCAGAGCATCGCCACAAAAGAGCGTGGCAGAGCTGCAAGCTGATGGCCTCAGGAAGGAACCTGAGCAACAGAAAGGAGCAGAAAGAAGATACGCCCTTCAAGACCTTCAGTGGCCTACTTCTTCTGACCTAGTCCCCTTCCTCTAGTTTATAACCCCTCCAAAACCATCAAGTTACGAATTCATTCGTGGATCAATCTATTGATTAGATCAGAGCCCTCAAGGTCCAATAACCTCAAAATGATCAGATCCATTTTAATTGTGAGGAGAAAGTCGAAAGGACAGGAGAGAAAGTAAACAATAGGCCTCCAGGACTAGTCACTGTTTAACTTGCCAGCTGATGACAGACTTTGTTGTTCCCTCTGAGACAGGAGGCTCCTTCAAGTGTGGCACATGCTGAGAAGCTGCAAAGGCCTGTATGCTTGACTCTTGCATCATGCTAACTCCTAAACTGGAATTATGAGCCCCATTTACTGCACGGAGGGGCAGGGTGTCTATCATGTGTCCTCAAGGTCACAGCTTGACTGCATGAGTGTAAAGCCTAGGCCAAAGATCAAAGGTCAGGGGGTGGGGGTGGGGTGGGAGATTGTGCAGCTCATTGGTAGCCTGGCCGACATCCCCTAAAGACCAAGGCAGGAGGATGGAGGAGGGCTAGCCTGGAAAAGAGGGAGGTTAGCAGAGTGGAGAGGGATGGAAAGACCTATGGGGCTAAATATGATATATTCAAGAACTGTCATTTGAAATAAATTGTTATATGTAATTAATGTCTTAAGAAAACAAACAAACAAACAAAAAAAACAAAGGTCTTAGGCTTCCACAGCTATTGTGTTTATTGCTGCATGTTTTGCTTTTATAAATTCTAAAATATATACTTTACCTTTTCTAAATTACATGTTATTTAGAATGTGGATGTGTGTGTGTGCTTATATGTGGGTGTGAGTGTATCTGCATGTGTTTGTAGCTGCAGTGTACGTGTGCATGCATATATGGGGCCCTGTGGGAATCACTTCTCTTCTTCTGATGCTTGAGTCCCTGGGGTCAAACCCTGGTCCTTAGGTTTGGTGGCTAGCAGCTTTACCCTTGAGATTTCTTTTTTCCTCTTTTGTTTTCTATTTTCCTCTTTTTAAAAAGTCAAGGGAATGGAAAGATGGCTCAGAGACTTAAGAATGCTGTGTGCTCTTCCAAAGGACCCAGGTTCAGATCCATTACCCATATGGCATCTGTAACTCTACTTCCACCTACATACATGTGGGAAAATACTCACACACAAAATAAAATGCAATCAGTATATTTCTTTAAGAGTTGAGAGTCGGGTGTAGTGGTGTACACCTTTGATCCCAGAACCCAGGAGGCAGAAGTAGATGGATTTCTGTGAGTTCAAGATCATCTTGTGACCATGTCTCAAAAATAAATAAATAAATAAATAAATAAATAAATAAATAAATAAAATAAAAATCTTGTTCTAACATTCTAAATGTTGTCAATATGTCCTTCTGTCCTTCTGAAGTATTTTACGGAGACTCAATGAGTGGTCTCTGAAACAGACTGCTGGATTCTGATTCTGTCCCAGTCTGATTTGGTGGGGACCTTAAATAGGATCATCTGTACCTCATACTCTTCCTTTTAAATAAATGATTTATTGTAAGCCAGGTAGTGCTGGCCCACCCCTTTAATCCCAGTACCTGGGAGGCAGAGACAGGCAGATCTCTGTGAGTTCAAGGCCATCCTGGTCTACAGATTGAGTTCCAGGGCAGCCAGGGCTACACAGAGAAACCCTGTCTCTACGACACATGTGTATGAGGAGGAGGGTCTTAGATACCCTGGAGCTGGAGTTATAGGCATGTGTGAGCCACCAAGTGAGAGATGACAAGCATATTCTTGTCTTCTGAAAAAGCAGCAAATGCTCTTTTAACAACCCAGCCATCTCTTCAGTCCCCTCCACCACTTATTCTTATACAGTGAAAATAGAAGTCTAACTCATAACATTTTAATGAAAATTAGAATAGCTAATACATAAAAAAATGACTTAGGATGTTGCAACTAAAGCTATAACTCTTATTTTAAAAGTTATAATCTGGGGCTAGTGAGTAAAAGCATTTACTGTGAAAAATCTTTGGTTTGGTTTGTTTTCTGAGATAAGGTTTCTCTGTGTAGCCCTGGCTGTCCTGCAACTAGCTGCAGAGATCCTCCTGCCTTTGTCTCCCAAGTGCTGGGGCTAAAGGTACGTGCCACACCGCCCAGCTGCTGTGAAAATCTGGACAACTTCAGTTAGGTGCCACAAATCCATGTAAAGGTGAAAAGAGACAGCCAGACCACACGCAGTCATCCCTGGACTGCCATACACACGATCAAAGACAACAACAAGAAGAAGATTTATTTATTTTTATTTTGTATGTGTAGGAGTGTTTTGACTGTATGTTTGACTGTGCACTGTGTGTTCCCAGTGCTCTCAGAAGCCAGAGTAGATATCAGATCCCCTGGAAACTGGAATTACGGATGTTAGCCACCATGTAGGTGCCAGGTACTGAACCCAAGTTCTCTGTAAGAATAGCAGGTGCTCTTAAACACTGACCCATCTCTCCAGAACCTATTTTAGGCTTTTTGAGACAATATCTCACTGTGTAGCCCAGGTTAGCATGGACATCATTGTCTTCTTATCTCAGTTTTCCAAGTGCTGGGATCACACAGTGGCAAGATCTATTCATTTATCTGGTTTAGGATTTCAAGCAATAGTCCAGGCTGGCCCGGAACTCACTATGTAGTCCAGGCTGGTCTGGAATTCACAGTGATTCTCTCAGTCTCCCAAATGGTAGAATTACAGGTATGAAGCCACTACTCTGGGTTTAGCATTTATAATTTTAATAGACATTGGCAAACCTCCCTGCCTGGATCTGAATTATCATATATATTAACTTCAAGAAATAGAGACATCTTAGCACAGAGTAACCAGGTAAACTATTCTATTGCACTAATAAATTAACTTGCATGGGAGACAGCAACTCAACACTGGTAGTTAACGGCCAAAACAGTACCCAAATCTGTGCAGAATTTTTAAGTCCATGTGAAATTTCACAACATCGATTCTGCAATTTGCTTACGTAATGATAGTATTTACTTCGTGATGTCCCTTTTCTTCCCCTAAACCTCCCCTTAAAGTATTTTCTTACCCTAGATTGGCTTTGTGAGCTGTCAAATGACCCCAGGACTGTTCTGACCTTTAAAGGGTTAGCCCAGTGCCAGAGCTTCCTTCTACAAGTAACATATTCTTTGGTAAAGTGATTCCGAAACAGCAGACTTCCCCCAGCCAACTCCAAGACCAGGTTTAGGGGGAGTGGGGGGGAGAAGGGGGGACACGACACACACAGGTAACGTGGCTCCCACCTGTAATACCAGCACTTGGGAAGTTGAGACAGACAGATGGACGCGAGTTCGAGTTCATCCTGATCTACACAGAGAACTGCGTTCCAGGCCAGTTACAAGGGATTCACGTGAGCACCTCGCGGGGACCGGTTGTGCAAGCAGACGGTTAATTTGTAATACACCTTTTTGAGTAGAGGAAGCCCGCCTCTCAGTACCGGAATCGTCATTGGATGGAGCGGTTGTCAATCACGCTGTATATAAATACAGGCCGCGCGGCGCTCGGACAGGCAGCGTGGCTGGAGTCCTTCCGTCGGACTTGCGTGGTTGATCATCTCCTGGCGTAACCTTTGCCCGCTCTGGCAAGTAGACTCATCTACAGGTACCAGGGCCTTCTGGTCCGCAGAGCCTCCCGGGCGGGCGGCGCAATGGCGGAAGCGGCGGCAGGCGCCAGCGGAGAAGCCATGGCGGCGCTAGTGGCCGCAGAAGGTTCCTTGGGCCCGGCGGGCTGGTCTGCTGGCCGGAGTTTCTCCAACTACCGGCCGTTCGAGCCCCAGACACTGGGCTTCAGCCCGAGCTGGCGGCTGACGAGCTTCTCCGGCATGAAGGGCTGAGGCTGCAAGGTCCCCCAGGAGACCCTGCTCAAACTCCTGGAGGGACTGACGCGGCCCGCGCTGCAGCCCCAGCTTACCTCGGGTCTGGTCGGGGGCCAGGAAGAGACGGTGCAGGAAGGGGGTCTGTCCACCAGGCCCAGTCCCGGCTCAGCCTTCCCCTCGCTGAGCATTGGGATGGACTCCTGCGTCATCCCCCTGAGGCACGGAGGCCTGTCGCTGGTGCAGACCACCGACTTCTTTTACCCCTTGGTGGAAGATCCCTACATGATGGGGCGCATAGCTTGTGCCAATGTGCTTAGCGACCTCTACGCCATGGGCATTACTGAGTGTGACAACATGTTGATGTTACTCAGTGTGAGCCAGAGCATGAGTGAAAAGGAACGAGAGAAGGTAACACCGCTCATGATCAAAGGCTTTCGTGACGCCGCGGAGGAGGGAGGAACTGCAGTGACTGGTGGACAGACAGTGGTCAACCCTTGGATCATCATCGGTGGAGTTGCCACTGTGGTGTGTCAGCAAAATGAATTCATAATGCCTGATAGTGCTGTGGTAGGAGATGTACTGGTATTAACCAAACCTTTAGGAACCCAGGTTGCTGTCAATGCCCACCAATGGCTGGATAATCCTGAGAAATGGAATAAAATCAAGATGGTGGTTTCCAGAGAGGAAGTAGAGTTAGCCTATCAGGAAGCTATGTTCAATATGGCCACTCTCAACAGGACTGCTGCTGGCTTGATGCACACTTTTAATGCTCACGCAGCCACGGATATCACAGGCTTTGGCATATTAGGACACTCCCAGAACCTCGCAAAACAGCAAAAAAATGAAGTGTCCTTTGTCATTCATAATCTGCCAATCATTGCCAAGATGGCTTCGATCAGCAAAGCCAGTGGGCGCTATGGTCTCCTTCAAGGAACATCAGCTGAAACCTCCGGGGGATTACTGATTTGTCTGCCAAGAGAACAGGCAGCCCGCTTTTGTGCAGAAATCAAATCTTCCAAGTACGGAGAGGGTCACCAAGCTTGGATCGTTGGCATCGTGGAGAAGGGAAACCGGACAGCCCGGATCATTGACAAGCCTCGCGTTATTGAAGTTCTACCTCGGGGAGCCTCTGCTGCTGCTGCTCCTGATAGTTCCAATGCAGCCTCTGAGCCTAGTTCTTGAAATGGAATAGCAGTTGTTGGGAACTCGGAGCCATTCTACACGCTAACTGACTGTTGGCCAGGGTTGATTTTAAGACCTTTCCAAAGGCTGCCAGCATAGTGCCTCCAGGTACTTTTGCTAGTTCCATCAAAAGCTTCCTGTATGTACATCCAGGTTCAGAAGTAACACCGCGGGGGATGGGTGTTCATCTGTTGAGAGCATGAGGAGCAAAAACCCTTTCCCAAAGCAAGATGAGGCTATTCCAGTTTTAGGGATTTTTTTTTTTGCACTGAGTTGATTCATTTCTGCACAGGGAGTAAGGATTATTAAGATTACATATGAAAAAAGTAAACCTGCAACATGAAAAGAAATTATTTGGACCAATATATTGATAAATCTAAATTGTTAGGAGAACTCTGATTTATTGTCAAATTTGTTATTAATTTTTTTCTGAGAAACTGCCTCTTTTCCTGTTCTGGACAAGAGTTGAGCAACTTGTCCAACCAGGAAAGGAAGACCGTAACCACCTGCCTTGGTCTCTGATAATGATGCCTCTCCCTCTAACTCCCAATAAGGACAGGGGGAGGCTGAACAAACCTCAGAGCCAGGTCTTGGTGGCCATTGAGATACTAAATCCTACACTGAAAATTCCCTGAGATTTAATTAATAAAGAAAATTTCTTACAGCTAACTAAATAAAAGGGACTTTGTTGGAAAACTGTGTGGCTCATGTTTGGCTCTGTGGACCGCTTTGTCTTGTTTCAGACACGTTCTCGGGTGCCTTGATTTTGCTTCTACCTCCAGTATGCTGCCAAGACCAGCTGGAACTCTTGACTCTCTTTATCCCTTGACATTACATCTAGAACGTGCAAAATAGAAAGTAGATGTCTTTGCCCCTGAGCCAAGGGGTTTGGGTTTGCACTGTCCCCTGAGATGACAAAAGAGGACTTGGAATGGATATAAACTCTGGGGACTTTAAGGTAGACAGAAAATGGGGGAGAAAATATTAAAAGATGGCTTAGCAGAATAGAGGAGGCAGTCTGAAGGTAGGGATACTAACAGCTCTGGAAGGATTCAGCGAGGTGAAGGCAAGGAGCTGGTGTGAGAAGAGACGCTGGCTAAAAGTTTATAATACACAGAGCAATTATGTCCTTAACACTTGCAACACCCCTTCACACATACACACACACACACACACACTTTGAGGTAGGAGACTGACTGCCTTTTATGTCTAGGGGGAAAAAAACAGACACTCCAGGCGCAGCAGTAGACAAGCCTGATTGAAAGCTCCTCTCAGCCATTAAAAAATCAGCCAGGGGCTGGAATGTGGCTCAGCATACCTGACAGTGGGTTCAGTGGGTGGGTTTCTTAGCACCAAATAAGGCTGGGGTGGTGCCACTGGCACTTGGGAGGTAGAAGCAAAAGATTAGAAATTCAAGATCATCTTTGGTTATATTGTTCAAGGCTGGCCTGGGCTACATCTATGTGAGACACTCAACACCCCCCTACAAACGAAAAATGACCTAGGATTTGCTGGAGAGCGCCTAGCATGCAAAAGAACTTTGGTTCAGTACTAGTATTTTGGACGTTGGGAGTACCTTGTACTTTGGACATTGGGCATAGGGTGGTGATAAAGGAGAAAAAAGTTTTAGAAACACTGGCCAGGGACTTGAGGCATCGTTCAGTATTACAATGGTGTAGCTTGGGCAAAGTCCTAGTTTAATCTCTACCACAAGAAAAAACCTTGGCCAAGAAGCAGCTATCAGTAGCATGACACAGATGGAATAATCTAGAGAAAATGACCATGTCGGGGAAAACAGATGTTCCCCAAGCATGGAGCTCTTCATAAGGAAAACCACCATCCTGAAGTCTCCCACTTGAAGTTTGATTCAATACATTAAGATTTTAAATGTCACACCCCCAGCCCCCACACTTCTGACAGCATCTTGTGGTGTAACGCAGGTTTGTCAAGATCATCCAGCTTTGGCCTCCGGAGTGCTGGCTCAGAAGTTTTGATGTCTTCCTTTCTCCATTGAGAATGGAACTTTGTTCTTAATATTTTGCAGTGTTGCTTCCCTTCTGCAGACTAGATGCCAGGCAAACACCATCACTGAGCCACACTCCGAGCTCCCCCATGTCTTTTGGCATTGTTTTAGACAAGGTCTTGCTATGTGGCCCTGTCTAGCCTGTAACTTGCTAAGTAGACCAGGCTGACCTAGAGCTCAGAGATTCGCCAGCGTCTGCCTCCCATGTGCCATATGCGCCACCACACCCACCTCATTGGTTTTTTTTTTTTTTTCCGTTCAGTTTTTCCGTTATTTTTATGTGTATGAGTGTTTTGCCTGCATGTATGTGTGTATCAAGCACACCTGCAATGTGCCTCCTACCTAGGCCAGAAGAGAGCTTTGAATGACCTGGAACTGGAGTTACAAATGGTTGTGAGCTGCTTCGTGGATGCTGGGGATGGAACCTGGGTCCCCTGCAAGAGCTGATGCAAGAGCTGATGCTCTTAACCACTGAGCCGTGGCTCTGGTCCCTCACGAGGCCATTGCTTTCGTTTTGTTTTCATTTATTCACTTTACATCCTGGTCATCCCCCCCCCCCTGCCCACCCCTACCCCCCAGTCTATTTTTTCCTTTTTTGAAAGAGGTTCTTATGGTGTCGCTCAGGCTGTCCTGGAAGTGACTTATGTAGACTAGGCTGACCTTGAATTTACAGAGATCCACTTGCTTCTACTTTAATCCAAATGCTAGGATTTAAGGTGCGCACCACTACACCCAAGGAAACCCCTTATTCTTATTCTTTTGTTTGTTTGTTTTTAATAGAGAACTGAATTTTTTATTGGATATTTTATTTATTTACATTTCAGATGTTATCCTCTTTCCCCATCCACCCCCCACCATGTTTTGTTTGTTTTTTTCCACACAAGGTTTCTCTGTGTAACTCCTGGCTGTCCTGGAACTCGATCTGTAGATCAGGCTGGCCTGAATCTCAGAGATTTGCTTTCCTATGCCTCCCAAGTGCTGGGAATAAACTACCACCAGGCTCATTCTTATTTTTATTTTTTTTTAAAGATTTATTTATTTATTTTATTTATGAATATACTGTAGCTGTCTTCAGACACACCAGAAGAGGGTATCCAATCTCATTACGGATGGTTGTGAGCCACCATGTGGTTGCTGGGATTTGAACTCAGGACCTCTGGAAGAGCAGTCAGTGCTCTTAACCGCTGAGCCATCTCTCCAGCCCCCTCATTCTTATTTTTAAATATGAGCAATCAAGAATCACCAGACATGCTGGGCAGTGGTGGCGCACGCCTTTAATCCCAGCACTTGGGAGACAGAGACAGGCAGATTTCTGAGTTCGAGGCCAGCCTGGTCTACAGAGTGAGTTCCAGGCCAGCCAGGGCTATACAGAGAAACCCTGTCTCAAAACACAAAAAACAAAACAAAACAAAAACAAAACAAAAAAAAAGGATAACCAGACATTTGAGGCAAGCTTCCAAGTTGGAAAAAAAAAACTCAAGGGAAAGAGACAATTCAGGGGTAAGTGTGGGAAAGAGGAGATATCTACAAAAAGATGGTTAGTAAAAAAACAAGGGGCTGGAGAGATGGCTCAGCGGTTAAGAGCACTGACTGCTCTTCTAGAGGTTCTGAGTTCAATTCCCAGCAACCACATGGTGGCTCACAACCATCTGTAATGGGATCTGATGCCCTCTTCTGGTGTGTCTGAAGACATCAAAAGTGTACTCATAAATTAAATGAATAAATAAAATAAAAAAATCTTAAAACAAAACAAAACAAAAAATACGTAGGATCTAGAAAGCTAAACATGCAATGCAGCAAGAGATGATAAAGTTGGGAGAGGCTATCAGAAGACAAAATGTGTAATAGACAAGGAAAATATATGAAAATTAGGTGAGGCAGGAGGACCAGCAGCCCAGGGGAGCTCCAGTAACAAGACGGGTGGAGGACATAAACGTAGCAGCCTGGTCTACAGAGTGAGCTCTAGGACGGCCAAAAAAAAAAAAAAAAAAAAAAAAGAAAAGAAATGGAATGTATCAGAATAATGCAAGTGTTCTCAAACTTAGAAAGCTGAGCAAAGTGTCTGAAGACTGCTCAATAGCTAAGAACACTGGCTGCTCTTCAGAGGACCCAGGTACCATCCTCAGCACCCACATGGTGGCTCACAACCATCTCTAGCTCCAGATCCAGGGGATCTGATACACTCTTTGGAACCAAGGGCACCAGGCATATATGTAGTGCATATATATACATGAAAACAAATCATGCAAACACGTTAAAAAAATTTTTAAAAAGGTTTCTTGTTTTTGTTTTTCTTTTTTTTTTTTTTTTAATTTATTTATTTATTATATGTAAGTACACTGTAGCTGTCTTTAGACACCCATATGAGGGCATCAGATCTCATTGTAGATGGTTGTGAGCCACCATGTGGTTGCTGGGATTTGAACTCATGACCTCTAGAAGAGCAGTCAGTGCTCTTAACCGCTGAGCCATCTCACCAGCCCCCGTTTTTGTTTTTCTTAAATTAAAAGTAGCTAAGCCCAGTGGTACATGCCTATAATCCTGGCACTTGAGAGGTAGAGACAGGAATATCAAGGGTTTGCTGGGCAGTGGTGGCGCACGCCTTTAATCCCAGGACTTGGGAGGCAGAGGCAGGCAGATTTCTGAGTTCGAGGCCAGCCTGGTCTACAGAGTGAGTTCCAGGACAGGCAGGGCTACACAGAGAAACCTTGTCTCAAAAAAAAAAAGGAATATCAAGGGTTAAAAGTCACCTGTAGGCTTATATTTCCTATAGCCTTCTAGCCCACCACCCAACAGAAGTAGTGGAAAATAAACGTTATTAGGTCATGGCGGGAGTGGAGCTGTTTAGAAATAGTTCTTTGGAGCAATTCCAATCTTCATTGTTTTCAGTCCGGTCCAGTAGCCAACAGCAAACACGAATCAGAATTTGGAGTCCAAACACCACACACAAATCAGCAAGGGTAGTTCAACCCAGTCAGCTCAAGTCTGTGGCAGCTGCAATAAGCCGCAGGAATCTCATGAGAAATTCTTTGATGAGTTTCTCTCTATGAAGTCACCACAAGCAAACCTCAGCAAAGCAATGTAAGGCGAACCAATACAGGCGTGTAGTCGGTAAAGACTAGCAAGGTGGAGCATGGCAAATCAGTGCTCCAGCTCCCACTGTCTGTGGGGTCGTATCTATGTGCCTTCTAAACATCACACATCCTTTACCAGAACATGCTTTCACCTGTGTGCCCCAGCATACCATCATTTGACATAACTGACTTTCCACAGAAACCAGAAGTTTCCACTTCAGTCACTCTTATGTATGTAGGGAGTTTCAGGCAAGAGTTTAAAGACCCTGTCTTTAAAAACAAAAACAAAACAAAAACAGAAAATAAGTTGAAAATCACATACCTCTTGAATTTCTAGCATACTAAATTTTGTTAGTACTGTCTGCTTTGAGGCAGGGGTCAGATTTTATAGCCAGAACTGTCCTGGAACTGACTATGAACCCTAGGGCAGCCTTGAACTTGTGGCAATCCTCCTGCTTCCTCTTCTTAAGGACCAAAATTATAGGCTTGAGCCACTGTGTCATGCTCTAGTTTAGGGACTTCTAAGAAATACTAACTTTTATGAAGTTTTAAATTCCTAAGGTAAAGATCTCAAGTTCAAGGGTAGTCAGAGGTATACAGTGAGATCCTTTCTCTCTCTCTCTCTCTCTCTCTTTTTTTTTTTTTTTTTTTTTTTTTTTTGGTTTAGGTTTTGGTTTTTCAAGACAGGGTTTCTCTGTGTAGCTCTGGCTGTCCTGGAACTCACTCTGTAGACCAGGCTGGCCTCAAACTCAGAAATCCGCCTGCCTCTGCCTCCCAAGTGCTGGGAATAAAGGCCTGCGCCACCACCGCCCGATGAGATCCTTTCTCAAAACGAAGATATTTTGAAACATGCTAATTGTCCAAAAAAAAAAAAAAAGGAATATTAAGGGTTCAAAGTCACCTGTAGGCTTCCTCTCATGCAGTCTTTCTCAGGCAACTGCTGGAAGGGCTAAGAACATGTTTCAGTGGTGAAGTGTTTATCTAGTGTGTGTTGGGGCTTATGTTTAATCCCCAGCACCACAAAAAAGCAGACAAGCAATACTGTTGGGAGCTGTGTTCCCTGAGAGCAAGGTGAAAGGGAAACTCAATCTGGACCTAACTGGAGAGAAGAGAAGCCTGCAGTTACAGAGGAAACAACCCAGCCAGCTAGAACCAAAATCCCCCAGGCAAGAAGACAGTAGAACTGAGTCTTAGCACATTAAATTGTGTGGAGGCAGCTGGGCGGTGGTGGCGCACGCCTTTAATCCCAGCACTTGGGAGGCAGAGGCAGGCAGATCTCTGAGTTCGAGAGTTCGAGGCTAGCCTGGTCTACAGAGTGAGTTCCAGGACAGCCAGGGCTGCACAGAGAAACCCTGTCTCGAAAAAAACAAAAACAAAAAAAAATTGTGTGGAGGCTGTATGGGAAGAAGGGTGAACAATTCTTAAAGAATCAGTAATAACCATAGAGAAAATTAACAGACAAAAACAAAAATGGAAAAAAATCCCAACCAAAAAAACCCAAGGTAATGTAATCACGCTATATATGGTATTCAACCATCGATGGCACAGTTGAAGATGCCATTTAGTAACAACAAAAGTTCATCATCTGCCCTCCTCATGACTCTTCACCAAATGCTGCTGTGTGGACCCAGTTGCAGGTCTCCAGCTTCGTCGGATGGCTCTCAGCGCCTTAAACCCGTTTGCTTTTCCATGGGCATTAGACAAAACCTCACTGTAGACTCTTAACTGGCTGGAACATTTTCAGTCCAGTTCTAGCTCAAACCCCTCCAACAGGCCCAAAAATGCAGCTCAGGAGTAGAACACTTAATAGTCATGTGTGAGGCCTGGTCCGAAATTCCACCTCCAGTATCACCACTCCAAAAATATTAAAAATAATTTAAATAAAAAATCTATTAAAAGCAAAACCTCATGAAGGACCTTTCTGAGTTAGCCACCAGCTGCAGAAGGCCTGTGGGTAGAGCTCACAGTGCCGAGCACAGGAGGCAAGCTCTCCTGCCACTCAGCCGCCCTCCAGCGCCCAGCCATTTGGCCACTCATCCCATGCAGTTGCTTTATTGCTGTTAATCTACAATTATCTCTAAATGTATTCATTTACTTTAAAATTATTTTCTGGAGCGCCTGAGTTAGAGCTCGGCGGGTAGAACCCCGGAGCCTCCCATGCATGAAGGCCTAGGTTTAATCCCCACTTCTGTTTTTTCACTTTTTTTCTTAAGTAAACATTTATTCTGGTGAGATGACCCAGCAATAAAAGCACTTAATCTGGTAACCTCAGTTCAAACTCCATAACCCATGGTAGGAAGAGAGGACAGACTCCCTAGAGCTGTCCTCTGACTGCACTTGTGTGTATGTGTGACTGCATACACTCACACTCACGCACTCACATGTCAATAGTAAACATAAACACTTAAAATAAAACAGAATTGCTGCCTAGTATGTAAGCTTCAAGAGGGCAGGGATGGTCACACGCACATGCTCGGACTGATCAGTGCCTGAGTAGGGTTCAGAACTGAGGGAGGAAGAGAGGAAGGGAGGGGAAGAGGGAAGAAGGAAGGGAGAGAGAGAGAGAGAGAGAAGGGAGAGAGGGAGGGAGGAAAGAAAGGAAGGAAAGAAGAAAGGAGGGAGGGAGGGAGCGTGAGGACCCAACACCCTTTTCCATTTTTCTAGTACTTAAGTCTGACCATCTCCTAGCAGTGGAAGCCAGGACCACTTATCCACAAAACAAGTATTTGAAGAAGAAATTCAAGCCTTGGACCTGTTTATCCACTTAAAGGGTCTCTCTCTGTCTCTGTCTCCCTCTCTCTCTCCTGATTTATTTTGTTTTATGTATATGAGTATTTTGCCTACATGTATGTATATATGTGTACCACATGTGTGCCTGGGGCCGATGCTATGTCAGAAGAGGATGTCAGACCCCTTGGAGCAGTTGTGAGCCATCATGTGGGTCCTGGAAACCAAGCACAGTTGCTCTGAACAAGCAACAAGTGCTCTTAACTACTGAGCCATCTCTCCAGCCCTTAAAAGCTCTTATTGGGCCGGGCGGTGGTGGCGCACGCCTTTAATCCCAGCACTCCAGCACTTGGTGAGGCAGAGGCAGGCAGATTCTGAGTTCGAGACCAGCCTGGTCTACAGAGTGAGTACCAGGACAGCCAGGGCTACACAGAGAAACCCTGTCTCACCCCCCCCACACACACACACAAAAGCTCTTATTGGTTCCTTTTCCAGACTGCATTTGACAGCAGAAAAGGAAAGCTAAGTGGCTGAAGGTTCCCTCTGCATGGTTCCTCTACTTAGCCTAGGCAGAGAGACAGGCTGGACACACACGCGATGGCAGCAGGTGACAGAGGGAAGGAACAGTGTCACCTGGAAACGGAAAAGAGTAGCCCAGGGAGTAAGATCACTGACTGTTCAGAGTTCAGTTCCCAGCACCCACATGGCAGCTCACAGCTGTCTGTAACTCCAGTTCCGGGGGACCTGATGCCCGTTTCTGGCCTCTGTGAATCCAGCAGAATTTTTGAAAGACCATTGCAACTGGGGTTTACTCTGGAATGATGGCTACCTACCCTTGATGTGATCTCTTGTAAATATCAGTGATTGTTTTCTGAAATGTATGTGGTTGTTCTTTCATGGGAACTTCAGAACTTCAGCATAACCTGAGTCATAAGACATTCCTGGGAAATCTGGGATTCTTATAAAGACTGTTTGCTTAGGTAGTGGTTCCTTAAGACAACCTGTAGATCTGATAAGACACTTTGGTATGCAGAAATTGACTTGCTAAGCTGTCTTTTGCATACCAATCAGTAAAAAGTGCCTCTGTGAAGCTTCTAGTGTTCAGAATTGATTCTCCTCCTGCTGAGAAGCCTAAACCCATACTCCAGTGTCTCTTTCTTTGGTTGTCCCATGTAACACATATGGGCACCAGGCACATGTGTGGTACATAGACATGCAAACAGAATACTTTTTTTTTTTTTTTTTTTTAACAAGCAGGTTGTCCTGGTGGTAATGGTGGTGGTGGTGGTGGTGGTAGTGGTGGAGGCAGCGGCAGCGGCAGCGGCAGCGGCAGCGGCAGCGGCAGCGGCAGCGGCAGCGGCAGCGGCAGCGGCAGCAGCACACGCCTTTAGTCCCAGAATTCAGGGAGGCAGAGGCAAACAGATCTCTGGGTTCTAGGCTAGCCTGGTGTAGAGTTTCAGGACAGACAGGGTTCATACAGAGAAACCCTGTCTTGGGAAACAAAAACAGATACAAAAAAACAAACCCACAAACTAACAGGTGCTGGAGGAGGAAGAGAGAGAGATACAGTAAGAGCAGAGAGAAGATGATGCTTACAGGAGAATGACCGGCAGAACAGAAGTGAAGGCTGTGCGATCGAGAGGCAGCCTGGAGACAGGTTCACTGCCTCCTTGCCTCCTGCATTCTCTGGGTAGCATTACATGCAGCACGCCTCAGCCTGACCCAGTCTTCCGGCCTCTTTAGGCCTCAGCCTCATAGTTGTAACTTAGGTGTAGCCAAGGTGAGCATGATGGGACTCATCTGTAATCCCAGCCCTCAGGAAGCCACAGTGGGAGGAAACAACCGGAGCTACAATAGTTATGTTTGAGGCTAACCTGGGCTACATAATGAGTTTCTGATTTAAAAAAAAAAAAATTGGTCATACACATCTGTGAAAGGAGCATTATGGAGGACACACAGTGAGATATACGCCAACACATGATTATTAGACCCACTGTGTGCCAGACCTTGAGCAAACTCTGGTTTCCAAGAAACTCCAGTTTAGGCATCTAGATGCAAAGCTACGGTGAAAGGTGTAGAGTATCGTGAGAATTAGAAAGGCAAACGCCCAAATTCCTTTGTTTCTAAAACTTGAGTGTGTGTATTCGCATGCGAGCATTTGCAGGAGTGCACAGGGAGGTCACACGCAGGAGTGCACATGTTTGCAGGTCAATTCCTCTGGCCCAGTGTAGGGCTGAGTGGGTCCCGCATTCGCACCACCACAGGGCTCAGGCCACTTGGGAAGACAGGACACAGCCCCATGCTGGCCCCCGGCAGGTGTCTGCTAGGAGAAGCTGTTGGAACACCCCTGGGGTGGGGGAAGCGCAGTCTGAGATCTTGGGGATCAGCTGGAGCTGGCTCAGGGGTGCCTGGGCCTGCAGGGAGGCTGGTACTCAGGCTCTTGGGCACCCAGGCGCCACTGGGAACTTCGGAAGAGCTGAGAATGAAGTGAGGACTCATGAGCTGGATCTAGCCTGGGGCAGAAGGGGAAAATGGGGAGCTCCAGCTGAGTCCCTCGGGGATGAGAGTCCTTGGCTTGGTAGGCAGGCAGCTTGGCTTGGCTGGAGGCTCAGAGACCTAGTACGGAGACTAGATGGTGTCTCTGTAGGCAAAAGCCTTCTCCATGGCTCCCCATGGTGGATCCCAATGAAAAGAGACAGTCCATGGTTTTAAAGCATTTATTGTCATGGTGGAAAGTAGTGATGAGAAAAACCGTATCCCAGTTTCTCAGGGCCGGCCTGAGGTTAAATACCTTTTGCAGGGAGGAGTGTCTGGGAAGGAAAGCTTAATTGGCTAAGCCCTTCAGGCCTTTAGGTACCTCATTAAAATGAAGATCTGTCTTGAGCCTATGTGACCACAGGTCATGACATCTATCTGTGGAGGGACTTGGAGCATTGCCCTTACATGACTGATGGCCACAAATCTATGGAGGGCTGTGGCCTCATGTCAGGAGCCTGGTGTCTGGAAGCGTGGTAAAATGCCTTCTGTCCCTCAGGGTCACTGGGGTTTCCAGCCTGTCCTCAACCAGGAACCAGGCTGCCTTTCACAGTCCTACAGCCAAAATTCTTTCCTTTTTCCAGACAGTTTAGCTTGCCAGGGTGACAGGCTTTGAAGCAGAGCTCTGAGGGACAGACAGATTAGGTCTGGGCATGTGGATAAGGGGATGGCCACACCTACTCCTACAGGGCCACACCTCCTAATAGTGCCACTCCCTGGGCCAAGCATATTCAAACCACCATACCCTCTTTACCCACCACATACATGAAGGGTCCTTTGAGGCCACCCGGGCCAGATTCCTACTATCTATAATATTGGGAAACTGAGGCTAAGATTAGCAAAGATCTCAAGAGCACTGGCAGTTGGTACTCAAGCACTTGGCTCCTTGAGTCCCATCGCACACTGTTGCCTCTGTCTCACAGGCCAGGACAGGTCTCTCTGCTGTCATATAACCTGCCTAGCCATAAGCCTTTGCCACTTTGCTCTCAAGCAGCCATTACCTTGTCCATTCGGGTTAGGGAAGGTGGCCAGGCTCTTGAGAGCAGTAGAGAGATGTAGGCATGTACATGCTCGTCTGACCCAAGCCATACATCCTGTAAAATATTTATTAGCTTGTGCTAGAGAGTCACTCTTGGTTTGCAAAGACACTATCTCTTGGGAGACTAGGTCTCTAAAGAGCTATTGACACGTGTGAACTGCTGTTGAGGCTCTGACTAAGTAGGCAGGCCAAGCTGCCATAGCATGGCTAAGAAGACTGGAGAAAACTGACTGCATGTGAGGAGCAGAGGGAAAGGCTTGGGAATAAGAGACCAGCTAATGGGGCCACATGTACATGCACACTCATCCCCTCTGTTTAGGAATGGCCTACTCTTCAGAGGATGCTGATGGGGACCAGGGGCCATGGATGTTTCTGCCAGATGCTTTACAAGATGGCACTGTGGAAAGGCCCTTGCTATATAAGCCCATCGACACGAGTTCAATTTCTGGGACCCACAGCGGCAAGAACTAACTCCACAAAGCTGTCCTCCGACCTCCATATGCCCACTGCAGCATATACTCACAGGCGGGGTCTCCTGGGGAGGATACAGAGGTGACTCCAGAGACTCCTTCAGAGTACCTGGGTTTGATCCTTAGTACCCACATGGCAGCACACTATTTCTCGAGTCCCAGGTGATCAGACACCCTCTTCTGGCCTCGCTGAGGACCAGGCATACATACAGACAAAACACCTGTATACATTAAATAAATATTTTTAAAAAGAAAAATAGAAAGTTTGGCTAAAAGTGGCTTGACTAACAAAGGATTTTACTACCTTCCAGAACATAAATGCTAAAGCAAGGCACTGTGCAACTCTGCAGCTTATAAAGTCTTGACCACACTGCCAAGGCTCACGGCCTACTCACTCAATAAAGTGGAAACATCATGGGCTTGTTTTTTTTGTTTTTGTTTTTGTTTTTTTTTTGGTTTTGGTTTTTTTGAGACAGGGCTTCTCTGTGTAGCCCTGGCTGTCCTGGAACTCACTCGGTAGACCAGGCTGGCCTCGAACTCAGAATCCGCCTGCCTCTGCCTCCCAAGTGCTGGGATTAAAGGCGTGCGCCACTACTGCCCATCAGGGTGAGCTTTTAAGCACAAGAAAATATGTCCTAGGCTGACACACTTCAGTTAACAAGAACAGTTAGCTAGCAGCAGAACTACAGAAGTCAAAGAAAAAGGTTCGTACATTTAGAGACATTCCCAGAACTGTGGACTTTGCCATCAAATTAGGCCTTTGGTTTCAGTTTTGGCAGGTGGGACTGTCTACTTGATGAGTTCTTCAGTCTGAATGATGTTTCCACCAAGCAGTCAGCTGTGCTAAGGGCTGGGGATCTGTTGCGGTCATCACACCTGCTAACCCAACCAACCAATCACCTTTCTTTTTTAGATAAGTTATTGCATAGCTAGTCTGAACTCATTATTTAGACCAGGCTGGCCTCAAATTTAAAAATACTCACCTGGGACTGGAGAGATGGCTCAGTGGTTAAGAGTACCATCTGCTCTTCCAGAGGTCCTGAGTTCAGTTCCCAGCAACCACATGGTGGCTCACAACCATCTGTAATGAGATCTGATGCCCTTTTCTGTTGTGTCTGGAGACAGTGACAGTGTACTCATATACATAAAATAAATACATCTTTTAAAAAAATACTCACCTATCTCTGCCTCTTAAATGCTGGGACTAAAGGTGGGGCCCACCACGCCCAGCACCAATCTTTTCACAGGTTTTTAGTTTTGGTTGTGAGGCCATGTGGAGGATCAAGTCCAAGTCCAAGGTCTAGGCAGGCCCTCCACCACCAGGCTTCGGGGCTGCATGTATAGGTACTGACAACACAGCCTTCAAAGCCAAACTGCAGGAGTTTGAAGTCTGGCACTACTAACTTATTGTGTAAGCACCTTCACTTCTCAGTTTCCTTCTCTGTAAAGCAGAGTTGACCATAATATTACCTACCTCCTAAAGGCTGCCATGGTTAGCTATGTGAACTGCTGAATCTGGCTGCCACGATCCAGTCCATTCCCCGGGCTCATCTTTACCCAGGAGTCATTCTTGTGCCCTTATAACAAATTGCATTTACTTAGTAAAATGTTCTCCTTTTTTTTTGTTTTGTGTTGCTGAGACAGGGTCTCAAGTAGCCCAGGCTGGCCTTAAATTTTCTCAATACAGCTGAGGCTCACCCTGCACTTCTGATCTTCCTGTCTCAGCCTCCAGGTGATAGGGATTATGTTGGGAGCCGCGTACGCCATTCGATAATGGCGCGGCTCCGTGTGGGAGCCGCATACGCCAATTGTCAATGGCGCGGCTCCGTCAAGAAGCCGCATTCAAAGGCGCGGCTCCGTGAGGGAGCCGCACTCAATGGCACGGCTCAGTCAGGGAGCCGTGAGGTAAAGTGCGCCTGACTAAGGCGCACTGGTTCCCTGCCTCTCGGCCCCGTGAGGGAGCCGTGAGGTAAAGTGCGCCAGAGTAAGGCGCGCCGGCTCCCTGCTTCTTGGCTCTGACAGAGCCATGAATGGGAGCGCGCATGCGCAGGGCACGCCGGCTTCCCGCGCTCTGGCTTCAGTCAGAGCCAAGCCGAGTATGCGCATGCGCAAAGAGTAAAAATTACTATGCTAATTAAGCCTCACTCCAAGAGCACTCTAAGAGCCAATGAGAAACGAGTATGCTAATTAGGCATCATTAAGGAGCCAATGAGCATGCAGTAAGTGCTCCCAGGACTCTATATAAGCCCATGGGTTCTGGGGCTCTGGGTCCTTCGCCACTACCATCTAAGAGAGCTGTAACACCATCTAAAAGAGCTGTAACAAGTAAACTGCGTGTCAGAAGAATCCTGAAGTGTGGCGTGTTCTCCTTTTCGGCGAGGCGGCGCGTCACAGGATTACAAGCACGGACCACTCTTGCTTCAGAATCCCTTGCCTTGTTTAAACCAGTTCAGGATTGTTTCTGTTGCTTGCACTCTGTGTGAACTGCTAACAATGCCCATTGTGTAAGCAGCCTTCAACATATCCACGCCTCTGAGGGCTTCTGAACTGCCCTCACTATTACAAATAAAATTGTGATGGCTTTCATGTTTCTGTCTCTTTAGATCTATGCACTAGCTTGCCAGAGGCATCTATCTGTACCTAACAGGAAAGCACGTCACCTTTTGGTTTTATTTATGAATTTGGTGCTAGGGTTTGACCCAAGGCTCCCTGCATGCAAACCTCTACCACTAAGCTACATCCAGTCTCCTCTCCGATCTTAGTGTCTAAAATCTGACTCTTTCTTCCACTTTCTTTTTCTTTCATTTCTACAAAAATGCAAGCCTTTTCTAAAGTGAAGAACAGAAAGAGTGACTATAATTGAGGGACATTAACAGCCCCCTGTACAGCTGGCTCTACACATGAACCTCATGTGTATAGCCATACCTCATGCCTATAATTTCAGTGCTTAGAAGGTGATGCAGGGGGATTGGCATGAGTTGGACAGTACCCTGAGCTACATAGTGAGTCCCAGAGTTACAAGGTAATATCCTGCCTCAATAACTCAAACCAACCGAGTCAGCAAAACAATCCCTCTTCTCGAGTAACTCCATTCCTGTCATGGTCAATCACTCTGTGATTTTTTTTTCAGATTGGAAAATCTGAAGAGTTAGGGTAGCTCCGTGGGTACAGAACTTGCCTAGCACGGTCAAGTCTCTGGGTTCAATTCTAGAACCTTTAAAAAATGGGAAAGAGAGTGCAGTGCTGTTAGCTCAGCAGTTAAGAACCTTTGTTACTTTCCTGGTGGTGGTGGCACATACCTTTAATCCTAGCACTAGGGAGGCAGAGGCAGATGGATCTCTGTGAGTTCGAAGCCAGCCTAGTCTACATAGTGAGTTTCAGGATAGCCAAGACTATACAGTGAAACCCTGTCACAACAACTTCGCTCCTCTTGCAGAGGGATCAGGGTTTGGTTATTCAGAACCACTGATAACTCTAGCTCCAGGGGATTCGACATCTCTGATCTTTGCCAACAACTGTACTCATGCGCACACACCCATTGCACACATGGGGGACACACGCATACACATAACTTTCTTTGTAGATCTTAAGGAAGAAGAAAAATCTTACGGGTCTGGAAAGATGGCTCCGAGGATAAGACTCCTTGTTGCTCTTGCAGAGGACCACGGTTCTAGTCCCAGTTCCCACTGGCATTTCACAGCTGTCTATAACTTCAGTTGCAGCGGATCCGACATCTTCTTTTGGCACCAGGCACACAAGTGGTCCAAAAACATACATGCAAATACGGGGGATGAAGGAGAGAGAATAAAAAAACAAGTCTTTAAAAAGGCTTCAAAAACTAGCCAATGTAAACGAGTTTGGTGTCCTTTTCTGCACTGTGTAAGGCTGTGATAGTGACCCGTGGGGGCAGAGGCCATACCTATCTATCTGCCACAAATTTCAGAGTCATGTATTCTATGCTGCACGTAAAGAGGAGGAACGCCTTCCTCTCCCTGTAGGATTGCTTCCGATCACTGGAATCCACTGGAGTAGGACGCTGAAATGGGTTACAAAGCCTGGGTGCTCCTCTCTAGAAATCTGCACTTTTTCTCATCAACCTCTTTCAAATTGTGTGAAGACTGTCCACGTGAAGTAACCAAGCACACGCTGGATCCTTCACTTGTAGAGTTTTTGCTCTCAGTGGACCCGCCTCCTCTGCGCCTGCCATTTCACTTTGGCGCCATCTGGCGCCCATTAGCAAGCAACGTCGCATTAGGCTTTTTGCTTCAGTATCTTTCCCACATTGAATCTGTACCTTTCCCTTTAAGAAGTTTCGCCTGGGCGGAAGAAGTCGAGGGCACAAACGGAGAAAACACACTTGAAACTCCCTTCACATTGGTCCAGGCTGGAGAAGGGACGGGCCGTAGCAAAAATCCATGTATATGATTGGGTCATCCTCCGGCTCCGCCCCGGGAACGCACCGAGAAACCGTGATTGGTCAGAACCCAGGAGGCGGCTCCGAGCGTGGCGCGGGGTTTGCTCCCGCGCGGCTGGGACTGGTGGGCGGAATGTCCGCGGCTGGTGACTGTGAGCGCGGTGATGTGGGGCAAGAAGACTCTGCTGCTGCCGGCCCGTTCAGATTCAGCCCGGAGCCCACGCTTGAGGACATGTAAGCAGTACTTGTCCGTCCTCGGGTGGAGAAATTGACCTTTTTGTTTTAATGAGGAGGGTCCCTCCACGTGGTCCACAAGAACAACATGCCCGAGTCCATCCGGGCCCTCCTGGCGGACCTCTGGAGAGCCTAGCTAAGCCTTATGTGCACAGTGCACACCTGAGGCCGGGGAAATTGGGTGACGCCCCAGGGCATGTAAGTACCAATCTTTAATACAACCTTGGAGAGATAACAGAGAGTCTGATAGTACCTCTGCACCCCAGGAGTGATGGGTAGTAGGACAGGGGAAGCTGAAGTATAGAAAGTTTTTTTTTTCTTGCAGAATGTCAAGGAAAGCCCTGGTGGGCAGTGTCTTTAAAAAAAAAAAAAAAAAAAAAAACGGCATCCTGTGATTTAGCTAGACCTAGGTGTGCGGAGATAGGGGCGTTAAGGTGGAGTACCGGGAAAAGTGGCAGTAGGAAAATGAAATAATAAAGGCTGTTGCTAAATTTGGCTTGGGGTTAGAATCTGTACAGGGGCACGTTCATTTCCTGACGATAAGAAAGTCTTGTTAAAAGGTAGTAACTTAAGGACATCCAAGACATTTGACTGTAGGATTCCTAGTCCCATGGCCCTTCTTGATGTATGCTGGGTACCAGCGTCTTGTCCTCTTACCCTGAGACTTGAACCTCCACCCCTTTACTTTATTGCAGCCGACGCCTCCATGCAGAGTTTGCTGCTGAGCGGGACTGGGAGCAGTTCCACCAGCCTCGGAACCTGCTCCTAGCCTTGGTGGGAGAAGTGGGCGAGCTGGCAGAACTCTTGTGAGTAGATGGAAGGCTTCCTGGAAGAGGCTCATTGGGGATTGGGGGAATGTGTTTGAGCCTCAAAAACTGGGTTGTTTTCCTTTCCTTAGTGCTGCATTCTGTGCTGCTGCTGGGGATACAGAAATGACAGATTGAGTCCGAGCCCTGTAGGGTGCTGGGACTAGTTTCCAAGAAGAGAGTAAAAGTGCACAGACAGTGAGGACTAAAAAGGAACAGTTGTCAGCAGGGCTGTGGTGGTGCACGACTTTAATCCCAGCATGCCGGAGGCAGGCAGGTAGATATGTAAGTTTGAGGCCAGCCTTGCTCTACAGCGTGAGTTTCAGGACAGCCAGGGTACAGAGAACACAGAGAAACCCTTTTCAAAGGAAAAAAGAAGGTATGGGGGGAGGGGGGAGTTGGACAGTTGTTGCCAGCATCTTATCTCTGTGTAGAGCTGAAATAAGGAATTTTAAAAGGTAGCCTTACTTCCTGCCAGACAGGAGACTTCCTTTACAAAGGTGGTGTGGGGCTGCTGAGATGTCTCAGTGCTTAAGAGCACTTACTGCTCTTGCAGAAGAGCTGAATTCAGTTCCCAGCACCCCTGTGCCAGGTTACAACCTCCCATAGCTCCAGTTTCAGGAGATCTGACACTCTATTCTGGCCGTGGAGGCTCCTGCATATACATAGTACACGTGCAAACAGGTGCTTACATATGTCTGCAGAATAAGTAAATCTGTCTCTTAAAAAAATAGTGAGATGAGAAAGGGCAAGTTAAATTCTGAGAGAATCCAATTCAAAATTAGCTTTTCTAAAAAAGAGGGTGCATTTTGTATGTGTGCCAAGTATCTGGCCCATCCTAGGCATGATGAAGAAGATACAACTGTGGAAGACAGAGGGGAGGCAAACACAGGCTGATAAGATTGGAGCCAGAAAGTGCTGGAGTTCAGGCAGAAGGTCTGATCTAACCTGAGTAGCAGAAAGATCTCTGTGCCTGCAGGGCAGATTGGACATCTGAAAAAATGGGTTAGAGCAGTCTAGTGAGCAGGCTGGTGTGGACCTAAATCTGGCCAGCCATTGTGGGATGAAGGATAGAGGGCGTACAAGATGCATCCGAGGGTGGGCCAGATGAATTAGCTTCAGTTGTGAGCTAGGTCACCTGGAACTAAAAGATGGGGCCTTGGACCAGACAGCCTCCATTCCAGGTGGAAGGAGACTGGTAACACAGTTGTAAGTGCTCTGGAGCTGTGACAAGGGTTAAGGGGACATCAAGTCAAATGTGGTGGTGTGTGATGTAACCACAGCCCTTGAGAGGCAGAGGCAGGGGGATTGGGTGTTCTTCCTTGGCCACATGGAGACTCTGAAACCTGAGCTACATAAGAGCCTGTCTTGGGAGTGGAAGGGGAGAATAACACAAGATGAGAAAGTAAGAGTTTCTGAGATGGTGACCTCTGAATTGAGACCTAAGTATCAAGAAGGGGAAATCCAGGAGGATGAGGGGCAGTGCTCATAGTAGGAGGAGGAGTGAACACAAACAGAAGAGGTAATGGTGGCTTCGGGTGGGAGAGGACTGGGTAGAGAGGAGTTAAGAGGAAAGTGAATTCCTGCGGTGACTCAGGTCTGGGGTTTGCTTTGCAGTGACAGCTGCTAGGGCTGCTGAGAAGTAGAGCTGGACCTTGGAGTGTCTCAGCAAGTGTTCTCTTGGTCACTTGGTGGCTTAAGGAGAGTCATGGGGGTCTGGCTGTTATCTGTTAAAGTCCCTTTCCTGCCTGGCCCTACTCAGGGCCTGGGCACGTAGATTGACCTTGGAGGGATTTTCTGGGCTGTGGTCGTGTGAAACTTTATATAGACAGGCCCACTAACCTAGCCAGCTGATGTGTCTGTCCTGTTCTCTCTCTAGTCAGTGGAAGTCTGATGCAGAGCCTGGTCCTCAGGCATGGCCGCCAAAGGAGCGAGCAGCCCTTCAAGAGGAGCTTAGTGATGTCCTCATCTACCTGGTAGCATTAGCAGCCCGCTGTCATGTGGATTTACCTCAAGCAGTAATCTCCAAAATGGACACCAACCGCCGACGTTACCCAGTCCATCTGTCCCGAGGTTCTGCCTGCAAGTACACAGACTTGCCCCGTGGGACCATCTCTGAAAACCAGGCTGTGGGGGCTGAAGACCCTGCCTCTGAGTTGAGAAACCAGGCTTCCACCTAGAAACACAGTGCTAATCATAGGTCTGGACCAGAGTGTTTTCTGTCTCAATAAAATGACTTAAGGTCACAACGCCTGGATTTTTCTTGAGTAGAATATCTCAAATCCTGCAGAGAAGCAGGGCTCTGTCCAGTGTAAAACAGTTGCTGTTTTGCCTTTTCACCTTAAAACTTGCAGAAGCAGAGAGCAAGAAGTAAATATGGGCCACAAGTCTTTGATGAGTGCAGAATACAACTTCCTTTCCTTGGTCCCCTTGTATAAGTACAGACCACCCACCTCCCTTACCTGGCCAATTTCTGTTCTTCCTTATCAGATAGATGGTGTTGAATGAACAGTTTATGTGGTGTGTGAGCACATTATGTCCCCTGAGACACCTACGACTGCCTCCCAAAAGGTGAGGGACTGTAGAGAGACCAGTGGTGGCAGTGTGGTGGTGTCTGCCTCCTTCTCTAATGACCCCTCATGCTTCCCAGAGAAAAGCATTCGTCAGATTAAAAATGGCTTACTTTTACATTCCCACCACTGACTATTAAAACATTGGATTTTATTCTCTCCTTTGTCCCTGTATTTAATCAAATTTGCAACCCCCGGTTTGTCTCTGGGGCTCCAGCTCCCTTTCCTTCACCTGACAAGTCTTACAACATGGCTTCTGGGGCCGGAGAGATGGCTCAGCAGTTAAGTCACTTGCTGCCTCTCTCTCTCTCTCTCTCTCTCTCTCTCTCTCTCTCTCTCTCTCTCTCTCTCTCTCTCTCTCTCTCTCTCTCAAGTCTGTTTGTTGAGACAAGGTCTCTACGTATTGTTGGCTAACCTGGAACTTGCTATGTAGGCCAGGTTGGCTTTGGACTCCATCTCTTTGGAGATCCATCTGCCTCTGCCTCCCAAGTGCTGAGATTAAAGGCGTGCACCAACACACTTAGCACTTAATGCTCTTGCAGAGGTCTGAAGTCTTGTTGCCAGCCCACATCAGGCGGCTTAGAATTACATAACACTAGCTCTAAATCTTACTCAATCTTCCCAATTTGGCTGGCACCTGCATTCAAGTATGCACAAATCTACACACTTATTAATTTAAAAACAGAAATAGTGCTTCCAGGCTTACAAGATGGTTCATCAAGTAAAGTACATGCCATCAAGACCAATGACCCACACTATCCCAGAGATCCACATGGTAGAGGGAGAAAGCCAGTTCCTGGGATTTGCCCTCTGACCTCCACACACATGGCTCACTGTCCCCCATCTCATCTCCTAATAATTTTTTAAATTGCCGGGCGGTGGTGGCGCACGCCTTTAATCCCAGCACTTGGGAGGCAGAGGCAGGTGGATTTCTGAGTTCGAGGCCAGCCTGGTCTACAGAGTGAGTTCCAGGACAGCCAGGGCTACACAGAGAAACCCTGTCTCGAAAAACCAAAAAAAAAAATTTTTTTTTCAATTACTTTGGGGGATGGTTACCTGTAGCACCTGTAACCCCAGCATTAAGGAGGCTGAGACAGAAAGACTTAAGTTTGAGGATGGCTTTGGCTACAAACCAAAACTTTTTTTGCGGGGGGAGGGGGTTCAAGACAGGGTTTCTCTATATAGCCCTGGCTGTCCTGGGATTCACTCTGTAGACCAGGCTGGCCTCGAACTCAGAAATCTGCCTGCCTCTGCCTCCCAAGTGCTGGGATCAAAGGCGTGCGCCACCACTGCCCGGCCCAAAACTATTTTTTATGTGTATATCTTGTGTGTATATTGTGTGTCTGTGTACCATGTCAGACGTCAGGGCTTTGGGTCCCCTAGAACTGAAGTTATGGATGCCTGTTAAACTATGTAGGTGCTTAGGATGGAGCCCAAATCCTTTGCAATTTTTTTTTTAAATTTAAATCCAGTGATCATCAGTTTCTTTGACGAATGGTATTCAGTTCCTGCTGTACCATTCACCAACTGTCTGCAAAGGTGGACATAAAATGAGGCTTGAAACTAGCTGTGATGGTGCATGTTTGCAACCTCAAGATTCAGAGGATCCCCAAAAGTTCAAGCCTGGTATATATAGTGAGTACTGGGTCAGCTTAGGGTTAATTAAATGGTGGTGGTGGGGCGCTAATGTACTTACATAAGGAAGTCCTTAAATCTATTTACATAGCCCCATTTCTCTCCTTTGCCATATCGACCCTCAAAGACTGCAAAACACAATCATCTAGTCAAGAACAAGTCCTGTTTCTTTTCAGAACTGAGATTGAGGGATAGCCAGCCAGGTGTGTGGGTCTCCCTATCCCAGGTTATTTTATAGCCCATTTGGTTCCATACCTAGAGTTCCCCTTCCCACCCACCTCACTTACAGGCATCGTGAGGTGAGGATAGAATACTTTATTCACTCAGAAGGGCCAAGGGAATGTAGTTGGGGACGAGGCATGGTTCTAGGGACCCCGGTAGGGCACTCCCTTTCGCCCAGTCCCAGAGCACCCCGACCCAGGAGCAGGCATGGAAGGAACAATTCAGGTGCAAGTCCCAAGTGCCCCTCGCTGCCCCGCCGTGGCTCAGCTGCCCTCGCACTCCGGGCAGCGCTCGGTGGGCGTGGCGGCTGTGGCACTGGCGGGTAGCTTGAAGTCTCGGCCGCAGCCCGCGCAGATGTAGAGGCGGCGCCGCATGTGCGCGCGACGGTGGCGGATGAAATGTGAGCTGAGGCGGAAGCGCCGGCCGCACTCCGTGCACGGGTAGGGCCGCTCGCCCGTATGCGTGCGCGCATGCTCCGCCAGGTTGGAACGGTGGCCGAAGCGCCGGCCGCACACGGCGCAGCGGTGCGGCTTCTCGCCCGTGTGCACGCGCCGGTGCTTGGCCAGCGCCGAGCTCTGAGCGAAGCGCGTGCCGCAGTCGGCGCATGCGTACGGGCGCTCGCCCGTGTGCGTGCGTCGGTGGCGCGCCAGGCACGAACTTCCGCCGAAGGCTCGTCCGCAGTCCGGGCACGCGTAAGGCTTCTCGCCCGTGTGCACGCGCAGATGCTGCGCGTAATTGGAGCTCTGCGCAAACCGCCGGCCGCAGTGTGCGCATGCGTACGGCTTCTCGCCCGTGTGACGCCGCCGGTGCTGCCGCAGGTTCGAGGCGGCGGAGAAGCGCTTGTCGCATTCTGGGCACTGGTAGGGTCGCTCGCCCGTGTGCGTGCGACCGTGCTTGGTTAGCGCCGACTTCTGCGAGAAGCACCGGCCGCACTCCGTGCATGCAAAGGGACGCTCGCCCGTGTGCGTGCGCGCATGTTTGGCTAGTGTGGAGCGGCGCGCAAAGGCGCGGCCGCAGTCCGGGCACGCGTGGGGGCGCGCTGGGTCGGCCGACGGTGCTGGCATCTGGCTGGCAACCTGCAGGGAAATGGAGGACAGGTCAGCCTGGAGGCCCAAGCGGAAACCTTGGTCTCCTGCACACTGCAAACTCTTTGAGCCTCAGTTCCTCCATCTGTGGAAAACAGAACTGTGCCTGCCTCCATGATGACTTACATGACTTAATACATCACAATATCAGGTGACATTATAGTTATCTATATTAATTCACAAAATTTATTGGGCACGTCCTAGGTGAGTTAGAGACACTGGGGATTTGACATTAGATAACAAAATGCCAGATGTCTGTAATACTGACACCGTAGAGGTGAGATAGAAGAATCAGGCGATCCAGGCCAGCCTGGGATACATACGATGACTCTGTCTCAAAACCCGAGTGCTGGTAATGTAGCAGTGACAGCGCTTGCCTACTAATTTCCTCAGCCCTGTGAGGACTGAACCCTGGAGGAATCCTACTTACAAGAGTAATGGGTTAATTGCTGGTATTGCTGGAATGCTGCAGATCTACATAGGGCTAGGAAGACACCGTTGTGATAGACTAAGTTAGCAGGAGGAAGGAAACAGGAGGGTCTTATTTAAGGACCTGGGAAGGAGGACTTTGGCTGTTAGTGTAAATGAAATGGAGAATCGCTATGAGGGCTTTCTGAGGATTTTGATCAGTGAAGGTCACACATTTTAAAAGACTCTTTGGGAACCCAAATGAAGGAGAAGACAGAAGCAGGAGCTCGGTGAGGAGGCTACTGCACTCATCTGACAGAAGGCCTGGCCTAAGCCCAGGAAGCAAGTAGAAAGTAAACCCAGTGAGATGTTGGCTTGCTTCTCTCTCCACTTTACAGGCTGAGATAAGAGATGGCAACAAACTGGCTTCAAAGTATGAAGACTCAAAATGACTATGGGTTAGACCTGCTTGCCTCTGCCTCCCTTCCCATTACGATGTGGGCCACCATGCCTGGCCCCAAGTAACTAAGGAGTTTAGGCTCAGAAACTGCACAGATGGGAGTTGCCATGTATGGAGGGGAACCAGGTAAGAAATAAGATCTGGGGCTGGAGAAATGGCTCAATGAGCCCTTCCAGAGTCCTGAGTTCAAGTCCAGACAACCACATGGTGGCTCACAACCATCTATACGACATCTGGTGCCCTCTTCTGGCCTGCAGAAGGACATGGAGGCAGAACGCTGTATTCATGCATGATAAATAAATGTTTTTTTTAAAAAAAAAAAAAAAGGAGAAGAAGAAGATCATCATCTGCTTGGGGCTGTATGGAACTCAGGAAGGGCTGGTGATGAGAGGTTTTCAGCCTTTAAATGCCTAGAGACTGGGGAGATCTTGCAGGGAATTGCAGAAGGACAGTTGGCAAGTGTGGGCAGAAGCCAGGACGGACAGCTTGGCCAGGCCCAGAATCTTCAAGTTTTCGATCAAGAACTTTCTTAAGCTGTGGAGAAAAAGCCAAATGTTGCTCTGAGACCTTGAAATGAGTCAGTCTGGACTCTAGAGATACACTTGGGAAAAGGGAAGAAAGCCGTGTCAGGAGGAGGTGAAGGGGGAACGTTTTGAACAAAAGAGTAAAGAGGACATTAAAGGCACATTCCCCTCTTCCAGTAAAAGGGAAAATACCACGTGTAGATAGATGAGAGCATGACACAACTTTCTATCCATAAAGGAAGTTTGTGAATGAGGTTTAGTTTTCCTCTTGATGGGGAGGACTGGGAGAGATGGATGGGGGTAGAGCGGGCAGTGGAGTGATCCCCTAGAAAAACTAACGAGTACTGTGAACCAAGCAATTAAAAACATTAATTCATTCTGGGCTCGATGGTGCAGACCTTTAATCCTAGTACTTGGGAGGCAGAAGCAGAAGGATCTCTGTGAGTTCAAGGCTAGCCTGGTTTACATAGCAAATTTCAGGACAGTCAGGATTACAAAGACCCTGTCTTTAAAAATACATACACACACACACACAAAACCCATTAATTCATGACCAAAGAATCACCTGACACACAGGACAAGACATATGCTGCCTTGTATTCAGTCCACTGTAAGTCACAAGGAACAGGGCCTTCCCTTTCAGAAGCTGTAGTAGAGCACCTTGAAGGCCATCAGCCCTTTGTCACAAACGGACTCTGGGGCCAGGTAGGGTGGCACATGGCTTTAATCTTTGCACTCAGCAGGCAGAGGTAGGCACATCTCTTGTGGATTTAAGGACAACTTTATCTACATAGAGTTCCAGACCAGCCAGGATTGCACAGTGAGACCCTATCTCAAATCAAAACAAAAAATTAAAAAGTGGGTTTTTGTTGTTGTTTTTTTTTTTTTTTAGAAAGTGGTTTTGAACTAGAAGACATGACAGTTTGGGAAATTAGCAATCAACCAAGAGAACTCTGGTTTTAATAATGACAATAATAACAATAGTCTTCCTTTAACCATGGCTTGATTTTCCTGTTTCAGCTGCCAGCTGTCATGGTCTGAAAATATTAAATGGAAAATTCCAGAAATAAACAATTTGTAAGTTTAAAACAACTTTTATTATAGCATATTGTTCTGATTCTATTTTATTATTGTTAAACTCTTACTGTGCCTAATTTAGAAGTTAAATTATATTATAGACATATACCTAAAGGAAAAACATAGTCTAGGTATGACAGTACACCTATAATCCCAGCACTCAAAAGGATCACAAGTTCTCAACAAGCTTGGAGAATATAGCAAGACCTGACTCAACAACCTAATTAAAATATGTGTGCACACACACACACACACACACAAACCCATTCAAGGCTTCAGGCTTCCGTGGCAGGGTGTGCCTGTCTTGCCCTCCGTGAAGGGGCTTCTATAACGAAGATCCCCATGTCAGGCTTTGATGGTATTGTTTTACGTATGCTAAGTAAAACAGTAAGTCTTCCTGATATCCCTCAGTCAGGTGGGACAGTATCTTCATGTATAGCTCAGGTTAGCCTCATACTTATAGACAATCCAGCCTCTGCCTCCTGACTGCTAGATTACAAGTGTGTTCCACTACAAAGGGTTATTTTGTTTTTGCTTTTTTTTGTTTTGTTTTGAGAGAGTTTCTTACCTTGTCATATAGCCCAGGCTAGCCTGGAACTTGAAATCCTCCTACCTCCACCTGCTGAGTACAGGGATCACAGGGTTATCTCCAGACAGCAGAGAATACCAAAACTTAGAGAGACTGAGTTGACAAAGCATGAGAAGGTGCCACTCTCCCCTGAACTCACAGTAGCCCCTCTCTCAGTCTCTATCTTTCTCCAAGAAAGCCTCCATGTTAAAGTAATACTGTGGGAAGTCCGTCTGAAGTTCTCCAAGGCCACACTTCCTCCCTTGCCCTGGCTGTGACATCTCCGAGTCTGTTCAACACCACAGTGGAGATGACCTTTTTTTAGACTCTCCCCCAGTTGTCACTGCCCAGCCTGGGGGCCTCCTCACACTGGCTTCTCTGACTTATGACTTATGGCTTCTCCTTTCCATTAGTCATCACTGTCTCCAGCCCAGCAGGAGGGGCCTTGGGCACCCGGAGAAGAAGCTTAGTAGTGGTTGGAGTCTAGCTCCCGAGACATGGATAAGGCCGGGGTAGTGACTAGCCTCCTAGCATTTGAGTAGCTGAGGCAAGAATATCATGAGCTTGAGGCTAGCCTGGGCTATACAGTGAGACCCTGTCTCAAAATAAGCAAATGAAAATCTCACAATCCTTTGTGTTAAGTTCTCCAGCCCCATCATGAATGAAGAAATTAGATACAGACATCAACTGATCCCCCGAGGCCATACAGCTAACAAATGGCAGAACCAAGGACTGAATTCAAGTCTGTCATTCTTAGTCGTGAAGCAACCCTAGCCATGGGTGTGAAGTCACGTGAACTGCTTATCTCCTCCCCAAACCCTTCATCAAATCTTCATCTTTTCCTGCAGAGTATAAAACAACCCCCAAGAGCGAGTTCCTCACTACAAGTCTAGCCACATCAGAATCACTGGGCACTTGTGAAAAATTCACACTCAAAGGCTGGGGATACAGGTCAGTTGGTAGAGTGGTCACTTAGCATACAGGAATCCCTAGGCCCACTCTCCAGCCCTGCATATACCAGCCGTGAGGACATGCGACTGGAATCCAGCACTCAGGAGGTAGATGCAGAAGGCAGAAATTCAAGGTCAGACTCCACTATATAGTGAGTTCCAGCCAGCTCCAAGCCTATAATTTCAGCACTTATGAGGTAGAGGCAGGAGAATCAGGAATTCTAGTTCTTCAGTTCTAGTTCAAGGACAGCATGAATCTCAAGCCTCACTAAAGATTTACTGTGTCATAATCTTCCTTTTAGGGATTAAAGAGACTGCTCTGTGGTTAAGAGTGCTGGCCACTGTAGCACGGGACCTGGATTGAGTTCCTGTAACCCACGTGGTAGTTCACAAGTATCTAAAACTTCAATTACAGGAGTTCCAACGCCCTCTTCTGGCCTCTGTGGGTATTGCACATATGTATACATACATGCAGGCAAAACACTTTTCCACATAAAAATGAATCTCTTTTTGGTTTTGGTTTCGTTGTTTGTTATCTTTAAGACAGGTTTCCCTGTGTAGCCCTAATTGGAACTTACTATGTTCCAGTAGACCAGGCTGGCCTCAAACTCAAAGATCTGCCTGCCTCTGCCTCCCGAGCACTGGGATTAAAGGCATGGGCCACAACTGCCTGGCAATGAAAAAAAATCTTAAGATTTTTTTTTAATCTTCATCTTATGCTGGTGATATAGCTCGGTGGTACCCAATCTGCACAAGACCCTACATTCAATTCAGCATTGCAGAAACAAAAACTTTCACTTTATCAAGTTCACAGTGATCTGCCTGCATGTTTAACATTAGGTCCAAACACTTGTGGTGGACAGTAATCCAAACTCCTGCAAGCCCAGCCATCTGGAAGCTGAAGCAGGAGGATCACAAGTTCAAAGTCTGTCTAAGCACCATACATGAGGGGATCCCATCTCAATAAGTAAGTGTAAAGTGAAGCCATCTAGTCTGCAGGTGAGAAGAGTACACCAGAGAGAGCGGGTGCACAGCGGACAAAGAGTCTGTGGACTGAACCACACAGCCTAGTTCAGGGTCAGGTGTGTCTGAGGTGGGTGCCAGCTGGCGAGAGCACTTGTTGCTAAGCTTGATGACTTGAGTCTAATCCCTAAGACCCACCTTGGTAGAAGGAAAGAACCACCTTTTGTAAAGTTGTCCTCTGGCTGCCATAGGTGCCATAGTAACCCCATACCATGGTACCCACTGTACCTGATACTCAGACTCACACAAATAAATATAACTGAAAATTCAGACGGATCAGAATTTGACAGGCAGACAAAGACTACTCCAAACTCTTGAGTGTAGCGTCCTTGAAGCGTATTTTCCTCCAGTCCTGGGGACTGAACCACACAGTAAGACCAGCTTTACCCCGAGCTACATCCACAGCCCCTTGACATCATTCTTAACAAAGAACAGCCGCTGTTGACAGGAAACGATCAGTCTACTGGTACTGGATGCCATGTCCCAGACAGGCACTTGCTATGTAGACCGTGTTGACCTGGAACTTGCAGTCCTCCTGCCCTGGCCTCCCTAGAACTGGGAGGATTACAGGTGTACACCACAGTGCTGGCTGGAAGGCACTTCTGAGATAACATGGACATGGACAAAAGAAGCTAAGGGAGGCCACGCAGCAAATCACTGCTACTTGGTTGGCTAAGGGCAAACGTGCCGTCTATAACCTCCAGCTGGCTCGCCCTCGTAACCCACGTACTCAGATCCCAGACTGATGCTCTGATCTGTTTGAGACAGGGACCCTCTATGAAGTCCTGGCTGTCCTAGAACTCAATATGTAGACCAGGCTGGCCTTGAACTCACAGACACTGTCCTGTCTTTGCCTCCTGAATGCTGGCATTAAAGGTGTACACCACCATGCCCAGCACACTCAGTGATCTTATTACTGAAGAAGCTGAGGCAAAGTTGGTAAATGGTAGAGCTAGGATCTGCTTGCTACCTGAGACTATACAGTCTTGCCCAATGGAGCTTTGATGACTTTCACGATAAATGTTCTCTTAATCCCTTGGTTCAGCTGTTTCAGTCCAAACACCCTTTTCTCTACAGCTGCTGTTACTTCAAAGCAGGCCACTAACCTTAGCAGCCAGTGTTGTTTTTTGTTTTGTTTTGTTTTTTGTTTTTTGTTTTCTTGTTTTGTTTTTGTTTTTTGGTTGGTTAGGGACTTTTGTTGTTATTTTTGAGATAGGGTTTCATGTAGCCTAAGCTGGCCTCAAACCCACTACATTACTGAGGATAATGTGGAACTTAAAAAAAAAAAAAATTCATGATCTGTTTGAGTGTTTTGCCTACATACTTAGTGTCCCTGGAGACCAGAAGAGGGCACTAGATCTCTCAGAACTGGAGTTACAGGTATTGTGAGCCATCATGTGGGTACTAGGAGTCAAACCTAGGTCCTCTGGAAGAGCAGCAAGTACTTTTTTAACTCCAGAAGCATCTCTCTGGTTCCGACCCTGAACTTCTGATCTTCCCTCCTCTACCTCCCTAGTATATGCCAGCATGCCTGACTATGTGGTGCTGGGGAGCAGGACTTTCTGCATGCAAGGCAAGAACTCTATGGGTGGACACAGCCCCAGGCCCTACCAGGAGTTCTTTTAAATAGAAAATCTAATTATTTTTATCAGTTGGCTTAAGACTTCCTATGTCACAAGATGGAACACAGTATGCCCAAACTGCTACCCTGTCCTGCTTAACAGCCTTTCACAGTCTGGCCCCAATGAAGCCTTCTAGCATTACCTTCCGTGAGCCTTTACTCCTGCCCTTCCTCCCCTCCCCACACAAACCTTCAAGGTCCACACTGAATACCTGCTTCTGAACTCTTTCCCACTGCCTAAGTAGTTTGCCTTCACTCTGTCCAATGCCTGAGATCAGCCTAAAAAAGCCTTTGATAAAAATGAGCAGGCAGGTCAGCAAGTTGGGTCAGCAGGTGGCAGGGCTTGTCACGTAGCCCTGAAGAACCAAGTTCCGTCCCTGGAACCCACAGTGGAAGAAGAGAAGTGACTCTCAGAAGGTGTCTTCTAACCTCCACCTGAGTGGCTACACACACATGCACACACTCACGAACACAACAAACAAACATAATAGTTGGAGCCAAATATAGTAGCACACACCTTTAATTCCACCCAGGAGGCAGAGGCAGGTGGATTTCTGGCCATCCTGGCCTATAAGTTATAGGCCATCCAGGGCTATCCAGACACAATAAGACTCCTCTTAACACAGGCTGGGAGATGGCTCATCAGTTAAGAGCACTGGCTGCACTTCCAGAGGTCCTGAGTTCAATTCCCAGAAATCACAGGGTGGCTCAAAACCATCTGTAATGGGATCTGATGCCCTCTTCTGTCATGCAGGCATACATGCAACCACATAGTGGCTCACAACCATCTATAATGAGATCTGATGCCCTCTTCTGCTGTGCCTGAAGACAGCTACAGTGTACTCATATACATAAAATAAATAATTCTAAAAAAAAAAAAAACCAATAAAAACACGGACAAAACCCAGGTAGATGTGCCTTGTACCCCTCAGTGCTCTGGTAGGAGGGTATGGGAAGACCAGTTGGACTTCAGGCCACCAGGCTAGCTCCAGGTCCAGTGAGAGACCCCTGTCAAGGGAATATGGTGGACAGTAATGGGGCAGGCACCTGCTGTCCCTGCCCAGCTTTGGCACATGCACAGGTACACACATTCACATATACCACTCACCCACATGCACCAAGAAAAGATGGAACTATTTACACACTGCTTGTGTGCAAGACGTAGCTCTAACTCACATAGTCACTAGTCTTTATATCTCCAAGAGGTAAGTGCTGCTATGCTCTCCCTTTACGAATGAGGAAACTGAGGCACAGAGAAGAAGCCAAGTACCTTTTCTCAGGCCTGAAATCCCAAAGCCAAGGTCAAAGGATTGCCTGCCTGGACTATAGAATAAGTTATAGGCCCACCTGTGCAACTTGGTTGAGACCCTATCTCACTAGAAAAGGGCTTGACTGTAGTGCAGACGTGTAAAGCCTTGGTTCAATCCTTAGTACTGCAAGGAAAATTAACAAGGCCAAGAGACTTGTCAGCTGGTGGGAGGCGATGGGACTGGAAGTGCATATTAATCTCTGGAGCTCTAGGTCCTTCATGTTCAAACCAAAGGGTACACAGGGTCTGAAGTCAGGCTGGGTGGAGACGATAAGCCAAGAAGGCTAGAAAGAATAGGACTTCATAGTCAACAGTGGAAGCGGGGCCTAGAGAGCAGGTCTCCTTCCCAAAAACACCTCATCATTTCCACTAGGGAGAACTAGAATTTATCCCCTGGGATGTGGGCCCTAAGACCCAAGGCAACCAGAGCCCTCCAGCTCAAGTCTACTGAGGCAGGGACAGCCTAGGTCCCAGGCAGCTCTGAGTAGTAAAAGCTGGGGATAGTTAGGGTCTCAAATGGCAGGCTTTAACTCATTCTGATGTCCTGAAAACCTTCAGAAGAAAACCCAGATTCCCAGCGTGGTCTGTCAACCAACCTGCCTGGAACTGCGCTGCAGTATGAGGGAACTACTGCCCCGTAGCTCCCCACTGACAGAGCCGTTCTTTCTGTCTGGGGCAGTCACTGAGGTCAGTTACCAACTGTCTTAGACTCAGTTCCTCACCTATAAAGTGGAGTCAATACTACCAACAAACCAGATTGGAGGTGCTTAGAATAGCATCTGGCGCACCATAAACTATGCAAGAGGTAGGTAGCTGTTGTTACAGTTGCCTGACCTCATCTTCCCTCACCTCTGGCCTTTGCTACTCCTTATCTGGACTCAGGATATAGGATTGTGAGTTTACAGACATCAAGCTGCATGGAGACTGGAAACACTCAGCACGGCGCCTCAAGCAGCACTCAGCATGGCATCTGGCTCTCACAGTGGGCCAAACATCTATCCAATCAGGTCGGGGGCGCGGGAGGGACAGTGGGCACAAGGATGGGCCAATTCTGAGTTTCTAGATCTGAGATCCAGGAAAAGGCGGGGGCAGGATTTCTGATTTCTGTCTGAGGGAATGTTGAACCTGGCACAGGTTCGAGGGTGGGGGGGGGGGTGTGGGATCAGGGTGTAACACGTACCTCCTTGTTATCCACAGGGATCTTGAGTTTCACCACCTCATACTTCTCCTCACCCTCCTCCTCCTCACCCTTCACCAGCAGCACCATCTCCTCCTGCATCTCTTCCTCCTCCTCCTCCTCTGCCTGCTGTTCGCCAGGCATCTTGGTGTCCTGAGGCGGGGCGCTGGATCAGAGGCTCAGGACCCGCCCCCCACCCCCACCCCCACCCCCACCGTGGCCCCGGCCCAGACAAGGCGGTGCAGCCGTGGCTTCCCCCGCCCTGCCCAGGCTCCGAGTCTAGTCCTCTCCCATCCACCCTAACCCAGCCCCACGCTCCGGCACTGCCCAGGGCCCAGCTCGGAAGACACCCGTTCACCCCACTCATCCCGACATTCAGGGCCCTGAACAGTTCGAATCTCCAGCTCCCGCGAGTTGCCACCCTCCTCGCGCTGAGTCACTCCCCGGAGCCTGGGTCGGCGACCCGAGCGCCAAGGGACGGGCTGGAGGCCCGCTGGAGCTGAGGCCCTGGGGTGGAGTGCGCACTCACCAGCCCGAGGTTCGGTGCTCGTGCGGCCCCGGGCCTGGGCGAGGGGCGGTTGGGTGTTCTGCGAAGGCCGCGGCTCCGGAGGCGGGGGTGGGGCGGGGCCCCAGGGGCGGCCATTCATTGGCTCGCACGACTGGCCCCGCCCCTAGGGGAGAGGCCGGAGGCCCGGGCTTCTGTCCCTAACCGCCCCGGGAGGGGCAGTCCGGACTCGAGGTGTCGGCTGCCCGGAAACTCCTAACCAACAGAACATGCCTATCCCGGCCTTTAAGGCCCTGCAGCCGAGTTCCAACTACCCTCAGCTGGGCTCCGCCGCTGCTGGATCTTGACGCCTCACGGAGATGGCTGTGCCGCCGTAGGCCACGTGCGCTCCCGCGGGTCTGGGCCTCTCGCTGGCGTCCCGCCTGGAGAGCGGGCCCTGTTGCCTCCTCTCTTCTTTCCCCTCCTTTTTTCTTCTTCGTTCTTTCTCGGGTCGCCTTCCCGACCACTGCCCTGCCAGACAGCTTGCCCGCCTATGGCCCAGATCCACCACTGCCGTGTGTCGTTTCTGACTTGAGTCAGAGGCTCACTATGTAAACCTGGTTAGTTTAGAACCAGTGGTGAGCCTAGTTCTAGTTCTGCACCCCCGTAGACAGGAGTTGCTGTGCCTGGCTTTGGTACCCGTCCTTGTAAGTTTGCTGTTTTACACACTTGGTCACACTTGCTCAGCACAAAGGATCACGACTTCACTTTACACACACACACACACACACACACGCTTAAAAATAGTTTAGAGAGGACCGATTTGCCTACGTTGTACAGTAAGGAAGCATTTCTGACAACTGGTAGTGTGGGTGGAAATAGCCCAAGGTCAAATCCACTCTACAATACTACAGTACTATCTTGCCTATCTCTCTAGGTATTTTTAACTGGGCATAGTGCCACTCAGCACTGGGGAGGCAGAAGCAGGTGGATTTCTGTAAGCTGAAGGCCAGGCAGGCCTGCATAGTGAGACTACATATAATTTTTTAAATAAAAGAATAATAAAGGAGCCAGAGAGATGGCTCAACGGTTAAGAGCACTGACTGCTCTTCCAGAGGTCCTGAGTTCAATTACCAGCAACCACGTATGGTGACTCACAACCACCTGCAATGGAACCAATGTCCTCTTTTGGTGTGTCTGAAGGCAGAGACAGTGTATACTCATATGCATAAAATAAAATCTTTTAAAAAATAAATAAAATTTAAAAAGAAAAAAGGAGGACGGGAAGATAAAAGCAAAGAGGACAGTTTGTGTCCCAAAGACACTTCTGATACTACCAGTATCATCTAGTGACTTCCATGGGTATCAGCTCCAGATAGGACTGGGAACAAAATTTGAAGTTACATGTGATGGCTCACCTCTGGAATCCAAGCTACTCTGGAAGATCCTGAGTTCAAAGCCACCTGGGCAGCAAGATAGAAGCCCCCATTTCAAAAGGGAAGTCGGAGGACCAAGCAGACTGTGTAGGGAAGCAGGGCATGAGGCAGCAGAAACAGCCTGAGAGCTGTCTTTTTGTTTGTTTGGTTGGTTGGTTGGGTTTTTTTGTTTTTGTTTTTTGTTTGTTTGTTTTTTCGAGACAGGGTTTCTCTGTGTAGCCCTGGCTGTACTGGAACTCACTCTGTAGACCAGGCTAGCCTTGGACTCTCGAACTCAGAAATCCACCTGCCTCTGCCTCTCAAGTGCTGGCCGGTGAGAGCTGTCTTCTGATGGTCAGAATGTTCCTTTGCAGTTAAATGCCTTTTTTAAAGGTTATTGTTTTAAAAGATACATGACTGTGTGTGTACACACTTGCAGATGCCCAAATAGGCCAAAAGAAGGCGTCGGATCTCCTGAGGCGCACTCAGTCAGATGTGAGGGATGCACGTGGGTGCTGGGAACCAAACCCTGTGCCTCCGAAGAGCAGCCACCTCTCTAGCTTCTTAACGTTTTAAAACTTTTTTCTTTTAATGTGTGTTTGTGCACATCTGGGTACATGCATGTGTACCACAGTCCAGCAGGAGCCCTGGGAGGTCAGGAGAGGGCATCGGATCTTCTGGAGCTGGAGTAACAGACAGTTGTGAGCCACCATATAGGTACTGGGAACCAAACCAAGTCTCCTGCAAGAGCGGTAAACCCTAATTAACCTCTCCAACCCTAATTAAATATTCTTAAAGTGGCAGTTAGGTTTTGATTGTTTAAGAAACTATAGCCCTACAGCACTTGCATCAAGGAAGGTTTGCCTTCTCAAAGACTCCATCGTTACTGTGGTTTTGATTCCTCCCCCTCCCTGTTTGTGGGCTTTTCAAGAGTAATGTGGAAAGAAATAACCTAAAAAGGTCTGATCTGTTGAGGCTTGTCCCCTCCCCAGCATAGCTGTAGCCATTTTGTTCCATGCCTGCCAGCTATTTCATATTGTTACTGTAATATGACTGCCAGTCATTGACACACAAAAATAACTTGTCGCACAGCAAGATCATGCTGATCATATATCCTGTTCTGTATGAGGTTGTCAAAAAAAAAATCTTAAGAAATTCCACAAAGCTTTATGTAGGAACCATCAAATTAAAGGTCAGTATAAATTGTTATGACTAAAATAGCTTGTGTCAGAGCTGACCATTGGGCAGCACTTCCTGCACCTGCATATGAGCTCATTGTGGTTTTTGTAGTTTTAGCCTTTATAAGCTGACAGAGAAAAATCAGTTTCAGGGTGTGTGCTCAGTAAACCATCCCTGTCTGACAGAGAGAGATCAGTGTCCATGTGGTTTGTGGGCATTAGCTCCTGATAGGACTGGGAACAGAAATTTGAAGTTGGTTGGGGTGGCTCACCTCTGGAATCCAAACTACTCTGGAGGGGTTCCTGGACCCCCAACATGATCCATCATGAGGGAAGGTGAAAGGGAGGCATCTTACACCCATAAATATGCCTTCCACCTCACAATCTTCCTTAAACTTAAAAATCCACTAGGTAGAACACAACAGGCTATTTATGTCAGTTGTTTTGGATAAGTCCTCTTCAAATCTCATAGATTTGAGTTTTAACTGTCTCAGCTGAATTCTCAGTGAAGGAAAGGAACAGAGAACCCTTCACTCTGTAAAAAGCAATGTAAGCAGAAGCTCTAAGGCTAACAGGCATTGATGATCCAGCTGCCTCCATCCGAGGCCTGAAAGCCATAGCAAAGACAAAACTAGGCTCATTCCTGTTTATGATTCAATCTGTTTCTCAGGATTGGGCCATGCCCCACCTGTAACCTTAACTACAGATGGCTCTGTACTGCCTGTTCCAGGAAATGGCAACCATGCCTTTGTTTCAAAAAAACAGTTTATCACCATCTTGAAAGCCTACCTCTGTTTCAGAAGGTTGTTATGACTACCTGAAGTTATGACTACTAAAGAACTAACCTGCCTCCATTTTAGGCTTAAAAGCCATTTTACAGTAAAGACAAACTAGATCCGTTCCTGCTTATGATTAAACCTGTCTTTTTTTTTTTTTTCTTGGTTTTTTTTCGAGACAGGGTTTCTCTGTGTAGCCCTGGCTGTCCTGGAACTCACTCTGTAGACCAGGCTGGCCTCGAACTCAGAAATCTGCCTGCCTCTGCCTCCCAAGTGCTGGGATTAAAGGCATGCGCCACCACCGCCCAGCTTAAACCTGTCTTTCAAGGATTCAGCTAGGCTTCCCCTGTAACCTTAACTACAGGTGGATCTGTACTGCCTGTTCCAGGAATGGTAATCACCTCTTTGTTTCAAAAGGTTACTTGTAACTATCTTGCAACCCTGTCTTTGTTTCGAACGGTTGTATAACACCTATGATTACCTTCTTTGGATTAGGAGGTCCTTAATGACTTCTTATGCTGACGTCATGCTTCTGTAACCCCCTACTCCTGACCTATAAAACCTTGTCTTCGTTACATCCTGCCTTAGGAGGAGGGAGCCCATGTACACAAGTTTGCTTTGCTTGCTTTAATTGGACCATGATGATTTGGGTTGATGGTCTTTCTCCTCTAATCTTTGGGATTAGCAGAGGTTCCCATCTTAAAAAAAATAAAAAATAAAAATGTAATGTGTATGAGTGTTTGCAATGTGCATCATGTGCATGTCTGATGCAACAGAATTCAGAAGAGGGTACCAGATCCCCTGACTGAAGCTAGGGCTGGTGTGTAAGCTGAGGACAGAGACAGGTTCTCTTCAGCACTGAGCCACCCATTCAACCCACGAGTTATGCTCTACAGAGTATGACAGTTTTCAATGGAGCAGTAAAGTGGCATGGCCTAACAGCAATTCACAAAGTTCACCGGGGTCAGCTTAGAGATAGGAGACAAAACATCAGATTCCCAAAGTCCCTCAGAGGGCTGATTCAAGGCCAACAAGATGCCTGTGCACTGAAATACACAAGTCTGTAAGGGCCCTGGGACAGATTGTAAAGCTCCAGGGTTTCACAAGGGCCTGATTTCTGAGGAAGCCAGTCAGATGACTAAGATCTTGGGAGAACTCCTGTGACTGTTCCTGAACCTTTCCCTGCCCATTGGTTCTTTACTCAGAACAAAATAGGGACCTACTTCCTGCTCCTGAGGAAGATCTACTCCTGGGGACATAGCAGAATTTTTAAAGGTCTCTGGAGGTGGGTGTTCCAACATTCCTTGTTGATCCAGACTTTCTGAACCTGTGCCAGGCAGGTTGGCAACATTTTGCCAGGCTCACTGATCACCAGCCTCCCACCTCCCAGTCACTGGTCTTCCCTCCTTGGTACTTCACATTCTTTTCAAGGGCCCATGTTGTAGTTAGGTTTTTGTGGGCAACCAGACTGGCCTAGGACATCAGTTGACAGACCTTAAGACTACCCAGCTGTCTCAGTTCTGAGTGATCCTCCTGCCTCATCCTCTTAAATTCTGGGACTTACAGGTATGACACTTGACACCTTCCTCCAATGAAAGTAGCTTAGTTGTCTAAGACAGTCTCTTTTATTTAATGGCCTTAAGGTATGGGACCCATTTAAATATTATGGCTGAGGGCTCTGCCTATAGTAGACCCTCTAAACCTACTTTAGTCCTTGCTGTCCTTTGTATAGACCTATGTACACACACACACACACACACACACACACACACACACACATATATATATACACCCACACACAGCAAACCTCAGGCAAGGGACAATTTATTAATAAGGAGACAGACAGACACTTAGCTGTGGAAACGTGAAGCTTCTCTGGCTTGCACTGGCCCTGCCCTTGCCCAGCAGGCTGGTCTTCGCAGATGTCCACGATGACCTAGGCTTTGCATCCAGACTGGAAGCTGAGTGCTCCTGCTGGCTCTTCTATTTCACCAGTGTCTCAGTGTCTGAGTGGGAAGGACCCTCAAAAGCATTACAGACATAAGTTCTTTCCCAAAGTGCCCTTCTTGGATAAAACCATGTCCAGTGACCCACAGAGGGGAAACTGCCTTCTCCACAGCAATACTTCACCCTCAGGGTGGTCAAGACGCCCCTGCCTTGTCTTGACACCTAAAATTCCAACACTCTGCTCTCCCGTTCTAAGGTTGAAAGGATCAACCTTTTTTTGTTGTTTTTGTTTTTTGTTTGTTTGTTTCACCATAGAGTTCTGGCTGACCTAGAACTCTCTATGGAGATCAGTCTGGCCATGAATTCAAGAGATCTGCCTGCCTTTGCCTCCTGAGTGCTGGAACTAAAGGTTGGACATAACTGTGCCCACCTGAGGGGTATGTTCTTAACAGGAGGCAGTAGGATTTTAGAATTGAGTCCAGCTTATCAATTTTACAACTATTGAGGGCCTAATCTGTGCTAGGCAGTGTTCTAGAAGCTGCGATACAGCTCGTACTGGCAAGGTCCCAACACCTAACCAAGACAGTTTCCTGAGCACGAAGGTTATGTACAGTCTCTAATCTGTTTCTAGCTATTCTCATCCTCCTCGTCCCTCCCACCATTTCCCAGGCTCTTCTCTGCCTTCAGCAGCGGGTACCCTCCCTCCAGTACCCTGGGCTTCTACCCTCCCTAGACTCCCCATCACTCCATTCCAGCTGGTGACTCCTCCTGAAGGGACCTGGGCTGACCATCCCCCACCCCAAAGGGCCTTAGGGCCAGATGCCCACGCTGGTGCTTTATACGAGCAGAGCTGTCGCCGAAGCCCTTGCCGCACTCTGCACATTTGTATGGCTTCTCCCCAGTATGTGTACGCCTGTGTTTGACTAGATCTGAGCTCCTGGGGAACTCTTTCCCACAGAAGCCACACACATGAAGCTGGCTGGGTCCAGAGGGCTGGCCCCGCACCCGAGACTGAGGGACTATGGGTACAGAACCAGGTGGATTATGGGGCCGCAGGAGAGTAGATGGTGGTGGTGGTCTAGTGCGTTCACCCTGGTGGGTGCGGAGGTGCTTGACTCGGGCAGAACTGTCAGCAAAACCCTTGCCACACTCGGGACAGAGGTAGGGTTTCTCCCCTGTGTGCACACGATGGTGTTTCACCAGATCCGAGCTTCGGCGGAAACCTTTGCCACACTCGGGACACTTGTGGGGCTTGTCACCTGCCAGCGGTGGGGGTGGCTCCCCAGCCTGCGGGCCCCCGGGCTCTGGTTCCAAGCCAGGTAGGCCAAAAGGCCCATCACTGGAATGTGAAGGGCTTCGAGGCGTCAGTGAGGGGCTGGTACCAGGAGGAGGTGGAGGTGGGCTGGGGATGACTGGAATTACAGGGTAGGCTGAGAAACTGAAGTCCTGGGGCTCCACGTGGGTGAGGCGGTGACGGAGAAGAGTGGAGCTGAGGCTAAAGCTACGGTTACATTCTGGGCAGGCATGAGGCCTCTGGCCACTGTGGGTGCGGAGGTGCTTCACCCGGGCAGAGCTATCGGCAAAGCCCTTCCCACACTCGGGGCACAGGTAGGGCTTCTCACCTGTGTGTACCCGCAGATGCTTCACCAGGTCAGAGCCCCGTGCAAACTCCTTTCCACATACATCACAACCGAAGGGTTTGGGTCCTAAGTGACTACGTTGGTGGCTCAGTAGGCTGCAGCTGAGCACAAACCTTTTGCCACAGTCAGTGCAGATATATGGCTTGTCCTGGGCCTTAGGTCTGTGTGTAGCTGTTGGAGCTGCCTGAGATGGCTGCCGTCGGGGAACCACTGGCCGAGGGAGTTGATCCCCTCTGTGTGTCCGCTGGTGCTTTATTCGGGCAGAACTGTCCCCAAAGCCCTTGCCACAGATGCCACACTTGTAGGGCTTCTCCCCTGTGTGTGTCCGCTGGTGTTTTACCAGGTCAGAGCTCTGCCGGAAGCTCTTGCCACATTCACCACAGATAGTGGGGCGTTCGCCGGCAGGAATCCGAGATCGAGGCATCTTAGGGGGACCTGGGGCTGGTGGCGGCCGGACCCTATAGGGCTTCTCGCCAGTGTGTGTCCGCTGATGTTTGATTCGGGCTGAGCTATCCCCAAAGCCCTTGCCACAGACACCACACTTGTAGGGCTTCTCCCCTGTGTGAGTCCTCTGGTGTTTCACCAAATCGGACATCTGCCTGAAGCTCTTGCCACACTCACCGCACACTGCAGCTCGGTCATTACTGCCCTGTCCCCACCGGGGTTCTCCCAGGACCCGGGGGACTGGATCTCGAGGCTGACGCTTTCCAAGGCCCTCTCTGCCAACCCATAAGTCATCCCAGCTCTGAATGCCTTCGGGTTTGAGAGAAGCATTTCCTTCTTCATGACCTGGGGCTAACTGTTCCTCTTCCTTGAACTCTGGGCCATCCCTCTCCTGTGGTGTATGTTCAAATTCATCCACTGGAGAAGCCTCCATATTCTCAGTCCCTAGAACTAGAGAAAGAAAACAGAATTATAAATCTCACCCTCATCTTCTCTTTTATTGCTCCCGGAGTGGAACCCAGGGACACTACCCCTAGTGGCAACCTCCAGTAACTTCCCCAGTAAGACTTTAATGATGCATGATCTCCTGACTTTTCTCCCTCTCTACTGAACTTAGGGAGCACTAATTATCTGTCTCTCACTAATTATAATACTGTGCTACAAGCCTCAGCTGAGACAGGGGTTTTGATAACTTGCCCAGGCTGGCCTTGAACTTTCAGTCCTACTGGGCATGGTGGCACATGCTTTTAATCACAACTCTGGGGAGGCAGAGGCAAGTGGATATGACTTCAAGGTCAGCTATATAGTAACAACTTGTCTCAAAACAAAGTTTTCTTAGCCTTCCAAGTGGTGGGATCCTAGGTAGGCACCATCATCCTGGCTTACTATGTTTGTAATCAATAATCACTAAACTAAACAAAATCCTACTAGTAACAGTCTCTTTGTTTTAATCCATGGAAACATAGAAATAAAGCAACTTCTTCCTTTCTTTCTTTTTTTTCTTAACAGGGTTTCTCTGTGTAGAGAGGCTGTCCTGGAGTTCACTCTGATGACCTGGAACTCATAGAGGTGCGCCTGCCTCTGCTTCCTGAGTGCTAGGATTAAATGCATGTGCCACCACATGAAAGTTAGTAGAAAATGGCCAAGTTTCTAACTCCTATCTACCCAAGCCTGTGCTATATCACAGTATCTCTATTTAGAAAACCTAGTATGTGGTCTTTCGATTGAACTTCCGTGGTTTTTTTTTTCCTCCAATTTTTGAGACTGTCTTACTATACTGCCCGACTGGCTCTGAATTCTCCACCCTCTACCCCATTGGCTCTATTCTGTCCCGGTAACTTCAACGATCTTGTATGTACTTACTTCCCTACAGATATACAGATATAGGGTGTAGGAGAGAAAAGACAAAGTAGCAAATTAACTGTGGGCTCTGAACAACCCTGCTGTCACAAGAGGCAAGAGATAAGAAGTCAAGGACCGGCATTACTATGCAGCAAAAACAAAACTATGGAAAGGAACGCGGCTACTTGGAAAAGGATAATGAGACTAGTCTGAGCACGAAAGGTCTGTACTTAACACTAGGTTCACTAAAGCTTTTAAATAATAAAAATAAGAAAGCTAGGGAAGGTTTTGAGAAGGGAGCCAATATTAGAGCTGGATTTACAGCAGAACGCACGCTGAGGAGGAAAGAGCACCAGAGGTTACCACAATTGAGCCTGGAGGCCTGCAGTCGGGCTGAGTGAAGGGGGAGGGGAGAGCGTTAGGGAGGATGCCCCTCACCGCCTGGCACACAGTAGGTGTTCAGAAATGCTGCCTTTTTCCCCTCGGATTTTGCTCCCCCGCCCCTTCGGCCACGTCCGACTTTCCGGGGTCCCAAGCATCCATTACCTGTCAGCGCTGCGCCGACCGCCGCCCTCACCTGTACCGATGGCTCTCAGCCACTCCAAGTCCGCTGCGCCGCGAAGCTCGGCGCCCCAGGGCTGTGTCGCGCGCTGCACCGTCAGCCCTCGACCCGGACGAGGCCCCGGCGACTCCGAGGGCACCGGCCGCCCTGTTCCCCTCGGTACAACAGGGACCCAGCAGCCAGCGGCTCGGGTACGGGCTCCACGCCACGCCGGGAAGGGGCTCGGCCCACGTCCCGGGCGCCGCGGGGCGGGACGGGAAGCGGAAGCACGGGCCTCGGCGAGCCGCTCTAGGACCCGGAGGAGCCGCGGGCTCGGCGGCGGCGGCGGCAGCAGCGGGGGCAGCAGCGGGGGCGGCGAGGACCAGTTCTAGCCGTGCCCTGCGGCGTTAGCGGCGTGCCTCCTCGGCTGGTCAACTGGCGCGGCGGGGCCCGACTGCCCGCGCGGGACAACGGGGAAAGAGCCCAGGGAAGGGGTGGGAGAGACCGAGGCAGACAAAGGGAAGCGGAGAGCCGGCGGGCGGGGCGGGGCGCTGAGGCGGGGGGGGGGGGGAACAAAGCCCCGCTCGGAGTGGGGGCTGGGCTGGGGACACACAGGTCGAGCTGGAGCCTGCCAAGTTCTAGCCTGAGAGCCACGAGTCAGGGCTCTGTCGGCGAGAGACGGTGCGCAGGGACAGGACCAAGAGACTGGGTACCAGAGACAAAGAGATGTAGAAACAGATAAGAAACATCAAGTCACCCAAGCGGAGTCAGGGGCCCTAAGAGGCGGAGAGCCTGGAGAGAAACAGGCGGGAGACAGAACAAAGGACGACAGGCAGAGACAAAGGTAGAGAAACAAAGAGGCTTCCAGCTTTGCAAAGGCCAAGCCCAGGGAGGGACTGAAGAATAAACCCAGCCTCCATCTTGGTGGGGTCAGGTTCCAAAGGACCCAGGCCCTAGAAGCATAATCCTGGGATTTTATGTTGTAGGCAGGTTTTCCTTTATAGAGGTGAGTACCCAGAGTCTTCGGTCCTGCCACTAAAGCGAGGACTAACGGAGTTTTTATTAATTCATTATGTATTAGCGTTTCACATTAAAGCAGAAGTTAGAAAGTTAAACCATGCATCGTCTGTCCCTTGAGTGCCGTCAGTTTTAAAGAAAAGCATACAAATCATTAGACGTAAAGAATCGGGCCAATGATATGACTCAGTGGGAAAAGGCGATTGTCACCAAGCTTGACAACCTGAGTTCTATCCAAGGAACCCATTAGCTGGAAAGAGAGTCCTCGCCCTGACGCAATGCGCCCCACCCCATTGCTCCAAATTTTAAAAATTCTAACTAACTTAAAAAAAAAAAGATTGCTGGGTCCTGTTAGTCCCAAAGCTAGGAGAAGAAAGACCACTGACCCAAAACATCATGGTCAAATTAATTAAAGCAAGTTTCATGAACACGGGGTGCCTCCCCCTAAGATAGATTCAAAGGGTCAGCATTAAACTAGGGAAGATAAGGTTTTTATAGCTCGGGGGTGGGGGTGGGGAATTCCAAATGGGGGATTTGGCGAGCAAGTAGATGGAGTTACAGAAGCAGAATATAACAAAGTAGTCATAACAACAGGTGGTTATAATAATCTTCAGAAACAAATGTAGGCTTGCAAGATGGTTGTAACTTTTTGGAAGAAAGACATGTTTTTTTCTGTACCAGGCTGTATAGCCATTTGTAGTTGAGGTCACAGGTGGGACATGTGTTAGGAACAGCCCACATTCCACAACCATGTGTGCCCTCAGCCTGCCTTCAGCAACCCAGCACCAGCCCCCACATCATCACCAGCCACCACAGCCTTTATAAAGCCCATGCCATCAATGGTTCATTCTCTCTCATTCCTGCTCAGAATCGGCCTTTTGTGTCTGTCCAATAAATCTCTTGCATTTACTGCATTTTTATAGATCAGTTGTGGGGTGTGTTCTTTGCACATTCCCTGGCCCCATCCACCAAGGTAAACTTTGGACACAAAAAAACCTAAATATTGGTATCCTGGTGCCACTCTGGGACCCTCCCCACCAGCTCTATCCGAGACAGATCCACCTTCTGGCCCACTGATGTTGGACCCTCTATCACCAGCAACTGGCAAATGATCCCTCTCGGTCGGCATACATGCTTCCCCAAATCTCTGGTATTCTTGGAGGCAGAAGTACCCACCCTGCTTCGGACCCTTTCCCTTTGGGTTAGGCTTTAGTTCTGAGCTCTGTTTCCACCTTTTGGGTTCCCTCAAAAGCCCTGGTACCAGCCTCCTCAGGGTTTTAATTTTAACCCTTGTTCCCCATTCAGTGAGGTGACGATCCACTGAACATCTGTGTCTTACAGTTCAGTCTTCTCTGGATCCTGGAGACACTTGGAGCTTCAGGCCTAGGACCTTCCCCTCTTCCTCAGCCATGGGATTAGCTTTGCATACCCCCTGTCTCCCCTTTAGAAAGCCTCCTGCAGAACATCCAACCCCTCTTTACCTGGCACCTGACCTGAAGGACTCCAAACGTACCAACTTTTGCAATCAAATTTGGCCTGCATGTATCCCTTAGTCAATCCAAATGTAGCCAACTAGTGGGATCCTAGATCTCAGTATTATGTGGGTCCTATTCAAACACTGAGCAGTTGAGGGGAATAGAAAGGAGATTTGGTCCCTATTTCTCTGTTCTCTGCTCCAAGCCCAGTTTGTTTTTGTCTCCCCCACACTGTAAATATCCTGTCTCTGGATCTTTAGCTGCTGCTTCCCTCTATTTGCTGTGCCCTCCTTGTGGGCCCCTCTCTCTGGTTCCCACAGCCTGCTCTGTATGACTCTAGCCTGCCATGCTGTCATCTCCCTTTTCCCTCCGCTTGGAGCTACCTGCTCTATCTTTATGCCTTCCTGGACCTATACTTTGTGAATTTCCTTGCCTTCCCTAGGAGCCGCCTGCTAAGTCCTGCAGCTTCTCTACACCTTTGTGGCTTCTATGATATTGGAACCCTTCCATAGCAGAGTTCCTGCTTGTTTCTCCCTTATCCCTAATGGATCTACTTCTGGTCTATACCATAAGTGTCTCTCTGGATCCTGGAGCCTGCTATGCCCTTGGGGTGCTCACCACTGGGCAACAACTTTCTCTCAGACCTGGCCTGCTGCATCCATCAGGATCTTTCTACTGAAGTATTAGTTCCCTTCCTCCTGCACTCAAGGCTGTCTGTCCTTCCAGCCTGTAGTCCTGCAGTTTCAGCTCTCTGCTCCCTCTTGGAGTTATAGGAACATCCCCCCCACCCCCGCACCCTCCCCACACACACAGAAGCCCTATCTCACAATAACAAACAAAAGGATTTCAGGCAGACTGGCTTTCAGACTCCGTTCTTAAACCAGTGCTCTAGACCAAAAGCATTTAGCTTGGCTCTGAGGCCAGGCAATTGGTCTTGGACTGAGCTATGCTACTGGCATCCAGAGGCTCCAAACACCTGTCTTGGGACTTCTTAACCATGGCAAAACCTGAGCCAATTCAGTTGAATCCCCAAGCTATAATGACAGATTTGGAATTGGGTGTGATCAAAGTTTGAAATTTTTCAAAATGTTATCCTAGACAGTGGAGATGGTTCCGGGTAAAGTGCCTGCTGCTTAAGCATTGTGGCATGAGTTTAGGTCCCTAGCAACCACGATAAAGCCAGTAATGGGAGCACATCTGTAACCCAAGTGTTGGTAGAGAAAGATGCTGGGGCTCACTGACCAGCCAGCCTAATTAAAACTGCGTTCTCCTGGTTCAGTGAGAGACCCTGTGTCACAAAGTAAGGTAAGAATGATTAAGGAAAGGCTGGAGAGATGGCTCTGCATTCTTCCAAAGGACCTGGGGCCCAATTCCCAGCATCCACTTGGCAGCTCATAACTGTAACTCCGGTTCCAGAGGCTCTCTGACAGCCTCATGTAGGTGTACATGCAGGCGAAACACCAATGCTGGGTTAAAAAAAACGACTGAGGAAGCCATCCATGGCTATTTGTGGCTTCGTCATGTATCTGCACTGTGGTGCGCTCATGTACCCGCACAGTTGAGTGCACACAAACACATACAAAAGAAAATATCAGTCAGCCCAAAGCATTTGGCAGGAGATGTAGAGAATACAGCAAAAAGGAACACTTTCACCTTAAAAATGCACCACTGTGGGGAAGAAGATGAGTCATCAGGTAAAGATACTTGCCACCAAGTCAGACCACCTCAATTTGATCCCTGGGACTCCCACATGGTGGCAGCAGAGAGCTGACTCTGACAAATTGCCCCCCCCCCCACCTTCCATACTTTTACTGTGGCTTGCATACACCCACAATAAATAAAAATAAATAAATAGGATGGACAATGGTGGCACGTGCTTTTAATCTCAGCACTCAGAAGGCAAAGGGAGGTAGATCTCTTAGTTCGAGGCCAGACTGGTTTACAGACGGAGTTCCAGGCCAGCCAGGGCTACATAAAGAAACTCTGTTTTGAAAAAACCAAATAAGTAAGTAAATATTTTTTAAAAAAGAAACAAGACAGTCATGTTAGCTTCCTCCTTTATTTGTGAGAAGCAGAGGCAAGGAGATCTCTGTGGGTTCTAGGCCAGCCTGGTCTATACAGAATGAGCTCCGGGCCAGCCAGATATACATGGTAAGACACTGTCTCAAAAACCAAAAGCTGAGTGGTGGTGGTGCACACCTTTAATCTCAGCACTTGGGAGTCAGAGGCAAGCCAGATCTCTTAAGTTCGAATCCAGACTGGTCTACACAGAAAAACTATCTCAAACAAACAAAATATAAAACAATGACAACCAAAAAATCATAAATACCTATGTATAGACAAAGGAGAAAAATCTAGAATAATAACATATTAAAGTGGTGTTACATTAATGCAAGACATTGGATTACTATCTAATAGTTTATAAGCTGACAGGCTTCCTAATGGTATTTTATACATACTTCATTGGTTGATGCTCTCACATGCTCGCCATCTTGTCTCCTAGTGCTCTGATCCCACTGACTCCAGTTTCCTCCTCCACTGCAATAGCTCCTGTATTCTATCGGCCTTCCACACTCTGGCTTTTTAGAAATGGTTTTATTTATTTTGGATTTATTAGACAGAGTCTCTCTATAAAGCCCCAGCTGTCCCGGAACTCATGGTGTAGACCAGGCTGATTTTGAACTCACAAAGATCTGCCTGCCGCTCTCTTCCAAGTGTTGGGATTAAAGGTGTACACCACCATGACAAGTGAAAAGATATTATATTACTTAATTAGTTGGAGATATATATATATATAATCTGTGTGGTTTGTGCATATGAATACCACAGAGGCCAGGAGAGGGTGAGGGAGCCCCTCGAGCTAGAGTTACAGGCAGTTGTAAGCCCCCCTATGTGAGTGCTTAGAGTCATTTGTAGGGCTCTACAAGAACAGCCAGCGAGTGTTCTTAACAGCTGAGTCACGTCTCTTGCCCCCAGCCCTTCCCTTAAAACCATTTCCCCCATCTCATAGATTCCTTCCTACTTTCCTGGCCTTTACCCACTCATCCAGCTATACGAATTTAGCAGTTAGAAGCTAGGATCTGCATAGGAGAAAACAAATGGTGTTTGCCTGAGTCTGGCTTGCCTCGAGAATGTAATGTCTTCCAGTTCTATCTCTCATTCCAGAAACTTTCATAGTTACGTTTTTCTTTAGAGCTGAATAAAACTCCATCGTGTATAAGCCCCACCCCACCCCCATTGTCCGTTCGCTGTCTGATCTCATTCCCTGGCATGTAAAGACAGGCATGGAGAGAGCATGGAGAGAGAGAGCAGGTATCTCTGTGATTGGATCTTGTCTTTTCAGAATGCAGCCATGGTGCAGCCGGGCCATAGGGTGGTTCTAGATTTTTGTTTGTTCTTGCTTTGTTTTGAGACAAGGTCTCTCTATGACATATGTACATAGGGTTATCTTGTCTGGCCTAGATCTTGGTATGTAGGCAAGGCTAATCTAGAATCCACAGAGATCTACGTGCCTCTGCCTTCCTAATGCTATGATTAAAGGCATTGGTTACCACACATGATATTTTTAGTGTTTTTTTAAAAAATGTTTTGCCTGTATACACATCTGTGCATGACCAGTATGCCTGGTGCTCTCAGAAGCCCACACTGGACTCCCTAGAATCAGAATCAGAGTTAGTGATGGTTGTGTACCACCACGTGGGTGTTGGGAACTGAACTTGAGTCCTCTGCAAGAGTAGAAAGTGCTCTTAACCACTGAACTATCTCTCTAGCCTCTATTTTTAGTTTAGTTTATTTAAATTCTTTAGAAATCTCTACACTGACTTCCATAGTGGCTGTACCAGTTCACACTCTCACCAGTAACGAATACAGACTCTCTTTTTCCCACATACTCCCTGGAATTTGTTATCATGTTTTCTTGATGCTAGCCATTCTGACTGGAGTGAGATAAAATCTCTCGGTTAGGTGGCACATGCCTTTAATCCCAACACTTGGGAGGCAGAGGCAGGTGGATTTCTGAGTTCGAGAGTTCGAGGCTAGCCTGGTCTACAGAGTGAGTTCCAGGACAGCCAGGGCTACACAGGGAAACCCTGTCTCGAAAAACCAAAACCAAACCAAAACAAAAACAAAAAAACAAACAAAAAAAAACCTCTCGGTTACTTTTATTGATGTGTGTGTATGTGTGATAAAATGGAGAAGACGTGTGTGTGTGTGTGTGTGTGTGAGAGAGAGAGAGAGAGACAGAGAAGATGGAGAAGACGTGTGTGTGTATGCACGTGTGTGTGCGTGTGTGTGTGTGTGTGTGTGTGTATGCACGTGTGTGTGTGATAAGATGGAGATGACATGCCAAGGCATGGTGGGAACTCAAAGAGCAACTTTATGGAGTTGTCTCCCTCCGTTCAGATTTTCATGTGTCCCAGAGGTTGAACTCCAGTGGCCTGCAGCGTGCAACAAGTATCTTTATCTTTCCATCCCTTCTCTAAGAAGCTTTCATCTGCATTTTCTTGTTGGCTAGGATGCTGGGCACTTTTAAGAGTATTTATTGGGCTGGTGGTGGCGCACGCCTTTAATCCCAGCACTTGGAAGGCAGAGACAGGCGGATTTCTGAGTTCGAGGCCAGCCTGGTCTACAGAGTGAGTTCCAGGACAGCCAGGACTACACAGAGAAACCCTGTCTCGAAAAACCAAAAAAAAAAAAAAAAGAGTATTTATTGGCTATTTGTATGTCTTCTTTTGAGAACCACATGCTTAGCCGAGCAATGGTGGCGCACGCCTTTAATCCCAGCACTTGGGAGGCAGAGGCAGGCGGATTTCTGAGTTCGAGGCCAGCCTGGTCTACAGAGTGAGTTCCAGAACAGCCAGAGATACACAGAGAAACCCTGTCTCGAAAAACAAAACAACAAGAACAACAAAAATTGAGAACCACATGGTTAGTCCATTTTTCTGCGTGTTGATTGGCAGTTTGGGGTTTTCGTGCTTGATTTTTAGAGTTCTCTGTCTTTTAACCTGATAGTCTCTGAGGTGCCAGCTCCCAAATAATGACACGGAGATTTTTTTTATTATTATTAATTATGAAAGCTTGGCCTTAGTTTAGGCTGTTCCTAACTAGCTCTTACAATCTAGTCAACCCGTGTACTCTAAGTTCTGCCATGTGGCTGGTTACCTCTCCTTCAGTCTCAACGCTTGCCTTTCCCTCTGTGTCTTAATGGCAAATCCACCGCCTTAGACGCTTTCTCAAGAATTCCTAACTCTGCCCGGAAGTCCCGCCCATTCCTTCCTGCTTTGCTATAGGCCGTTCAGCTCTTTATTAAACCAATCAGAAAGTGATGGAGAAAATGTTTACAAAACTCTAAGACAGGTGATGCTTCATAATAATACAAAGACAGTCTTTACACAGTGCATAAAGAGATCACTCCAACATCCTCCCTCTCTCCCTCCCTCACTCTCGCTCTCTCTTCCTCCTTCCTCCCCTCCCCTCCTTCCCTACACTGCACGTGCGTGCCTTCCTCTGTGACTCTGCCCTATTTTGAGACATGCTCTCTGAACCTAAAACTTGCCGTTTGCCAGCCAGCAAGCCTCAGTAATCCTCCTGCCTCTGCCCTGCCCTCCTTCCCAGCACAGGGGTTATATGTGTGCATGCTTTCCACCTAGTTTTGGGATGTAGGCTTTTGCCTACTGAGCCATCCTGCCAGTCCAAAACGCACGAGGGCCATCGATCTGAACTCGGGTTCTCATGCTTGCACGGCAAATGTTTGTATGCACAGAGCCATCGCCCCGTACTTAGTCCCGAGTTTTTATCTTCTCCCTTTTCTCTTCTTCCTCCTCCTCCCCTTCTTCCTCCTCCTCTTCTTCCCCTCCCCCCATCTTTTTTGAAACAGGCTTTTTCTGTGTAGCTCTGGTTGTCCTAGAACTCTCACTGTAAAGCAAGTTGGCCTCAAACTCAGAGATCCACCTGCTTCTGCCTCTGGAGTTCTGGGATTCAAGATGTGAGCCACCTGCATCTGGCATGTAATGAAGCATCACCATTTCCTGTTGTCTTGTTTTATTTTGAGACAAAGTCTCACTATATAGCTGCCTGGAACTCGTTATGTAGACCAGTCTGATCACAAACTCCCAGAGATCTGTTTGGGTCCTCTGGGAGAGCATCTGGTGCTCTTACCTCTGACACACACACACCCATCTCTCTCTCTGTCTCTCTGTCTCTCTGTCTCTCTCTTTCTCTGTCTCTCTCTTCCTCTGCGACAGCATTGCTATGTAGCCTCAGCTAGTCTGGTATTCACTATGTATCCCAGGCTGGCCTCAAATTTTGGGCAATCCCCTCTGCTTCAGCCTGCCCAGTGGTGAGATTACAGGTCCAAGACACTACAACCAGCTGCATTTTGCTTTTTGAAACTGTTAAATCCCTCATTGAGGAAAAAGAGACCAATTTATATAAAGGATAGACAGGATTTGGAAATCAGCCGGACATCTTGATGGAGGATGAGAGTAAGGAAAGTTTAGATTGCTTTCTTTACTCCTCCCACTCTCTATAATTTAATTTAATAAGACGGGCACAACATGCAGCTCAGGTTGGCCTGCAACTTGAAATCCCCCAGCCTCAGCATCCCAAGTACTAGGATACACACAAGTACAGAAATCCATAGCCTGTTCTTTTCGTTTTCTGTCTCTCCCTTCATCCATTCCTCCCTTCCCTCTCAGTGCCAGGAATAGAATCCAGGGTGTCATGCTTCACACTCCACCTCCCCGCAAGTCTGCTCTGTCTGATAATAAAGGGGAGGGACAGCAGTGTCGTGTGGAAGGATGTAACTGTCCCTTGCTCTTACTTGTGTCTAAGCATGGTTTCTCCGCCGACGATGTCCTCATGGGTGCTCTCTCCTCAATGGCCTGATGCTAACTTAATTCACACTGTCTGGGTCGTCACAGGGTAGTGCAGAAGTGCTCTTCTAGCTTTAGCTGACACCCACCGTGCTGCTGATCTGTGAGAGAATGAGTGAGTTCTCCTGTAAACACATATCGTTCCCTAGGCACTGTTCTCAGCGCTTTATGTGTGCACTAACCTATATACTATGTCTTCATTAACTGTGCTTTTGTTTTGTTTTGTTTTGTTTTTCCAAGATAGGGTTTCTCTAGGTAGCCCTCAATGTCATGAAACTCATTCTATAAGCCAGGTTGACCTTGAACTTGGAAATTCACCTGCCTCTGCCTCCTGAGGCATGAGACACTACCACTTAGCTTTCATTATGACTTTGTGGGGGGCAATTATCAGTGAAACCACTGAACAGAAAAAGAAATGGAGTCACTGAGGTGTTACTGGAAGATGTCCAAGGTCACACAGCCCTGAGTGACCAGATATCTCTATAATCATATGGATCACTGTGCTGGTTAATTTTTTTTTTTTTTTTTGTCAAATCACCACAATCAGTAGTCAGTTGGGAAGTGGGATACTTAGTTGCGGATTTCCCTCCGTCATATTGGCCTGTAAGTAAGTCTATTGGGGTATTTTCTTGATAAATGACTGATGTGGAAGGGCCACCCCGGGGCAGGTGGGCCTTACTGTTCTATTGCTATAAAGAGATACCTTGACCAAGGTAACTTATAAAAGGAAGAATTCAGCTCTGTGGGCTCTAGAGGGTTAGTCTACGACCCTTGTGGTGTGTAGTGTGATGCCAGGCAGACAGGCATGGCACTGAAGCAGTAGCTTAGAGCTTACATCTGATCCACAGCCAGCTACTTGACTGGGCGAGGGCTTTTGAAATCTCAAAATGCACTCTCATCGACAAACCTCCTCCCACAAGGCCACACCCACTTCAAGAAGGCCACACCTCCTAATCCTTCCAAATATATGAGTTTATGGGCATCATTCTTATTCAAACCATCACAGGTGTATAAGATAGCAAACTGTGCCTTTAGTCCCTGTACTCAGGAGGCAGATGTGTGAGTTCAAGACTAGCTTGGCCTACATACTGAGTTTCAGGATAGCCAGAGCTCCGTAGAGAGACCCTGTCTTAAATTCAAAGTCAAAAGCAAACATGAAAACACACACAAAAGAGGGGGGAGGAGGGAGGAAGGAAGGAAGGAAGAAAAGAAAGAAAGAAAGAAAGAAAGAAAGAAAGAAAGAAAGAGAGAGAGAGAGAGAGAGAGAGAAAGGAAGAAAGAGAGAAAGGAAGAAAGAAAAGAAAAACAACCTGGTCAAGTCAGGAGGAGCAAGCCAGAAGCAGGGGTCCTCCATGGCCTCTGCTTCAGTTCCTGCCTTCCAGTCCTGTCCTGTTTGGGTTCCTGACTTGACTTCCCTCAAAGGTGGTTGAGACATACAACTAAATTAATCCTTTGCTCTTCAAGTGGCTTTTGATTATGGTTTTTATCACAGCAATGGGAAGCAAACTGAGACACAGCACAGGGCCTGTGGGTTGAATATGGCAAAGGCTTTCAATCCCATTTGACAGGTAAGGAGGGAAAAAGCTCAGAGGGGACTTTTCACTCCTCTTCCTCCTGCCTCTGTGGTGTGTGTGTGCGCCTGTGCATGGGAACTGAACCAAGGTCCTCATTAATGCTAAGCAAGAAACCCCATCATTAGCCAGGTGTGGTAGCACACACCTGTTCTAGCACTCAGGAGGCAAGCAGGAGGTTAATGGTTTATAGACCAACCCAGGCTCTATAGCAAGACCGAGCAGGATGGCGACTCTATTGTGCTGCATCTGCTGCCCTGAGGTGATTTTTCTAAGGTTACATAAGGAGAACAGCGCCAGATATGTGGCTGAAGCAGTAATTAGGTATGCTCAGGAAAACCCAGGATGTAACTCCATCGTAAGTAATTCCAATGCCCGGTATCCATAAGACCCTGGATTCCATCCCAGAAACACCCACACACACCCTCGAAATCATTTTGTGTCTCTGTGATGCATGTGCATGAATGTGCAGATGTGAATGCCCACATGTGCATGCAGAGGCCAGACTCTAAAAAAAAAAAAGAGAGAGAGAGAGACTACCTTAGACAGGGCTAGGGAATGGAGGGAGCTGTGTGGTATACAATCTCCCAGAGACGGTCTTAGTTACTGTTCTATTGATGTGAAGAGACACCATGACCAAGCAACTCTTTGTTTGTTTGTTTGTTTGTTTGTTTGTTTTTTAACCTTTTTTGTTTTGTTTTGGTTTGGTTTGGTTTTTTGAGACAGGGTTTCTCTGTGTAGCCCTGGCTGTTCTGGAACTCACTCTGTAGACCAGGCTGGCCTCGAACTCAGAAATCCGCCTGCCTCTGCCTCCCAAGTGCTGGGATTAAAGGCGTGCACCACCACCGCCCGGCGACCAAGCAATTCTTATAAAAGGAAACATTTAATTGGGGCTTGGCTTACAGTTTCAGAGGTTCATTCCATTATCATCCTGGCAGGAAACATGGTGGCGAGCAAACATGGTACTGGAGAAGTAGCTGAGAGCTACATCCTGATTCATGGACAGAGAGAATGATGCTCAGCCTAGTGTGGGCTTTTTAAACCTCATAGCCTACTCTAGTGACATACTTCCTCCAACAAGGCCACACCTTGTAATCCTTCTCAAGTACTGCCACTCTCTGATGACTAAGAGTTCAACTATATGAGGCTATGGGGGCCATTCTTAGTCAAGCCACCACACTTTTATAACAGGATATCACAAACCGGGTGACATAAACAACAAACATTTATATTCTCACAGTTCTTCAGATTGGAATTCCAAGATCAAGTGTGAGCAGGGTTGGTATCTAGTGAGGTACTCTCCTTGGGTTGCAGACAGCCACCTTCCTGCTGTGGCCTTACTGAGCCTTTGGATAGGAGGAGTATTTTTTTTCCTTGTCATATAAGGACATTAGTCCTATTTGATTAAGCCACCAAACTTAACCACCTCCTTTCTTGCTCTATATGCAAATATAGTCCCATAGGGCTGCACCATATAAATGGGGGAGGGGAGCACAATCATAAAATTCATCACATAGTTAGAGGCTGAAAAGGAATATAATAAATAAAATAAAATGAAACAGAGGAGCCAGGCTAGATTGCACAGGCCTGTAATCCCAGCACTAAGAATGTGGAGACAGGAGAGTGGGAAGTTTTAGGCCATCCTGGGCTACATAGGGAGACCCTAAAATAGAATTAAAGCAGAGAGTGAGCAGGTTTCGGATCACAGGGTCTTAGACTATAAGATGACTAGTTTTTAAAGTCCAGAGAAGTTCATTTCCATGCCCAAGGTCACCCAGCTCAAATGTTACAGACAAAGGTTGCAAGTCATAGATAACCTGGAACAGTCCTGATGACGTACTGAAATACATGTTCTTCATTTTATCCCAAGGAAGCTGGAGTTGAGAAAGGTCAAATGACTTGCTCAAGGTCACACAGCAAGTCAGGGGTAGATCTGGACTTTGTAGGGACTTCCTTCTGACCCCAGAGCAAAGATCTTTATGTTCAGTAGACTTTTAGCCTTTTTTCTGCCTAATTTCATTTATTCATTCTTGTTTGGTTTGGTTTGGCTTTTCAAGACAGGGTTTTCAGCTGGAGAGATGGCTTAGCAGTTAAGACCACTGACTGCTCTTCCAGAGGTTCTGTGTTCAATTACCAGCAACCACATAGTGGCTCACATCCATCTGCAATGGGATCTGATGCCCTCTTCTGGAGTGTCTGAAGACAACAACAGTGTACTCATATACATAAAATAAATAAATAAATAAATAAATAAATAAATAAATATTTTTTTAAAAAAAGACAGGGTTTGCCAGGCAGTGGTGGCACACACCTTTAATCCCAGCACTTGGGAGGCAGAGGCAGGCAGATTTCTGAGTTCGAGGCCAGCCTGGTCTACAGAGTGAGTTCAAGGACAGCCAGGGCTACACAGAGAAATCTTGTCTTGAAAAACCCCAAAAAAAAAAAAAAAAGGACAAGGTTGGCCTCAAACTCAGAGATGCACCTGCCTCTGCCTCCCAAATCCTGGGATTAAAGGCGTGCGCCACCACCCAGCCCATTTACTCATCTCTTGTGCACACATGCTCCTAAGAAGTCAAGTGTTATGAAGCACCCAGAATATACAAATTAGGAAGACATAGTTCCTGTCCCCAGGGCATCAGACTCAGACACCTACCTAGGCAAACATGAGCACTGAGAAGTCTGAGAAAGATGTTAGACAGTTTAAAACAGGAAAGCTCTATCAGAGGCAACAGAGGAAGATTTCACTGAAGAACTGGTCACCTGGTGCAGAGAAAGAAAATGTTAGACCTGATTGTATAGCTCAGTGGTAGAGTGCCTGCTTGTGTGGTGGCTTGAATAAGAATGTTGTTCATGAGCTATGGCCCCAGTTGCACTGTTTGGGGAGGTGGGGCAGCCTTGCTAGAGGAAGTACATCACGGAGGAGGGCTTTGAATGTCTGTAGCCTGTTCCAACTTCCAGTTTGCTGCCTTTCTCTTTCAGTGGTTGAAAGGTGATTTCTTAGCTTCTTGGTCCTGCTGCCACACACCCTTATGATGGCCTCCTATCCTTCTGGAACCACAAGCCAAAATAAAAATCCTTTCTTCTGTAAGGTGCTCTTGGTCATATAGGATTTTATCACAGCAACAGAAAGTAGCTGAGACACTTGACCTGCATCACAATTCCAGCACCAGCCCTGCCAGGGCTAATACAGAATCTCAGGGGCTGGAGAGACAGCACAATGGTTAAGAGCACTGGCTGCTCTTCTAGAGGACCTGGGTTCAATTCCCAGCCACCACATTGATAGCTCACAGCTGTTTGTAACTCCAGTTCCAGGGCATCTGAAATCCCTCCAGCTTTTGTTGGCACCTATGTGATCCTTTACATGCTTGTGGTACACAGACATATGTGCAAGCAAACACTCATACAAATAAAACAATAAAATAAAAAGGTTTTTAAAAAGGGCTCAAGAGACGGCCTAAAGGTTTACAGTACTGACTGCTCTCCCAGAGGTCCTGAGTTCAATTCCCAGGAACCACATGGTGAGTCACAACCATCTGTAATGGGATCTGATTCCCTTTTCTGGGTGTCAGAAGACAAATCATTCATATACAAATAAATAGATAAATAAATAAATAAATAAATAAATAATAAATAATAAATATTTAGCCATAGATGCTTGAATAGTGAGGGAGACAAGCCATCAAGCAAAGAGAGACAAACGTTGCCCACCAGGTCAGAGTGCAGACTGCATGTCAGTGTAGAGGGGTGTGGAGGGAGGGGAGCTCCTGAAGATTTGAGCTGTGACTTCCTGAGTCTGGATAGTTGTAACCAGATGCCAGGTCTGTACACACCTGCAGTCCCAGCACTGGACAGCCAGGGGCAAGGTCAAGCAGACCAAGAGCTGAAGGTCATCCTAGACCACAAAGTGAGTTTGAAGCCAGCCTAGGCTACATGAGATCCAGTCTCAAACCCAAAACAACCGTAATTGAGGTACACTGGCACAGGCCTGTGATCCTAGCTTTCGGGAGACCGAAGAAGTGGTAGGTTTGCAAATTCAAGGCCTGTCTGGATAGACAGCAAGACTGGTCCTGTCTCAAAGTATCCCAAATCCATTGGGAGCTGGGAGTGCAGTGGAGTTGAGCATAGCAGTACCTAGGGTTTGAGTTCAACCCAAGCACCACCACCGTCCAAAAGAACCCACTGCCTAAGCTGGGAACCCTTAGTCGCATCTCCCTCCAATCCTATCATGGTTTTTTGTTCGCTCACACCCCTGGGAACTTGTTTTCTTTTTGCAAATCATCTTGCTAAACCCTTATCAGACTTGCTAAGGAGAACATCTTACTTCCTTTCTTTCTGTCCGTACCCACCTCTCACCAGGATGATGGGGGCCACACTGGGGCTTGGCATAAAGACATGTGGAGAATGAAGGGGCTGAAGCTATATGTAGGGTGATAAGAAGAGATGCATCAGGGCTGTAGGCGGCTTATCAATTAAGACTGAATTCAATTCCCATTGTGTATGTCAGGCAGTGCACAGCTGCCCGTGACTCCAGGTCCAGGGGATCCAATGCCATGCTCTGGCCTCTACTTGTGTGCACAGATCCCTGTTCCCCAGGTAATTAAAAATAATATCTTTGAACTAAAAGAAAAGGGATGTGCATGGGTTTCTCACCTCTCGTTGAGCAGCTCAGCTTCCTGCACTGTCCCCTCATTTCACCCCCCCCTTTGTTTGACACATTCAACTTCCTGCCCCACCAGAGGAAGTGGGGAGCAATACCAGGTGCAAGCGACAACCAGCAGAGCCATGGTGAGTTCTTGGGCCCAGGAATCTAGGTATCTGGGGCCAGCCCTCTCCCTGAGGCTCCCCAATTCAAAGTTAACCCATAGTAAGTGGCCATTAGCTTCCCGGCTCAGGTGGTACTGGGGTACTCCCTACCATGTCCAGGAACCTCATGCCGTCTCCTTTTACCCCCACAGGACAAGGAATATGTGGGCTTTGCTGCCCTACCCAACCAGCTGCATCGCAAGTCTGTCAAGAAGGGCTTTGACTTCACACTCATGGTGGCAGGTCTGTGGGTTCTGGAGAAGACTCAGCGGGTGGTGATGTACTCGGGAGATCATGGCTGCCCTCCGGTCTGACCAGTGGGCCTGTCCCGTGCACAGGGGAGTCAGGCCTGGGGAAATCAACTCTCATCAACAGCTTGTTCCTCACCAACCTCTATGAGGATCGGCAGGTGCCAGATGCCAGTGGTAAATCTACCCCTCGCCTCCACCCCTGCGGGCTTCCCAACCCTACTGCTGTCCAGGTCTTCCTTCTATGGTGGCCCTGGCCTCTTCCTGTGTCGTCAGGATGCATTCTTTTTCTTTCTATCTGGGAACTTTGGTGGCCTCTGGTTTTCTCTGAGACTATTTCCTCCCCTGAATCACATGGGGGCAGCTGCGGCACCAGGAAGGGAGCCCTGCTTCAGAGCCCTATGCAGCAGCCAACTTCTCTGTCCCTTTAGCTCGCACCGCACAAACTCTGACCATTGAGCGCAGGGGTGTGGAGATCGAGGAGGGAGGTATCAAGGTGAAGTTGACCTTGGTGGACACTCCTGGCTTCGGGGACTCTGTGGACTGCTCAGATTGGTGAGGAGAGAAGGGACAAGAACTAAGCCTCTCTACTACAGGAGACCAGGGGTCAGGTGTAGGCTGGCTTGTCATAGCCCCTTGACTCAAAAGGAAGCATCTGTTTCTGGTAACCATCTGGCCCAAAGTATCCAGTGGTTCTTGTTTTGAGACAAGGTTTCTCTATGTAGCTCAGGGACCTCAAATTCACTATGTAACCCAGACTGGCCTGAAGCTAAAAGTCCTCCTCCTGGGATTAGAAGTATAGACGCCTACCTGGCTTGTTCAGTGCTCTTTGTTGCTTTGGGTTTTTGCTTTGTTTTTTGAGATGGTGTCATATTAGCCCAAGTTATCCTGGAACTCATTATACAGACCATGCTGGCCTTGAATGTGGCAATTCTCCTGCCTCAGCTTCTTGAGTGCTGAGATTACAGATGCACAGTCACCACACTCCTTGATGTCTCATGTGCCGTTGCCAGCTGTCCCTGGTAGCTTTGGTTAGGAGCAAAGAAATTACTTCAAACTGCACAGCCCTGGCTAGCGTCATCCTGTCGCCTGCCCTGTGATCTCAGCTATATATCTCCTCTCCACACTCCAGCTGGCTGCCTGTGGTTCGCTTCATTGAGGAGCAGTTTGAGCAATACCTCAGGGATGAGAGTGGCTTGAACAGGAAGAACATCCAGGATTCTAGAGTCCACTGCTGCCTCTACTTCATCTCACCCTTTGGCCGAGGGTCTGGAGAGCACCCTGGGGGTGGAATGGTTGGGGAGGCTGGAGAAAGCTCAGTACTTGAAGCTGAGTCCTGACCAATCAATCCCTGAAACAGGCTCCGGCCCCTAGATGTGGCTTTCCTCCGGGCAGTGCATGAGAAAGTCAACATCATCCCGGTCATCGGCAAAGCAGATGCCCTGATGCCTAGGGAAACTCAGGCCCTCAAGCAGAAGGTATGGCTGAGACCGCTAAGTGAAAACAAACGCTATGACCGAACCTCATCTGTCTTGACTTTTTTTTTAATCTTGGGGTGACCTTTTTAGAGTAGATGTCATTAGGCTAGATGGGGGTGTGGTGAGGAAAGGGTGTATGAATCTGCCACAAGCAGCAATGGCCCTAATGGCTCAGGCTCAGAACCGAATGACCTTACAGCCCTGGAACTAGATGCTTGGCTAGGAGGAAAGGTCGAGGGGCACCACAACTCCTGGTATCCCTTTGGTCCCGTGATAGTGATGACTGCCTGTCTCACTGTCTTCAAAGTGCTTTCCTACTGTCCCACTTCCTAGGATTTTGATATTTTTCCTATCTGAGTTTCTCACCAGCATGTCTCTGAGGTTTGGTTTTGGTCATCTTGTGTGGCCATATCTGTCCTTTATATCATTCTTTCTCTCTGATCACCCTACTATACCCCACCATCTCTGGCCATGTAATTTCTGTTGGTCATACCTCAGTTTCTCCCTCTATCCGCTCTGAGATCCGGGACCAGTTGAAAGAGGAGGAGATCAACATCTATCAGTTCCCAGAGTGTGACTCTGATGAGGACGAAGAATTCAAGAAGCAGAATGAAGAAATGAAGGTTTGACAGGTGGCGGTGGAAAGGGGCAAGGAAGCAGGAAGTGGAAGTGAAAGCGGAGAAAGAGGGTTATGCCCAGGAGGAGCCAACGCGACTCCGGACTCCCATCCCACAGGAAAACATCCCTTTCGCAGTCGTTGGTTCTTGTGAAGTGGTGAGAGATGGAACCCGACCAGTGAGGGGACGCCGCTACTCCTGGGGTACTGTAGAGGGTAAGGCCAGGCATGCTTTGAGAGCAACAGGGAGCTCAGTCTGCATCCATACGTGAAGCTGGAGGTGGGCTCTAGTCTTGGGAGTTCCTCTTTTTTTTTTTTTTTTTTTGAGACAGGGTTTCTCTGTGTAGTCCTGGCTGTCCTGGAACTCACTCTGTAGACCAGGCTGGCCTCGAACTCTCGAACTCAGAAATCCGCCTGCCTCTGCCTCCCAAGTGCTGGGATTAAAGGCGTGCGCCACCACTGCCCGGCATCTTGGGAGTTCCTAATCGTGGGTCCTTCACTAGAATAGTGAAGTACTCTCAGAGAGCAGCTCTTAAGGGTGGAGTTGAACGGGAAGTTATCTGGTCCGCCCTCTAGTGGAAAATCCACATCACTGCGATTTCCTAAACCTGAGGCGGATGTTGGTGCAGACCCACCTTCAGGACTTGAAAGAGGTGACCCACGATCTGCTCTACGAGGGCTACCGGGCTCGCTGCCTACAGAGTCTGGCTCGACCTGGGGCCCGGGATCGAGCCAGTCGCAGGTGAGAGCAGGGCTATTTTGGTGTTTCCATGGCGCCAGGGACAAGGCCCGACCTCCTTCACTCAGAATTTGCCTCAAGGCTAGGCCCACAATGTCAGACCTCACCCTATTTTCTGCACGCACACAACCTTTCCTTCTACCCTCTTAGCAAGCTTTCCCGGCAGAGCGCCACTGAGATCCCGCTGCCCATGTTGCCTCTGGCCGACACTGAGAAGTTGATTCGCGAGAAGGATGAAGAGGTGAGCAAGCACTTCTCTTTCCCTCTAATCAGTGCCCTAGAACGTCTTTTAGATCCCATTCCGGCCTTGCCGGGTCCCACTGCCTGCAATCTTGCTCCGCACAGCTGCGCCGCATGCAAGAAATGCTGGAGAAGATGCAAGCCCAGATGCAGCAGAGCCAGGCTCAGGGCGAGCAATCAGATGCGCTGTGAGATCCTCACTGGAGCCTGTCCTAAGGTCTGCTCACCGCTAACCTGCAGTCCCCTCCTGGCTCCAGACTGCCCAGCGCCCAATCCGGAGACCCAGAGGGTAGGCCCGCCCTTGCACTTAAACTAGGTCTCTCCAATCCGGAAGGCCCGCCCGACTCCGCCTTCTGCACTGTTCTAAGAGGACCGCCCTCCAAACGCCTGCTGGCGGGTTCCACTTGGGTTTTCCTGTTCCTCCAAGTTCTCCATCTAATAAAATATGCTCCCCGCCTCCCCTAGCTGCCGGAGTCTTCTTCCCAGCAGGAATGGAGCTGCCCGATGGGGGCCTCCTGGCTACTAGTCGTTCCACTGTTAGCCGCTCCTATCTGTCTAGGCGGCGTTTCAGCCTCCCACCTGAGTTCGCGCGTGAACATACTGAAATTGCCACCAATAAGAAACAAAGACCAGTTGAGTTTTATTGGGTGTCAGGGTGAGAGTTGGAGCGGCTACAAGCCTATCTAGGTCTTCTTCTGAGACCTTGGGTCCCCTATTCCTGGTCCTTAGCGTCACCGTGTGTGATGACATAGCAGATGTTCTTGTAGTCCACGTTGCCGCCCACATCTGGGGGGAAGGCTGCCCACATGTTCTTGATCTGTAGGAAGACAGGAGTAGTTCTAGGACCGTTCTTCCTACCGCTTCCCTCTCTTCCACTTCCCTCCTCCACTCTGAGTCCTTTTCATTCCCGTGCTCTGCCCAACTCACCTCCTCCTGGGAAAATCGGTCACACTGTGTGGTAAGCAGCTCCTCCAAGCTGAGAAGGCAACATTAGGGGAGGTGAGATCAGGTTCATGAGTCCTGTCCTCTCTCATTTCATTCCTGTTCCCACTAACCTTCCCAGAAACATGTCTGGGACGTCTCCCAAATGCTGTGGACTCCTGTCTCGAATTTCTTCCCTTAGTTATTATAAAAATGTAACCCTGTCAGCCAGTCCCTATTGTTCACACATTCTGTCAACCTGTCACTCTTAACGGGAATTTTCAGAGACTACAGTAGAGCCACTAGAGGGAGCCACTCACAACTGCTTTTTGATGGTGCCCTTCCCTTCTGGGTCCAGGACCTTGAAGGCTCCAGTGATCACATCCTCAGGGTCCGCACCTGCAGTGTCAGAGGGCACATGAGTCTAGCAAGTCCCTGAAGGACTGGAAGGAGCAACTAGGGTCTTGGACTGAAACCATTTACTCACCCTTAAGCTTTTCCCCAAACATGGTCAGGAAGACAGTGAAGTTGATGGGTCCACTGGCTTCCTTCATCATAGCGTCGAGTTCCTCATTCTTCACATTGAGACGGCCTGAATAGAGAGAGCATCAGGGGTTGGAGTTGGGTGCTGGGGACCACAGCTGTGCTTCCCATAAACTTATATCAGCTCATTCATTTGTCATCTGGGCGGATGGAGGCCTGAAGCCCCTGGATTCTCCTCTGACTCCATAGCGTTTAACATTTATAGATGTAAGGAACTCACCCATGGCCGCAAAGGTGTCCCGAAGATCCTCCTTATCAATAATGCCGTCCCTGTTCTGATCAATTACAGTGAACGCCTGTGGAGGGGGAGGGGTGGGGACAGGTGAGGCCAGGAATTGGCCCAAGGCAGATCAGATTCTGGCCCTGAGCCAGCTGTCCCCCTCCACCCTTTGAAGGGAGGGGAGGAATTCTAAACCCTCCTCCTCCCTCAACAGGTGCACTTTCTGGGAAGGAGGGGTGAGGAGGAGTAGTGGGGAGGAGGGGTAGGGAGGAGTGATGGGGAGGAGGGGTGAGAGGGCTTTCCTTAGCCTCCGTCTCTCACCTCCTTGAACTCCTGGATCTGAGTCTGGTCAAACATGGAGAAGACATTGGAGCTCCCTTCCGCTGCTGCCCTTCTCTTGGCCTTCTTGGGTGCCTGTGAGGGTGAAGGTTGAGTGGGAGAGTCTACAGGCCAGTTGCTGTACCTCTCTCCTGGGAGCCACAAACTAGATTTCTGTTTCTGTTAGGGACGGGGTCTCATCCAGCCCAGCCCTCACACTTGCTGCTTCACTGAGGGTGACCTTGACTGGCTCCCCTTGCCTCCATTGCTAACCTCGACCATGCAAGTTCCAGGGTCAGCATCATGTACAGCCACACCCTATTTTATGCACTACCAGCCAACTGAGTTACATCCCCAACCCCAATTTCCCCCACACACAGTCTCATGATTTGGCCTTGGGACCTATTATATAGACCCAATCTTTCCTTTCTTTGAACTCAAGAGATCTACCTGCTTCTTCCTTCTGAGAATAAAGATATTCATCACCACAACCAGCTCCTCCTCCTCTTTTTTCTTTTTTAGAATGGTATCACTACATTGCTCAGGCTGCCCTTGAACTCCTGGACTCCTGGACTCCTGGACTCCTGGATTCCTACCTCCTCAGGCTTTTTTTTTTTTTTTGGTTTTTCAAGACAGGGTTTCTCTGTGTAGTTCTGGCTGTCCTGGAACTCACTTGGTAGACCAGGCTGGCCTCGAACTCAGAAATCCGCCTGCCTCTGCCTCCCAAGTGCTGGGATTAAAGGCGTGCGCCACCACCGCCCGGCCCTCCTCAGGCTTTTAAGCAGTTGAAATTACGGGCATACCCACCATGCCTGGTCAGATTCAGATTCAGAGTTCTTTGAGTCCATTTTTCTAAAATTGCTCTTATTTTTCTTGGCACCTCTTGGCTAAGGGGACTCATTTTGGCTGTGTATCTTAATTCCCAACTGTAGCTCCCAGATCACTTCATCCTGACTGACAAGTGCCCTTCTCAGGACCCTCCACCTGCCAACTTGGCGTCCATACTTGCTAGCTTAATCTACTCATTGACCCTATCCGAACCTCTAATTCTCATTTATAAAATGTGAGCAGGATCATCTCAGTTGTCTGAGAACTTTGGGAAAGGATGGAAAGGGATGGAACGGACTTTGAGCAGGTCTACCCTCCACCCCAGACATTATGGTTGGATATCTGAGTATATTATCCTTGACTGAACCCTTCAGCCCATCACTCTCCCCTGGCCACATTCTGGTGCTAAGAGAAAGGATTCATATATTTGCCTGTAGTTGGAATGAGAAGAGACAACTTTTTTTTTGAAGGGTGAGGCTATCCTGAGCTAATGGGTCAGGACTGGGGGGGTGGAGTGGATCTTCACTCACCATGTCTTAGGTCTCCTGGGGGCAAGGCAGTAGCTCCAGATGGAAAAGAGGAAGAGAATCTGCTTGGAGCAGTTCTTCTGGGGTTATATAGTCCTGCCCCACAGCCCTTAACATACCGTGGTAACCTTAGCCCTGTGGATACCCACCCCAGATACTAAAATAGCCCAGCTCAGGGGCCTCTCCTTTCTTGGAGGCCTGCAGCAGCTGAAGCCCAGGAAGGGAGGGGGAGGAGGCCTTGGGATGCAAGTCTCATTAGGATCTAGGTAGGAAGGGATGTTCTTTCTCCCGAAGGGGGACTGCAATGTGCCAGAATTCAGAGGGGCTCAGGGAAGTCTGGAAGAGATGAACCAGGCTTTTGAGCCCAAGTGGGGTAGGTGCAGATCTAAACTCAGTAAGCATTTATTGCCAACGGACAAAATGCTTGGGTTTGTGGGTTCACTTTAGCAAGCAAACAGGCAGACAAGCAAATGACAACAGCAAAACTCAGCAGGAAGCTAAGGAAGTGAGTTAGGTGAGGGCTGGTGAGCAGATATGCAGACAGAAGGCACAGCATGTGGGCAAAGGCCAGGACAGTAAAAAATCAGCTGTTAGGCTTGCCAGAACTGAGATGGGGCTGGATGTTAAGGTTGGTAACCAGATACTGTGGGGTTTGCAACAAGCAGAAACACTGGTGAACTTGGAAAGGGTTGAAACAAGAGAAGTTTAGGCTTCTTGCTGGACCTCAGAGGAGAAGACATAAAGGCCCCAGCCATCCTCACCCAGGTAGCATAACCAGTGGCTTTTCCTTTCTGGTAAAATGCGAGTTTAGCTGATGTGACTTTCATAATGTTCTGTGCCTCGGTGGCCCATATTGCTCCACTCAGTGGAAATCTAGGGAAGTAGCAGTAGAGGAAACCCCAGGTTGGCAGTGATACGCATCTCCTCCTGCTCCGTTTAGGACCTGATGTCCTGAGGAATGTGTCCCCTCCCTTCCCCTCCTCCAGTCCATGCCAATGCCACTAAGACATTTTCTTTTCTGGGCACTGGGGCCCAGCCACCTGTTGTCTCTAAGACGAGAGAAGGAGCCACCCTAAACTTAGCAGCTGCCCTTGGCCTTCCGTATGGCCCCTCCCAGCATTAGTTGGCAGCTGTTTTGCCTTATATGGGTACCACGGGGGGTACGTCATGAAGAAGCCCACTCATTAGTGGATTCTGGGAGGTGAGAAAGACTCCAAAAAGGGAATGGGATTTGGGGAGTTCTCAGTGAACTTGAGTCAAATGGAAGATGGAGAAGTTATGAAAAGAAGATCTGACAGGTCATCACCAGGGCTGGGTCTGAGCTGGGAGTGGGAAAGTAAGCTGACAAGACTGAGGAGCTTCAAAACTCAAAAGACAACAAGGAATAGGGAAATTGAGAGCTAGGTCTCACTAGAATTTTGAGAGTGGCAGGTGCTTTATGGATTTGGGAGTCCACTCATCCTGGGGCTCCAGAGAATGGAGAACAGAGGAAGCAGTGGTTACAAGTGGGAAGGTTCCTGCTTCGGTGGTAGCATGGGCCTGTAGTCTCAGCACTCAGGAGGCAAAGGCAGGTGGATCTCTGAGTTCAAGGCCAACATGATCTACAGAGTGAGTTCCAGGAGAGCCATGCAAGGCCATACAGAGACACTGTCTCGAAAAACCTTTAAAGGAGGAGGAGGAGGAGGAAGAGGAGGAGGGGGAGGGGGAGGGGGAGGGGGAGAAGGAGGCTAGAGTTCATAAAGTCAGGTCTTGTGGTTTGGGTCTAAGGGCTACCGACCTTGAGGGCTCATGAATGGAGTCTGAGTTCGTGGTTAATGCGTACGTAAGAGAGACAATAACAATAGGGCTTGGTTCTTGAATCCTCCAAAGAACAGGAATACAGATACGGAGGGTTCATGGTATTGAGGATTCATGGATCTGAGTTCTGAGATAGGACCTCCACCCACATGCCCTGAGAGTTAAGTAGCGATCAGAGGGATAAGGTTTCAGAAATTGCAGCGTTTGGGAGAGAAGCTGAGATTATATGTGAGAACTTTGAGAAACCTGGTCTGAGTTCCTGCCTGGAATAGGGAATTTAGGGAGATGAGTCTTTTAGAGGACTGACTATATAGTCTAACTAGAGACATCGAGGTAGAGAGTGCTGATGAGGGCACTGGGTTTGTGGTGCAGCTCAGGACCTGAATGAACCGAGCCCCTTTTGGAAACCCAAGAAGGCCAGCACGGTACTCTATTGGCTAGGAGCCGCACCGATGCTCCAGGCCCTTTCTCAGTGATGTCCCCAGCTGTCACCTCCTCTCGCGCTTGTCTCTGGTTGTCACTGACTATTCTTGCTCTGGCACCGCCTGCTGGCAGCATCCCTGCCCCTCGAAGCTGAGAATGTTATCTATCTTCCTACCCTTATGCAAAGTAGAGAAAGACAGTCATTGGCTAACAAGTTAATCACAAGTTAAGCCCGCCTCTCCCTAGTTGTCATTCCTTCCTGATCATCTCAGGAAGTCTAAGAACTCTTCAGCTCTTTCTATTGACTGCTGATGCTGTCATCACAGGAATAGACATGACCGACGGTCAATTTGACTGCCTAGTCCCCTTTTTCATTGGTTCCCTTTTCACCATTTCCATTGGCTAACACGTTCCTAGTCCCGGCCTCTTACTGCCCAGCACCAGCCTCATTCCCCGCCCTTCTGCGATCACTCACTCTTTAGTTTTGTTTATTGGCCTGGAGGTTCAGGATCCCTCTTTTCTATTGCTTGTTTTCTTCGTCCTGCCTCCGCCTTCTTCATTTCCTTTTTCTAGAATCCCCACCCTCTTCCCGCCTCTAATCCCACCCACCCTTCCATCGATTGGCAGGAACTCAGTTTTCTCTTTCCTATTAGCTGTCCTGGTCTTATATAGGGGGCGGGAGGTTAAAAAAAAAAAAAGAGAGGCGCGGGAGGGCTTTCCCTCGCGCAGGCGTAGTCCGCCGAGACACTGGCGGCGCCTCAGCATCTGCGCAGGCGCGACGTCGGCAGCCGGCCCCTCGCAGGGAGGGGGCGGTGCGAGCGCGCGAGTCGGGTGAGAGGCCGGGAGACCCCGGCGCGAGCGCCGTCGACCCTTGCCCCGCCTGCGCGCGCCGCCCGCCGCCTGCCGCCCGGTCCCGCCCCGCCCCCGGCGCGCGCCGAGCCGCGCCCTTCGCCCTCTCTGCAGCCCGGGCGGGCTGCTCCGGGCAGCCTGAGGGGCGGCGCCTTCTGCGGCCTCCCCGGCGGGGGGATGTGAGGGGCGGCCCGCAGCTATGGAGACGGGCCCGGCGCCCCTTGTGGCCCCGCCGCGCCGTCACGGCGCCCCCGCTGCCCCTTCGCCCCCGCCCCGGGGTTCCCGGGCCGGGCCGGTCGTAGTGCTGACACCAGGACCGCCAGTGACTACAGCCACTTCGGCCCCCGTAGACCTGGTGGCCCCCGGGGAGGCTCGGCCCGCCTGGGTCCCAGGATCGTCACAGACCTCGGCCTCGACACCCACGACGGCTTCGGGCAGCACGGTGGTGGTGCTAACCCTGGAGGCCTCAGCCGAAGCCGCGAAGACGCAAGAGTTCCCGGTACCAGCGGCAGAGGCAGGAGCCGAGACGTCGGTGGCCTTGGCTTTGGGGACAGACACTCCAAAGACGGAAGAGGCTCGAGCCTCGCCTGTCCCAGGACCAGGGACCCCCACTCGGACCCCTTCCAGAACGGCTCCTGGAGCCCTGACTGCCAAACCTCCGCTTGCCCCCAAGCCGGGAACCACAGTGGCTTCAGGAGTGACTGCACGGGGTGGAGCAGGACAGGTGGCAGGTGGACATGGAGCTGCTACATCAGCATCAGCAGGGCCAGAGCCTGAGGACCCCTCAGGGCCTGTCACAGGCCCTCCCGGGATGTGCGAGGCTCCGGCTCCGGTGGCTGTGGTGACGGTGACCCCAGCTCCGGAGCCTGTTGAAAACTTTCAAGACCTGGGCTCCACGTCCAGTCTAGGACCTGGCATCTCTGGGCCTCGGGGGCAGGCCCCGGACACCCTGAGCTACTTGGACTCCGTGAGCCTCATGTCCGGGACCTTGGAGTCCTTGCCGGATGATGTGAGCTCCTTGGGTTCAGACTCGGAGATAAACGGACTGGCCCTGCGCAAGACGGACAAGTATGGTTTCCTTGGGGGCAGCCAGTACTCAGGCAGCCTGTGAGTACACAGTGGGCACCCCGTGGGGGGCTGCCTGTGGACGCGGAAGTGGGGCGGGGGAGGTGATGCACCTGGCCAGCCCTGACCCAGGGAAGTCATTAGCAGGAGCTGCTGTACCCAGAGCATCCTGGGTTTCCGTGACTTCAGAGTTGAGAATCAAGGCAGTCATTTCGGTTTAAGCCTAGACCTTGTGCAGGCCCGTGTCCTTGAGCTAGAGGTGTTTCTGTTTCTGTGCCTCAGTTTCCTCTATAAAGAGAGGGATTGAATGACATGATAGCTACTAAGCAGCTAAGATACCAGCTGCTGGGTATGAAACTATTAACTAAAAAGGCAGGACATTCTGGAAAGTTGGTTGGGCCAGGGTTCTGGTAGAAATCTTAGGTCTCTGAGGGCAAGAGGAATGCAGGCACCTTCAGAATAGCAGTAGGGGTATCAGTGGGCAGGAGGCAGAATGGTGGGGTGAGGAAGTCTGTTTGATGGAGGAGAGAACCTGAAGGCCGGGCTTTTGTGAGAGGGCAGTTTTGTATTTTCATTGAAGGGAAAGGGTGGGGGTGGCCTCTTCCCCTTTTCCTCACCTCCCCTGCTCTAGTGGAGCTTTCCTAGTTCCTTCCAGGGAGGGGCCTGAGTCACTCCTCAGGTAGGGGTGTGTGTGATTGGCCTGACTTCTTCCTTCCCTCTCTCTGGATCCCGACCATTGGTCCTGTGCTCCCTTAGCCTGCTTTCTAGTCTGTAACCTGGTTAGCTCAGCCTGGAGCGTGGCCTGAGGACACTGCAGCCAGGCTCTGTACTGAGTACTGACTGAAGTACTACTTTCAAGGCACTCATCTGAAGTTTCAGTGTAATTGGTTGGGTTTAGCCTAGCGATGAGAGGGTTCTGTGACCACCTGGATGTGAGAATTCTCCCGACGAGGATCTGAGTCAGGAAGATGGGGTGGGAGAGTAAGACAGGCAGGGTTTGTAAGCTAACACAACTCAGAAAACTTGATTGGGCACCAACAATTCAGTCTGAACTCTAACTGAAGTTTGACCCTGGTCCTTTCTCCTGCACTTCTTTCACCTCATAAGAAACAAAACTATAGCAGGCAGTGGTGGCGCACGCCTTTAATCCCAGCACTTGGGAGGCAGAGGCAGGCGGATTTCTGAGTTCGAGGCCAGCCTGATCTACAGAGTGAGTTCCAGGACAGCCAGGACTAGACAGAGAAACCCTGTCTCGAAAAACAAAAACAAAAAAAAAACAAAAGAAAAACAAAACAAAAAGAAACAAAACTAGAGTTGCCTCCCTCATATAACATGGATCTGTGTGATTGTGTGATTAGGGAACTTTCCTCCATAATAGTTTGTCCAGAGGAACTTGGTTTAAACTCGGTTTTAGAAATATTACTCCTGTGTCAAGCACTCTGTTGGGTGCTATTTTTCTGCTTTATAACTTTGACACTTCAGAATCTATCTTCCATGCCAGAGGAATTAACTCTGAGGCAAGGCTGATTGTAACATACTACTAGCACAAACACTTTTTTCCCCTTCAGGGTAAAGTCCAAGCTCTTTTGCCAGCATACTGGCTCCTCATTGCCTAGCTATGCTAGCCTCTTTGGTCTTAGCACCAGTCTGTTAGACTGTGTATTAAATTAGTAGTGGGTTATTCAGGCCTGTTCACCTGCCAGGAATGTTCTTCCCCTTCTTTGCCTCTAGTTTCTCTTCACTCCTTTTGGTATACTTCTGATGTCTTTTTTTCCAGAAAGCCTTCCCTGATACCTTCTGTCCTTGTAGTAATGACTCTGTGTGAATCTTTTGCCATCACATCTCTCATGTCATAGTGGACGTTCCTCCCCTTTCTGTTTGTTTTAAGATTTAACGGTGTTTTGCCTGCACTCATGTGTGTGCACTATGTGCATATAGTGCCAGGGAGGCTAGAAGAGAGCTTCAGATCCTTTGGACCTGGAATTACAGACCATTGTTAGCTGCCTCTTGGGTGCTGGGAGCTGAGCCCTGGTTCTCTACAAGAGCATCCAGTGTTCTTAGAGCTGAGCCATCTCTCCTGCCCTTCCCTTCCTTTGTAAGCTGTAATGTTCCTTGGGACAGAAAAAGTACTGTAACCTTTCCAGCCCTGAGAGTGTAGAACTGAGGTTACTGTAATAAGAGATGATGTCTCTGTTTAAGGAGTTTCTAGCACAGAATAAACGAACATTTGTTGCGCCCCTATTTAACAGTGTTTTTGTGTATTTTTCTTACTTATAGCTGTAGGTAGTGACATCCCATTTATAGCTGAGGAAGAGACTCAGGTTACTCACATGTCAAAACTTTGTAGCTCCTAAGGGACAGAACTGGGCTTTGAGCTTAGCCTGGAATTTTTGTTTTGTTTTGTTTTTGTTTTTGTTTTTCGAGACAGGGTTTCTCTGTGTAGCCCGGGCTGTCCTGGAACTCACTCTGTAGACCAGGCTGGCCTCACACTCAGAAATCTGCCTGCCTCTGCCTCCCAAGTGCAGGGATTAAAGGTGTGCGCCACCATTGCCTGGCAGTCTGGAATTTTTAAACCCACAATCTTTTCTTGCATTCCGTTCTCCTGTAACTAGCTCTTGTAAGTAACCAACCATCTTCAGACAGATGGAGGACCTTAGGCATGAAGCTGACAGAATAGCATCAGGGCAGAAAACGTCATTTGCTTGGGAATCTGGGGAGGTTGCGAAGAGGAGGAGGAGAGAAAGTCACAGATGGTCCAAGCAATCTCATGTCTCATAGGATAAAATGACACAACCAAGGTCATTCATATGAGCTCCTGCTACAGGCTGTTTACAGGTTCCTTCAGGTATATATTGTTACTCTCCCAACGGTACAAATGAGGAAATTGAGGCTTAGAAAAATTAAGTGACTTGTTCAAGGTCATATGAATAAATGGTAAAACTAGGACTTAGATCCAGATTTAATACAAAATGTGGCTTATAGTTAATTATTTTTTTGCAGTGCTGGGACTGAATTCAGAGCCCGTCACATGCAAAAGAAGTGCGGTACCACTGAAGTGCATCCTCAGCCACACTGTGCCTTTTCAGTATGACCAAAATTGGATGTGTCAGAAGTGGGATTTAAATTATCTATGGAGAGATTCAGTAGGGAAGGACGCCTTTAAAGTGTGCTGGAGTAGGCCTTGGAGGTCAAATGTTCAGACATTTTGATCTCACGCAATTTCTAGTTTCTCAGTTGAGCCTGAGGGAACTAGCTGGCTCAGTTTCCCCAGCAGCTTGGGGCTCTACACTACTGCCACTGACCTCTTCCATAAAACTCCAATTCTACAGAGAGAGCTCTATTCCTGTGGATGTGGCTCGGCAGCGGGAGCTCAAGTGGCTGGAGATGTTCAGTAACTGGGATAAGTGGCTGTCACGGCGTTTCCAGAAGGTTTGAGGGCTGCATAGTGGGCTGGGCACTGCGCAAGGGTGGGGAGTGCCCTCCTAGCACAGTGAGGATCAGTGGGACTTGGGCATTGGGAGGAGGAGCTTTAACCTGTAGCCAGGCCAGGTCTGACGTTGTCACATCTGGCATGTGGGAGGAATGTCTCTGGGAGCCTGATGGCTGGTGGGGAAAGCTTAGAGAATGTTTCAGGCCTGAAGCTGTCATCCTAGATACTACTCTGCCTTAGGTAAAGCTGCGCTGCCGGAAAGGAATCCCCTCCTCTCTCAGAGCCAAGGCTTGGCAGTACCTTTCTAATAGCAAGGAGCTCCTGGAGCAGAACCCGGGCAAGTTTGAGGTTTGTGCAACTCCAGGGTGTGGGGATATGTGGCACTGTCTCTGCAGGAGAAATCAGTTCTCTCCGATCCTGAGATAATCCCTGCTGTCCCACTGCAGGAGCTGGAACGGGCTCCTGGGGACCCCAAGTGGCTGGATGTGATTGAGAAGGACCTGCATCGCCAGTTCCCTTTCCATGAGATGTTTGCTGCTCGAGGAGGGCATGGGTAAGATCCTGAATGTGGGTCAGTTGAAGGTTCCAGGTAGATAGAAGGCTTGGGCAAACAATTCATGCCGCCCTCTAGGGCTCTTAGAAGAGTGATTGTTAATGAGTTGAATGTCAAGCAGTGTTAAGAGAAGTGTCTGGTGAGGGAGTTTCTAATTTGGGCCTTCATATAGGCACATCAAGGACTAATTGAGGTTGTATTTGTACAGGGTTTTAACAGCTAGTTGGGGCTGGGGCAAGGTAGAGTTTTCCTTCCTGGGAGGTTGTATAAGCAGTGTCTGGACAGTGGGTTTTTATAGAGCTCAATCTGGAAAGAAGTTCAGGCTAGATCACCAAGAGCCAAGGCACTAGTATTTTTATTCTGTAGGTTAGGCTTCCTTCAGTTGAAATATGTGAACCACTCCTCCTAGTATGTAAGGTGATCTTAGGTGGTTATACGGACTTTCGTTGTTGTGTTGGAGCTTATACGTAACATGTTAGGCAAGTGTTCCTCTACTCAACTAGTCCTCAGCCCTAGATGAGCATTTTTCTATCTTTATGAAATATATATATATATATATATATATATATATTTGTTTTCTTTATGTAATATAACAATATGTATATATTTTTTTCTTTGAGATAGGGTCTGACTAGGTAGACCATACTGGCTTCAAATTCAGATCTATCTCTGCCTCCCAAATGCTAGGATTAAAGGCTATGCCACCACAGCCATAGCCAGCTAATTTATTTATTTATTGTTTTTATGAGTGACCTTGAACTTGCTAGGTTGCCTGAGGTGTCTTGAACTCAGTCTGCTGCAGCCTCTCAAGTGTTAGAATTATAGATATGTACTATGTATAGCTTAAATAAACATTTTAATCAATATGTTCATCTTTCAACAAACAGTTATTGAGTGCATACTTCTCCTAGGTACTATTTAGTCACAGATGAGAGCCATGAACCAAAACCTAGACGCTGTCTTCCTGTGGGAATAGACGGTCCTTGATGGGGGAGAGTTTGTGAGATATGTGAAGTAGTGGTCAGCACTAATGAGGGTTTAGACAGTAAAGAGAACAGAGAGTGTGTGGGGACAGGATTCAAGAACACAAAGTATAAGAGACTTGCTACCAATAAAGACCAGAGGACTGGAGGAAATGTAGGTTTGGGTTATGTCGAAAATTTTAGAGTCAGGCATGGTAGCTCATTCCTATAGTCTCAGGTTCTTAGGTGGACTTTGGTAGGGGGGCTGTGGATCAGATTAGCCCTTAGGAAGTTGTGGCAGGAGGATTGTCAGAGTTTAAGGCCAACCAGCGTGACATACATCTTGAGTTCCAGAACAATTTGGTTAGAGTATGACTCTGTCTATACTAGGTGGGGTTGCAAACTGGACATCCAGGGGATGTAGGCAGGTTGGGTACCCAGTATATTATAAGTCTGGATTTCAGGAAAGAAGAGAGTTTGTTTGTTTGTGATAGTGTTCCTTTGTGTAGCTCTGGCTGTTCTGGAACTCATACTGTAGACCAGGCTGGCCTGCAACTTGGAGATCCACTGCCTCTGCTGGGATTAAAAGTGTGTACCACCGCTGCCGGGCTCGGGAAAGAAGTTTAAATTGTTGATAAACTGGAAATTGGAAGTGTGCTTATGGAGGGATTAGCCTCACTCATTGAACAAGATCACTACCAAGCAGCAAGTATAGGTACAAAAGGAAGATGTGACCTGGTGTGGTAATACATATCTTTCAATCCCAGCACTGGGGAGGCAGAAAGCAGGTGGATCCTTGTGAGTTCTAGGCTAATCTGTTGTAACAACAAAGTGAATCTTAGGCCAGCCGGGTATTCGTAGTGAGACCTGTCTCAAAAAAATAAGGAAGATAGGTATGGTAGGCAAGCAAGGCTTGAGCCCTGAAGTACTGATGTTGTAGGACTGAAAAAAAATCTATAAAGGACATTAGGACAAGAAGCTATAGAGGTAGAGGGAAAGTCTGACTTCAGAAGCAGAGTGAAGAAGAGCCTCCAGGATCAGCTTCAGGAGACAGTTTGGGGTGAGTAAGTCACATCTGAGAATTAGCGTGGACGCACCACTAGGTACATCATTAGGGACATGTATTTGAGACATCCTTCCAGTATAACTCAGCTGGCCTCAGAGTTCAAGAAATCTTCCTGCCTCAGCCTGTCTAGTCCTGGCGTTAAAAGTGTGAGCCACCATGTATCTCATTAGTGACTTAATCAGAGCGGTTTTGTGGGGGCATATGGAAATGCCTGCTAAGAGTGTAGGAGGAATGACATGGAAGACAGTAAGTGTAGTTTCTAGAGCAACTTGGCTGACAAGGGAAGAAACTTTGTTCTTTGGAGGAGAGAGTGGGATTAAGGGACACTGTTTTAAACAGAATGAGGACCAGTGGGGTGGCTCAGTGGATAAAAGTACTTGATTGCCAAGCTTGAGAACCTCAGTAAGAAAAAGAAAAGAAGAAATGGCAAGTCTGGAAATGCAGCTCAATGGTACCATGCTTGTCTAGCATGTACAAGGTCCTGGGGTGGAGCCTAGCACTGCAAAAGAAATAAAAATTTAAAATGCTGATTTTTAGTATGCTGATGGGAATGATTTAGTAGACAAGAGAAAAACTGCTCAAGCAGAAAAGGTGGCATGCTCATAGCAGAAAGGAAGGCTGGGGTCCAATCATAGGCAGAAGGGTGGATATGATAGAAGCTACATTTTTGCACACCTGGTGCCCAAGGATGTCAGAAGAGGTGTGGGGTCATCTGGCACTGGAGTTTCAGATGGTTGAGAGCCACCATGTGTGTGAATGCTGGGAACTGAACTCAAGTCCTCTGCAAGAGCAACAGGTGCTCTTAACTGGTGAACCATCTCTCCAGCTCTAGTACTTTGTGTTAGTTTGGTATGGATTACTTTTATTATGTATTAGATAAAATAATCAGCATCATCAGACATGTTACCTCATTAGGACTTTTGCAAAGTAAATAGCAGAGTAAGCACTCGGAGATAGTGATGTAGCTCATTCAGTAGTGTCTGTCCAGCATGCAGGAAGCAGAGTTTGATTTCCAGCATGACAGAAAGCCAAGTGTGATGGTGTGTGCCTTTAATCCTGTTACTGGAGAGATAGAGGCAGGAGGATCAGATTCAAGGTCACTTTTGGGTGTGGAGGTTGGAATCCAGCAAGCCCTGCATGAAACTCCATCTCAGGAATTTTTAAATAACAGTCAAGTAGTTGCAGATATAAATGGTCACATCTGAATGAGTGGGTTTGGGGTGCAGATATAAGTGGTCACATCTGAGTGAGTGAATCTGGGGTGCAGATGTAAGTGGTCACATCTGAGTGAGTGGATCTGGGGTGCAGATATAAGTGGTCACATCTAAGTGAGTGGATGTGGGGGGTGCTAGTATAAGCAGTATTAGCAGTGTGACTGCAGGCAGGGAGATCGGGAGGCCAAGAGATAGAGGTCAGAAGTGGAAGTAGCTGTGGTTGGGGAGAAGAGATTAGAGAATTGAGTTCAGGATATAGTATGCCTCAGACTTGACAGCTACCCTCTGGGAACGCAGAAAACTGTTTTTGAGTAGATGGAAACATCAGATATGATGCAACTCAACAAGGAAAAAGAGTAGGGCGAGGGCACAGATTTGGCTCGATGTAGAGATAAGAGAAAGATGAGGTACAGCTGGCTTCCTGGGCTTCACCAAGAACCAGGACCAGTGGACATTCTGTGAGGTCTGATGAAATTCAGTGAAACAGATAATAGTTCAAGATTGCCTGCTCTGGAGGATAAAAACACTTAGTTCCAGAGGAGGGCCAGTGCTGTGGAGTAGACAGGTTCTTGATGAAAATGACCATGATGGCTTTGCGGCTGGTTACAGGTAAAAGAGGAAATGGGTAGAAAGTCTATGGTATATGCAGCTAAGGGTGAAAGGCCAGGACATAGAATGCATCAAGTGTTGAGGCTCTAGTAGACTAGAAGGAAGTGTTGAGGCTAGGAAGGTGGATGGCTATGTGATAGTAAAGCTCTTGAGATGAGCTTGGACTTGATGATGTAAGGGAGTGCTGGTCCAGGGTTAGGGGCAGCTTTGATGATTGCCATCTTCTGTACTCCCCTTAGGCAACAGGACCTGTACCGAATCCTGAAGGCCTATACCATCTACAGGCCTGACGAGGGCTACTGTCAGGCCCAGGCCCCAGTGGCTGCTGTGTTGCTCATGCACATGCCTGCTGAGGTCAGCATAAGTGGACCTGTTTGGGGTGGGGGTGAGAGGATCTAGACATACCATGGTGAAGGGAGAGCTGCGGACTTCCTGCTTCTCAGGCCCCATCCCTGTCTCTTGTTCTTGCCCTTCTTAGCAAGCGTTTTGGTGCCTGGTACAGATCTGCGACAAGTACCTCCCAGGTTACTACAGCGCAGGGCTGGTGAGTGTCTGGAAGCTGGGTGCAAAGGGGCTGTGACTTTCTCCAAGGCTGCCTTAGGTCCTTGCCGTGCCTCATTTGTCCTTCGTCTCTCTACCACTGAGGTTAAGACAGCCTCATAGGTTTGATTGTACCCTGAGGGGACCATATCCAACCAGACCCACTTCTTATGGCTCTTCCCACCACCTCTAGGAGGCCATTCAGTTGGATGGAGAAATCTTTTTTGCACTCCTGCGCCGGGCTTCTCCGCTGGCACATCGTCACCTTCGGCGGCAGCGCATTGACCCTGTGCTCTACATGACAGAGTGGTTCATGTGCATCTTTGCCCGCACCCTCCCCTGGGCTTCAGTGCTGCGTGTCTGGGACATGTTTTTCTGTGAAGGTATTTTAGTGGCTGACCAGGTTGAGGGGGGAGGCTAGGATTTGTCACTTTACTGGTAGCCCATAGACAAAAGTTTTGTTGGGCCTAGGCTTCATAATAAACAAGTCTATAGGATGGAAAAACAGGACCCATCTTGGTTTAGCCACCAACTTAGAGTCTGCTTACTCTCTAAGAAATCTACAACCCATAGCAACTCTCTTTACCTGTAAGGCTGGCAATAAACAGCAACGGGGCTGTCTGGCCTTCATAAGACAGGTTGAGATCCTGGACCTGATCTCTCTTTGCATTCCTCTCTGACCCTGTAGGCGTTAAGATCATTTTCCGAGTGGCTCTGGTTTTACTGCGACACACACTGGGCTCTGTGGAAAAGCTGCGCTCGTGTCAAGGCATGTATGAGACCATGGAGCAGCTTCGGAGCCTGCCCCAGCAGTGTATGCAGGAGGACTTCCTGGTGCATGAGGTAAGCCGGGGACCTGCACAGCCTGCCTGCTGCAGCCCACTCTCACACAGGCCTATACTCTGGCTCCCATGTCTCTATCTAGGTGACCAACCTCCCAGTGACAGAAGCATTGATTGAGCGGGAGAATGCAGCCCAACTCAAGAAGTGGCGAGAAACTAGGGGAGAGCTGCAGTATCGGCCCTCACGGCGACTACACGGCTCCCGAGCCATCCATGAGGAACGCAGGCGCCAGCAGCCACCCCTGGGCCCTTCCTCTAGCCTCCTCAGCCTCCCTAGTCTCAAGAGCAGAGGCTCCCGGGCAGTTGGAGGGGCTCCTTCCCCACCACCTCCTGTCCGCAGAGCTAGTGCTGGGCCTGTCCCTGGGGCTGTCATCATTGCTGAGGGACTGCATCCATCCCTCCCTTCACCTACCGGCAACAGCACCCCACTAGGCACCAGCAAGGAGATCAAGCGACAGGAGAAAGAGCGGCAGAAACAGGAGAAAGAGCGAGAGAAGGAGCGGCAGAGACAGGAGAAGGAGCGGGAAAAGCAGGAGAAGGAGCGGCAGAAGTGGGAAAAAGAGCAAGAGAAGGAACAGCAGAAGCAGGAAAAGGAGCGGCAGAAGCTGGAGAAGAAGGGCCAAGGCCGGAAACTTTCCTTGCGTCGAAAGGCAGATGGGCCCCCAGCACCCCATGATGGTGGGGACAGGTCAGCAGCTGAGGCCCGGCAGGATGCTTACTTTTGACCTCTCATTGGGTCTGGATGGCATGGCCCTCCTCCTTTCCCCTCAGCCAAGAGCAGCCCTGGCAGGGGTGTTCTCCCAGCTCCATTAGCAGGCTTTCTTTTTCTAAGGAAAGTGGCCTGATTTCCCTGACTCCTTGCCAGCTGCTGATCCCTCCATGGCCAGGACAGCCACAGTGCATGGGACAGCTACATTACCTAGGGTAACAGTGACCAAGTCTGGAGACTCTTTTGTCCAGTTAGGCTCAGCTTGGGTCTCTGTCACTCCTATGAAGTCCTTCTGGGGTACTGTCTTAATTTGCCTTTTGTCACCACAGTGACTCTTGGCAATGGCAGTTAGCAGTTGCAGATTCTTACACTCTGGTGGCTTCCCTTAGATGGTGGAGCTAGGTTCCTTTTCCTTTCTTGGGGCCCTACCTGTCACCCCACTGTCCTTCTGGGGGCCAAGGCTGTTTTCTCTCCTGGATATCCTTGTGTTGTAATTATGTACAGAAGGTCAGGTTGGCCTGGGGTGGGTGCTCTGTCCTTTCCCCTTTCCACAGCTTCTACACTCCAGTTTATTTAAGAGGATATGCTAGGAAGTGTCCTCCGTCTCCTTCCCACTCCTGTTCTGCTCTTCCCTGACTCACTTGCTTTGTATGCTCAGGCCTCTCTGCTGTAGTCAGAAAGCCTATCCATTTTGTTCCTTTCCAGTGTCAAGCCCCTCTCTGAATAAGGGTCTTCCCTTGAATCCAGGGGGTGGAGCCCAATGTTTACATTCTCTTCTGTCTTGGTCCCACCCCAGTGGCAGTTTTGTGGCGCTTTGAGGAACCGGAAAAAGAACCTGCTGTTATATCTGGGTCTGTCTCCTGCCTTGTTATTTGAAGAGGGCTATAGAGTAAGGGGAGGGAGTCAAGAAGAAAGTCTGACTCTCCATAGGTTCAGTCTGCTGATCTGGGCAGGAACATCTAGACCGTTGGTTCTCAGCCTTCCTAATGAAATGCTGTGACCCTTTAATACAGTTCTTAATGTTGTGGTAACTCCAACCATAAAATTATTTTCATTATTACTTAATAACAGTTTACTACTGCTATGAATCATAATGTAAGTTTCTGTGTTTTCTGATAATCTTAGGCAACACCTGTCAATAGTATTCAACCCCCAAAAGGAGTCACAGACACCCTTGCTCCATCTCTCATCAGTACACAGTGGGCCAGCTCCTCAGCTTTGCCTGGGATCTGCTGCCTCCAGTCACTGGCCTCCTGGGACCCTCTGCATGGCTTGCAGGACTGGGATCTCCTTTCCAACACCACACACAGTCAGCTCCCTGGAAGCTGAAGGAGGGGCTGAGAGTGCCTGCAAATCCACCATCTTTAGATTGGGCTGGGTTCTTGGTCAGCAGCTTGGTGCAGTTCCTGGTACTAGGCTTCTAGGGTGGACTATTTGCCTTTGGTTCATCCCAGCAGGTGCACACAACGTAACTGCCCAGCTTTTTTCTGTGGCTAGCTTTTTGCCACACCCCCTCTACTCTGGGTCAGGATGATAAAGGCGTGGATTTCTGTGTCCATAAAGCAGAGCTCCACTTGGCAGTTCTTCAGCGGGTCGAGGATCAAGGTGTGTGGTCTCCAGAAGAGAAAATTCCCTCCAGATAAACCAGCAGTGCTGAGAGCTGGTGATTTTTCTGGGTCCTGTCTGTACCAAGATGCTCTCCTGGTGTAGGACTTGTGTTCTGTACTCAAGAAGAAACGAAGGTTATACTTTCAATGAAGTTTCATAGTAATTCAAAATGGGAGAACACCCTGGAGGAGGAAGGTGTAGTCTATCTGGCCGCCCTCTTCCAGCGGTAGTAGGATCACCTGAGCTATCTAGACCGAGGGTGGGGGCGGAGTGGAGGTGTTCAGGTTTGAGTTGTCCCCAGAGCTCCAGATCTAAGCCTCACTATTCAGGAAGATCTCACCTGATCCCGCCTCTGCAGTTTGCTAAGGGGTGGGGTACGCTTCCTCTTGTAACTGACTCAACAGCTTTTCGGGGCCTACCTGAGAGCAGGGCACCGATGCCGGTGCCTCCTCCTGTGATGGTTGTCCCACTACAGAAGCTAAGAATTAAGGGTTCTAAAAGGGCTTTGTTTGATTCAGGGAAAAAAAGCAAGATTTAAAAAAAAAAAATAGACGGTCTCATGTTGTAGTCCAGACTGGCGTCAATCTCGCGACAATTCCCGTTTCAATTTCCCGAATGTTGGGATTCCGTTAAGCTCGGAAACCCGAGTTTCTACTGAATGAATGCCATTAGTTGTACAGAACCCTATCCATAAATGCAAACTGAAACCCAAAGCCCCTGCTCGGCCTGTGTCTCTCCATCCAGGCCTTGAGAACCTCTTAGAGCAAGCAGGACGCCACGTCCTCACCGTAGCCTCCATTGTAGAGGAATAATAAAACATTTCCCGCCATCCTCACGTCCGGTGAGGCAAGTACGGAGTTACGTGAGTCTTTGTAGGTCTTACGTCACTTCCTGCGGCGAGTCCGCTTTGGCTAAAGGTATACATCCGCCCCTTCTGCCAGTCTTTTGGATAGAAGTGAAGCCACTTCCGGGCCCTATGGCCGCCTTCACAGTCTTTTTCCGGGTGATGGAGGCGGGTGCCCCGGATGTAATACCGGCGAAAGCATCTTTCTTTTTCTTCCCCGTCCGACCCTGGGTGCCTAGGTGAGCACCGGCGGGTAAGATTGAATGCCTGTGGGTTTGCTTCGCCTCTAGTTTGTACGCCGAGTTGGATAAGGCCGAGCAGGTCGCTATGTGGAATTTGGGATTCGAGGCTACTAGGGCACCAGCTCTTGGGTCCAACCGGCCTCTGAGGGCACTCCGGTGGGAGAGGTGGTTGAGCTCCGTAGCTCTGAACTGATAGGGGAGTGATGACGTAGGGGGAACCTGGCTTTTTTTTTTAGCCCTTTAGGTGGGAGTACCCACAGGGTCCACGCGGGGGCGGAGAGCCTTCACATAGCCTCCCTTCAGGGCCTCTGAATTGCCAAACCAATTCCGGACGTCGTTCCGGCTAGTTGATCTTTCAGATGGTTTAGTGATCCGTCCTCTCTCACATTTACCAGGAAAAATGTTTGTGGAGCCTGTACGTTCTCACGGGCCTCTCTCCTTACCTAATCTCCTCACTTGATGACTCTTTTCCGAGGTCCAGCTGGAGGAAATCTACTGCCAATCATGCCAAAGAGGAAAGTAACTTTTCAGGGTGTTGGAGATGAGGATGATGAAGATGAACTCAGTGTTCCCAAAAAGAAGGTGAGATGGCCAGATTCTTAAGTTCTGTGGAGGACTGGGGAAGGAGAGGGAGAAGTCTGATAGGAAAGCCGGGAAGCCAAGGAAGGGTTAGCTTTTCCAGGTGCACTGGGTTTGGAACGATTCCAGTTTGTGTACAGATCCTGGAATATTTGGGAAACTAGCCAGTAGTCTGCGTTTCTCATTTGCTTCGCCCTCCTCACAGCTGGTGGACCCTGTGGCTGGAGCAGGTGGTCCTGGGAGCCGATTCAAAGGCAAACACTCTTTAGACAGTGATGAAGAGGACGATGAGGAGGAGGGGTCCAGCAAATATGATATCCTGGCCTCAGAGGATGTAGAAGGTGAGCTATTTCCAAAGCATTAGCTGTGTTGGAGAGACAAGTCAATTAAGTATGGAGCTGGGAGGTGTGTTGTTTGGTTTTTTGCCAGTCTAGCATGCCCCACCCCCTGTCTTTGGTGCAGGTCAGGAAGCAGCTACTCTCCCTAGTGAGGGGGGTGTGAGGATCACACCCTTCAACCTCCAGGAAGAGATGGAGGAAGGCCACTTTGATGCTGATGGCAACTACTTCCTGAACCAGGATGCACAGATCCGAGACAGCTGGCTGGACAACATTGACTGGGTGTGGCCCAGGAACTGTCCTGGCTGAGGCCTGGGAATGCTGGTGCTGGGCCTGGGCCCTGGTGGAAATTTGTAAGAAATGATAATTATCTTTCCTTTATAGGTGAGGATCAAGGAACGGCCACCTGATAAGCACCAGGTCTCAGACTCAGAGGAGGAAGGCAGCCTGGGTCAGACTCCGATGAGTGCCCAGGCACTCCTGGAGGGACTTCTGGAGTTGTTATTGCCAAGAGAGACAGTGGCTGGGGCACTTAGGAGGCTGGGGGCCCGAGGAGGAGGCAAAGGCAACAGCAAGGGGACTGGACGGCCCAATTCCCCCCAGCGTCTAGACCGGCTGTCTGGGTTAGCTGATCAAATGGTGGCTCGAGGCAACCTTGGTGTTTACCAGGAAACAAGGGAACGGTTGGCTATGCGACTGAAGGGTTTGGGGTGTCGGACCCAGGGATCCCATGACCCCACACCTCCACCTTCCCTCGACATGTTTGCTGAGGAAGTAGCAGAGGGGGAACTGGAAACTCCAACCCCTACCCATGGAGAAGGTAAGTTTGGAGGGCACGGGAGGGGCAGTGTGGGCAGGAGACTGGGTGCTTGAGGCCCAAGCATCTTGATTGTTTCAGAAGCAGAGTCTGCAGGAGATGGTCTGATGGAAGTGATGTGGGAATATAAATGGGAGAACACGGGGGATGCTGAGCTGTACGGCCCCTTTACCAGTGCCCAGATGCAGGTAAGCCCCTTCCTGCTGTGGCTGTCCAGCCCAGCTCCTGTCATTTTGCCTCAGTTTTGTCCTCTGTCCTTACAGACCTGGGCGAGTGAAGGTTACTTCCCGGATGGTGTCTATTGCCGGAAGCTGGACCCTCCAGGCGGTCAGTTCTACAATTCCAAGCGCATTGATTTTGATCTCTACACGTGAGCCCACTAAGGGCCCAGTGTGGCCGCCCCTTCTTTCTTGGACTTGGCAGAGGAGGCCCCAGCTGCCCTGGGTAGTGAGGATATTGGAGGCTACTCCAAAGCTGTTGTCTCTTTCCTAATAAAAGCCTTGACTGTGTTGATGGCCAAGAGCCAGGGCTTCTCCGTAGCTCCTTTTGGCTTCACCTGGTAGGTCCTTGAGTGTTTCCTCCCTAGAGACGTCCTCACATGCTTCTCTCTGCTCTCTTAACCACCTCAGTTTTTGGAGGCAGAGGTAGGGCCCATAAGGTGTCCTGTGACTTTCCTACTTAGACTTCTACTTGTGTGAAATTCTCTCCTGTCACTCTTATCTCCAGTCCCCCTTCCAAGTCCCTGTTCGGCTGAGCTTTGGCTTTTAGTTCCTCAAATTCTCTGTCCTGGCAGCTCCCTTGTAGCTGGGACATTGGGAAGACTTTGAAATCCTATTGGATTAAACATGGATTCTCTTCTTCTCCCTAGTCTGGTTTTTCTGCCCCTCACAACCCTGCAGTCGTTTCTGTAGCTCTTAGGTGAAGTATAAACTTGGTAGCACTTCAGTGTTTCTTGGACCACCATGTGACAGAGGGGCAAAAGGCAGTGACTTAATAGAGAGCTCACAGTTAGAGAGCTGGCCCATGGAGCTAATTCCCCTGACCTTTCTAGCCATAAAGCTTTTTCTTGCTTGACCTTTTAGGCATTGTAGTATAAATTTCCTGGGCTCCCGCATCTTGGGCATAGGGCTCGTGCCTTGAGGAAACAGCTCTGGTCTGGTCCTCTTCTAGGAATCCCGAGTGCAGTAGAGGGCTGTGGGAGGCTGACAGGGACTAACAGTTTTCACCCCACCAGTGCTGCTCTGTGCTCACTTCATCTGTCTATAAGAGGCACCCCAAGAGCTACAGGCTAGCTAGTGGGATCCATGCTAAGAACTTGGAAAGTAGGGGCTCAGCTCAAGCTTGGTTACGGGTATTTGCTGCAGAGACCTCCAAGAAGTCTTAACAAGGGCTGGAGAGATGGCTCAATGGTTAGGAGCACTGACTGCCCTTCCAGAGGTCCTGAGTTCAATTCCCAGCACCCACATGGTGGCTCACAACCATCTGTAATGGGGTCTGATGCCCTCTTCTGGTGTGTCTGAAGACAGCTACAGTGTACACATATACATATAATAAAATAATTCTTTAAAAAAAAAAAAAAAAAAAAAAAAAGAAGTCTTAACAATTAGACCTGTTACTGCCGTCCTAGATGACACTTTCTTTGACTTCAAGACGCCCATTAGTGGTAAGACATCTGACTTAGAGTGTCACTAAGACAGTGAGAACCCTCCAGGTAATTTACCAGTAAGGTAGTACTGGTAAAAGAGGAACTGGCTTTCCGAGATACAGTAGTGAAAACCTGGTGTCTTGGGATGAGTAAAATCCAGTCTCTTGGCCTGAGTGATTGTTCACAAGTGTTTGGTGAGATAGACACCGAGGTGTCCTCCAGGTTCCTCAGACTTGACTGATCTAAAGCTGATTTCTTCCCTCATTGGTTTCTGAGTGCACTTCTGTGATAACACCAAGGAGGGCCCAGAATATTGATCCCTGAAGAAATTTTTTGAAAATTTTTTCACTACGAAGGCCTGGCTGGCCTGAAACTCACCTGAGGTCTGTCTCCCAAGTGTTGAGACTAACCATGATGCTGAGCAAAATTGAAAAATTTTGAGACTGGGAGATTACTTTTGATTATTGGGACCATTGTAATCATCGGGTCCTTCTGCTGGAAAAGGAACTGATTCCTAACGAGAGCACAGGACTCTGAGAGCTGGAAGAGGCATATGAGTCAGGGTCCAGGTGGCCTGGAGAGACAGACAGGAAGGCAGAAGACAGGTTCTTCCCAGACAAGTGCAGCCCCATGGTGGCCGCCCAGTGACACTCACTTTGGACCTGTACCCGCTAGAATTGTAAGATAATAAATTTGTGTCAAGCTACTTAAATTGTGGTCATTTAACAAAGCACCGATAGAAAGTGAAGACACGCCCACCTACTCTCTGGAGAGCCACAGCAACTTTTAGAAGCACTGTTAGGGCTTCACCATCGCCTTCCTGTGGTCTCACATCCAAGCACTAACCTGGCCCAACCCTGCTTATGTTGGCGATTGGGTATATTCTGGGTGTACGACCATGGAATTTCTAAGCACAAAGCCAGTAATTGTTTGGATGGGTTTTTGTTGTTATGAAATAGGGTCTCTCTTAGACCCTTAGACCTTGCGCTGGAATTGATTATGTAGACCAGGCTGGTCTTGAACTTACAGAGATCCATCTGCCTCCCAAGTGCTAGGCAAACAGCCTTCCTCTCCACTCCCTCTCCAATAATAAAACTACAATGTTAATTCTTTAAAAGGGGGTGGGGCAGATGGGCTGGAGGGATGGCTCAACGGTTAAGAGCACTGGCTGCTCTTCCAGAGGTCCTGAGTTCAATTCCCAGCAACCACATGGTGGTTCACAACCATCTATAATGGGATCTGATGCTCTCTTCTGTCATGCAGGCATACATGCAAATAGAACACTCATATACATAAATAAATCTTTAAAAGTGGGGATGGGATGGAGAAGTGCCAGAGCAGTTAAAAGGGCCCAGGCTTGATTCTCGGCACTTACACAAGGGCTCACAATCTAACTCCAGGGGAATCTGCTACCTTCTAGCTTCAGGCACTAGGCATCCAGGTGGTTCAAACAATATAAAGGCAAAGCACCCATACACATTTAAAAATTGTTTTTAATGAGTTTCACATTAGTTGACTAGTCCTTATTCTCCAGCTCTAGTGACCTCTGCTGATGTCCTGTCTCTGGGTGTTTTGGATTAAATGGAAACCATACAATGTGATCTCTTCTGTCTGGCTTCTTAAACCTAACAGTATTTTTAGGGTTTATGGCTTAGGATGTCACTACTTTTTTTTTTTTTTTTAATAGGATCTCTGTGTAGCCCAGACTGGCCTAGATAGAGCTTCTGTGTTCCGGCTGGCCTTGGATTCAGAGATCTGCCAACTTCTACCTCCAGAGTTCAGAGATCAAAGGCATGCGCCGCTGCGACAGCCCAAATACCTCCTTCTTTGTTGTTGCTTACTTACGTTCATTTATTCCCTCCCAGCACCTCGTATCCAGCCTTACCTCCCATTCACCCTAAGTTGAGTGGTTCTTTTTCCCCATTGAGTCCACTTGGTGTTGTGGGAGTTCTGTGGAACCTAGGGTTTGCATCTGCTGGACAAGTACTCCAGCACTGAGGAATAGCCCAATTCAGTTTACGGTTTTGCTTTGTGTGTGGTTGTGGTAGGGGGAGGGTTTGGGAGAATTCTAGCAAGGCCTTGCATCAGACAGCCCCCAGTGAGCTACATCCCTAACCTTTAAAGGTAAAAAAAAAAAAATTGCACACGTCATGTTTTACATATGGGGGGGGTTGTCAGTTATCTCCTGTGTGTGTGGATTCTGGGGATTGGTCTCAGGTGGGCAGGCTTGACAGCGCAGCCGAACCATTTCCCTGCGCCTCCCTCTCTCTGTCCCCCCCCCTCTCTCTTTTTTTGGTTTTTCGAGACAGGGTTTCTCGGTATAGCCCTGGCTGTTCTGGAACTCACTCTGTAGACCAGGCTGGCCTCGAACTCAGAAATCTGCCTGCCTCTGCCTCCCAAGTGCTGGGATTAAAGGCATGCGCCACCACTGCCCGGCTTCCCTACCCCTTTCTTAAACATCTATTTCTTGGAAATTTCTGTAAATTTCTCAATCTGACCTTGAACGAGTCCTCCTATCCCAATCCCTTGGCTGCTAAGGTTATGAGGTATGCCACCATGCCCAGCTGCTATTTGGGAAGGTCTTCTGTTGTCTGACTCTAGTCCTGCTGCCTTTTTATTTTTTACTTTTGACTTCACCATGTATCAGCCCCGACACTCCCTCATTTTCCTGCTGTGAGCCTGTAGTGCGGCTAAACATCATGGTGCAGACAACTGAGAAAGCAGTTCACCACGGGAGCCCTCCTTTCAGCTGTCAGGAAAGACCAATCACTAGATACTTAGTGGGGCTTCCTGGGTGCCCACTCCCTGCTTGTTAGCTGGGTGGTTGTTTCTTCCACTGAGTCTATACCACAGACATGTGACCCAGCACCTAAACTACCTTCCCCATGGTGTTCTCCACTAGTTAGCCTTAGAGGCAGAGTGCTGAAGACAGCGGAAGTGAGCCAGCTTTTCCCTGTCCTGGGGACAGGGGCAGCCCTCTCCTCAAGGAGACTGAAGAGCGAGGATGCCATGGTTCGGTGGCTCATGCCTATATTCCTGGCAGGAGCATCAGAAATTCAAGGACGTCAACTGAAGCTCTTTGGGGCTGTTTAGATGATGGATACAGATGTCTGAACCTAGAGTTCAGAGGGCACTGGAGGTAGTCTTAGTGAATGTTTTCCTTGCTGTGATAAGATGCGGCCTAAGCCAGGTGCTGGAGGCACCCACCTTTGATCTCTGAGTCAAGGCCAGCCTCGTCTATGGCGTGAGATCCAGGATAGCCAAAAATATACAGAGAAACACTGTCTCAGCCAAAACAACAACAACAAAAAACAACAGAAAACCATCATGACCAAAAGCATCATGGGAAGGAAAGAGTTTTTAGTTCATTGTTAAGCTAGCCCAAGCCAGCCGACAGAAACTGAAGCAAAGGCCATAGAAGAATGCCGTTTACTGGCCTGCTCGGCTTGCTGTCTGACGTTACCCAGGGGTGGGATGGTCTGCACTCAGCCCTGCCCATAGTCAAGTGCACTGCAGACCTGCCTACAGGCAAATCTACAGAGATGTTGATCAAGAGTCCCTTTTCCCAAATGACTTTACATAAAATTAACAACAGCCATTCTTACCCTGGAGTAAACTTGTATCATGGGCAAACTCACAAAAAGGCCTTAAGGTCAAAGCTGTAGGTGATACCACATTGAATACAGCTGTCTGTTTTCTAAGAGGTAACAGGAGCCAAGTATGGAGGGAGTCTGGACCCTCTGGGTGAAGTCCAGGGTGTTGGGTTCTGCCCTGGGCATCTGGGGGACTCATGGGGACAAGGAGTAGAGTGATGTCCAAACGCTGCGAAAATAAACCAAATGGGGTGTAGCGGGGGCCCCCTGTGATTCCAGCGCTTCAGGAAAGGAGTTACATAGTCCCCAGATCAAACAACAGCCAGGTGTGGTGGCAGGTGCTTGTAATCTCAGCACTTTGGTGGCAGAAGCAGGAGGATCAGGAATTCACATCATCCTTAGGTTACCTAGCAAGTTTAAGGATAGCTTGGGCTATGTGAGGTCTGTCTTAACCCCTCAAACAACAAAAACCCAACTAAGCAAAAACTAATGGTTTAATTCCGCAAGGATGTCTGACTCGCACACCATTCCTTCCCACATGAAGAGGCCTTAGCCCCACAGCATTCATCTGCTGGTTTTGGTTTGTTTGTGTATGTGTGTATGTAGGAGGTTGTTTGTCTTTTAAGATTTTACCTGTTTTCATGTTTGCTTGCGTGTATGTGCACTGTGTATGTAGTGTCAGCCCGTGGAGGTCAGAAGAGGGTGTTGGAGCCCTGGAAACTTGGGTTACAGATGTGAGCCATCTGTGAGTGGGCAGTGAACCTGGGGCCTCCGCAAGAGAATCGAGTGTTCTTTACTGCTGAGCGATCTCTCAGGTCCTTTTTTTCTTGTTTTGAGACAACAACGTGGCCTCAAACTTTCCACCCTCACATTTCCTTTTAAGTACTAGTATCTTTAGATGTATGACAGTGTCTGATTCCATCTGATGTCTAGATGAGCCATTTTGCTTTGCAGCTGATCCCAGGTTGCAGGCTGTGGCTGTCTACATGAAGTCAGAACCAAGCAGAATGTCTTGAAATGCTACTGAGACCTGATGAATGTCTCAGGTCTGATTTATAGGTAGGTGTGTGCAAGATGGGAGGTGTTGATGCTCTGGGGAGTATGAGGTCACTTCTGAGCTCCCTCTGGAGGCCAGGCTGCCCTTGGTCCTTTTTGGGCTCAAGGCTATGGTGTTAAGCAGGGGTTTCAGCAACCCCAGGCCACCACCAGTACTTTGGGGCCCTATATACAGTCTAGCTACACTCAGCTAATTGCAGCCACTGCAGGCCGCTCCCTAGCAGGTCTGTTCTTCAGAGGCTTGTCTGGCCTAGACCATCTCTAAGGTAAGACTCCAGCTGTCATACTGCAGGTGCTGGGGATGTAGAAGCTAGCAGCCTGTGGGATGCTACTGGGGATGCCTTGAGCAGTTTGTTTTCCTGTTCTGATGCCATCAGTCTTGCTCTGGCTTTCCTGTTCCCACCCTCACCTCTGCCGGCCTCTGCCTCAGAGTTCGCAGTGGCTTCGGGCTCTCCAGCTCCAGTGCCTTGCTCTGAGCACATTTATCTCTGCCATGCCATGCTTGTCAAGGACCTGAGTTCTCACTCAGTCTGCACTGTCCTTGTTCGGAGTCTCAACCCGCGGTTTACAAGGAGCATGAGGCTGTCTGGGATTGGGCCTCCTACCTACATTAGTCCCAACTCTTTTTTTTTTTTTTTTTTTTTTTGGTTTTTCGAGACAAGGTTTCTCTGTGTAGCCCGGGCTGTCCTGGAACTCACTCTGTAGACCAGGCTGGCCTTGAGCTCAGAAATCCACCTGCCTCTGCCTCCCAAGTGCTGGGATTAAAGGCATACGCCACCACTGCCCGGCCCAACTCTTTAATACCTAATTTCCCCATTTTGTGCTGAGGAAGCAGATGAGACTCAGAACGCTGAGGTGACGCCACAGGCCGGTGCTCCCCAGCCTGGGAGTCTTAAAAGAGCTTAACCAGCCTGCCTGTCCCTCAAGTTTAGTCAGGAGATTCAGTGAGTTTCTTTATATTTTTGCCCATTTTCCAACAATTGTAGTTGGGACTGGTGACATGCTTATAATCCTGGCACTCAAACTGATGCAAGAAGAGGCTCATGAGGTCAAGTCTGGACTGGGGCGCACTATGAGTTTGAGACTGTCTTGTGGTACGTAGCATGGCCCTGTCTCAAATTAACTATAATTTTTAGAATTAGGTTATCTTCCTCTTACTGAGATATGAGAGACATTTCTATATTCCAGACACAATCATGGTCAGATGTAACTGTCAAGTGTTCTCAGGCAGTAACTTCTCTTTCCTCTCTCCGGCTTCTTTTCTGAGACAAGATTATGTCTCCTAGACTGGCCTCCAACTTGCATTCCTCCTATGTTCATCTTCAAATACTAAGATTACAGGCATGTACGATTACACTCAGTTTCCATGGTACTGGGTATTGAACTCGGGGCTTTATGAATGCTAGGAAAACATTTTACCAACTGAAACACATCTCCAGCCCCTCTCCTCTTAAAAGATTTATTTATTTATTTATTTATTTATTTATTTATTTATTTATTATATATAAATAAGTACACTGTAGCTGTCTTCAGACACATGAAAAGAGGGCTTTGGGCCGGGCGGTGGTGGCACACGCCTTTAATCCCAGCACTTGGGAGGCAGAGGCAGGCGGATTTCTGAGTTCGAGGCCAGCCTGGTCTACAGAGTGAGTTCCAGGACAGCCAGGGCTACACAGAGAAACCCTGTCTTGAAAAAAAAACAAAAAAAAAAAAAAAAAAGAAAAGAAAAGAGGGCTTTGGACTCCATTACAGATGGTTGTGAGCCACTATATGGTTGGTGGGAATTGAGCTCAGGACCTCTGAAAGAGAAGTCAGTGTTCTTAACTGCTGAGCCATCTCTCTAGCCCTCCTATCTATCTATCTATCTATCTATCTATCTATCTATCTATTTATTTATTTATTTATTTTGGTTTTTCGAGACAGGGTTTCTCTGTGTATCTCTGGCTGTCCTGGAACTCACTCTGTAGACCAAGCTGGCCTCGAACTCAGAAATCCACCTACCTCTGCCTCCCAAGTGCTGGGATTAAAGGCATGCGATACCACCACCAGGTTTCCTTTTTACTTTTTAACTTTATTTTTTATTTTAGTTTTTTGAGACAGGGTCTCCTGTGTAGTCCTTGCTTTCCTGGAATTTGCTTTAAGATCAGACTGGCCTCGAACCTCCCAGAGATCTGCCTGGTTCTGGAGTGCTGGAATTAAAGGCATGTACCACTACCACCCTGCAATTTCTTTTCAGTTTTAAAAATCAGTATCTCCTGTTTTGTTTTGTGTCTGTCCCTCTCAGCCCGTCCTGACTTTCTCCCAGGGCTTCAGTATGCTGAGGCAACAGGTAAGCGATGCCTGCAGCCCTTCCAGTTTATACGGTCACATGGCGGTTAACGATGGAGGTGTCAGTTGGCTTGGGAGTCGGTGTGATGGTTAAGAGCACTGGCTGATCTGACAGAGGGCCTGAGTTCCTGTACTCACATGGAGGTCTACAGCATCTGTAACTTTGGCTCTGGGCACATGTGACCTGGCCTCCCCAGGCAGCAGGCATATATGTGGAACACAGACATACACTACAGACAAAGCACCCATACACATAAAGTAAAATGCAAAAAAAAAAAAAAAAAGAGTGAGGGGGGTACCATCTGAGGAACAAGTTACTAGGTGATTGCTTTTTCTTTTTTGTACAATTGTGCCAACATCGTAGAGTGTTACTGCACAGACCTAACTAGTGTCTAACCTGTCCCACGCCCGCCAGTTGGATCCTGTGCTGCAGCCCTGTACTTGTAAATGGCTTGGACGAGTGTAAGGATGTGCGAATATTTATCCCTAAACATAGAACAGGGCCAGTAAAGAGGCCAGGCAAGCTACCAGGGAAGCATGAGTGATCTCCAGGACACGATCAGGACACTTGGAGATGAAGCCCACTCTTCAGGTTGTATCTCTCCACAGGTGAACACACCCTTTGCATGGGCAGACCCAGACAAGCTGGAGGGACCCAGACAAGCTGGTGACAAGACAGTTTCAGTCACAGTCACTCCCCTGTGTTTTTTTTTTCTTTCCATTTTTTTGGAGACATGTTTTTTCTGTGTAGCCCTGGCTGTCCTGGAACTTGCCCTGTAGATTAGGCTGTCCTCAAACTCAGAGATCCACCTACCTCTACCTCTTTTTTTTTTTTTTTTGGCTTTTTCGAGACAGGGTTTCTCTGTGTAGTTCTGGTTGTCCTGGAACTCACTCTGTAGACCAGGCTGGCCTCAAACTCAGAAATCCGCCTATCTCTGCCTCCCAAGTGCTGGGATTAAAGGCGTGCGCCACCACTGCCCGGCCTACCTCTACCTCTTAAGTGATTAAAGGCCTGCAAAACCATGCCTGACATTTGTTACTGTTTTGGGTGGTTGGGTGTTTGTTTATTTGTTTGTTTGTTTTTGAGACAAGGTTTCCACTACCCTTGGTTGGCCTGGAACTTGCTGTGTAGACCAGGCTGGCCTCCAACTCACAGATTCACCTGCCTCCTTTTGAGTGCTGAGATTAAAGGTGTCAGTCACCATGCTTGACCTGTCAAGTCTATTGCTGTTTTAAACTATACTCTTCCGTGTTCAGCCCTGTTCCCAAGTTGTATCCTCAGTCAGTGGCTGCAGAGATGGACTTGGAAGGATCCTTGGGTTTTCCACTGACATCTCTGAAGTTCTCTGTGGAGGTCAGCAGGGGGCTCCATTCTCTGTGAATACTCATGCGGTGTGTGCTAGACAGATGTGGGGAGAAAGGCAGTTCTGGGAGACTGGCTGTGACCGCCATGGTAGACTTGCCTGGACCCCCCCTGCCACCGACTCATTTGGGTCTGTATAGATGCAGAGCTTTTGACCCCTCCCTCCTGGGGGTATGAAGTATATGGAGTGGACTGTAGACCCTGGGAGCCAACTGTGAACTGCCATGTAAGTTCTAGGCATCCAACCTGCGTCCTCTGAAAGAACAAGAACTCTTAACCACTGAGCCCACTCTTTTGACGGGATTGTTTTGGGAATTTCCCCAGTGATCATGTATTCAGACCTAGTAGTGGGCACTTGGACTATCTGTACACTTCTCATAACACCCGCTCTGCTGACGAGGAGGAATTGTTATACAAGTGTTACCCTCCTAGTAGTTGGAATGCAGGACCTGCAGAGATGCTTCCTGAGGGAACGGCAGGGTAACTGAAGAAGCGGGGTGGACGTAAGGGTTGCTTGGGCCAATAGTTATGCAGCAAGAGGCATAGACCTATTTCAGTTTCTCTGTTGTTTGAGACATGGCCTGGCTTCCATTACAGGCAAATGTAAACCTGCCAACCTAAGTCAGGAAATTCAACCCCTGCTACCACCACCACCACCACCGCCGCCGCCGCCACTAACCACCACCACCACCGCCGCCGCCACAGCCACCACCACCACCACCACCGCTGCGCCCACACATACTTTTACTAGTATTGCAGATGGAACCCAAGACCTTGTTCATGATCTGACTGTAGCAAGGAGATTGTCATCTATCAACAAAAAAGTCAGCTGGTCTATTTAGAAATAACAGACATTTCATAGAGCCCCATCAGGAAAGATCAATAAACTAAAAGCAAAAGAAACAGAGGAAGGTACCAATCACCATCTGTTGTTTACTCTTTTCCCCTGATCTCTATATTTCTATCAAACAAATTAAGATTATTTCTGTTTTTCTTTTTCTTTTTTTTTCATAGGGCCCCAGGGCTCCTTGAGAACATAAGGATGTGATCTTGTTTCTAAGGAAGATGACGAGAATGAAGGGGTTTTCCATGGTGTCTGTTCTTCCCCGCACACCCCCGTGAACTAGAAAAGTTCTTTGTTCAAGAAGTATTAATAACATAAAATACTAGTATGGAGTTATTTTTTCCACATGTTTTTGAGATTACAATACAATTACATCATTTCTCCTTTTTGTTTCCTCTCTCTAAATTCCCCCACATGTTCCCCCTTGCTCTCTTTCAAATTCATGGCCTCTTTTTTTTTTTTTTTTTTTTTTTTGGTTTTTCGATTTTTCGAGACAGGGTTTCTCTGAGTAGCCCTGGCTGTCCTGGAACTCACTCTGTAGACCAGGCTAGCCTCGAACTCTCGAACTCAGAAATCCGCCTGTCTCTGCCTCCCAAGTGCTGGGATTAAAGGCGTGCGCCACCACCGCCCGGCCTTTTTTTTTTTTTTTTTTTTTTTGATTTTTCGAGACAGGGTTTCTCTGTATAGCCTGGGCTGTCCTGGAACTCACTCTGTAGACCAGGCTGGCCTCGAACTCAGAAATCCGCCTGCCTCTGCCTCCCAAGTGCTAGGATTAAAGGCGTGCGTCATGGCCTCTTTTTTTATGCAATTCTTGTTACATAATATATGTACATAATAGACATTCCTAAATACATAAATACAACCTGCTCAGTCTGTACGCGTTGCTCATATGTGTTTTCAAGGCTGACCGTTTGGTACTGGATAACCAATTGTACTCTCCCCAGGGTAAGGCTGTTTCCCAGCTCTCTGCATCCTCACTGTTCTTTGTTTAGGGTGGAGGCCTCATGAGCTCACCTTCATCCACATTAGCTTGTCTGTTGGTGTCCTCCTTGTTCAGGTCAGGCTTAGGCAGCCGTGTTGAGGAGGAAGGCAAAAATGACAATGATATCTGAAAAAAAGTCACAAGGAATCAATTTATTAAGTATCCAGCTAAAAACACCGATCATGCCTGTCTCTGTGTTCACATATACATATATATTTTAAGTGAAATTTTCCCACTTGGGTTGACAATGCACTCCACGGGCCAAAGACCTTTAATAAAACCCTCCACTCAGGCATGAGAAGCCCTCTGTTGTTGTCTAGGCTATCGATATTGCCCTTGGTTGCCCTCCAGAGAGGGAAAGTAAGTCCCTATTGCTGAAGACACAGGTCCCAGAGGTCCTGGGGATCCAGGTTCCTCCTCTGGCCTCCACAGGACATACTACAGATGAGGAATACATTCACACAAACATATAGACCTACACAAGTAAAGGGAAAATAAATCTTTAAAAAATCTGAACTAAGCCTGAGTTTTGAACCCAGGTTCAGCATATTCTAGCTGTATGAACTTAGGTTAGCACTTGGCTGTTAGCTGCCATCCCTCATGTTCTCCCTGATATCAGAGTCAGAGCCTCACTCCACTGTCCTCTTCTCTTCATTCAGCCATAGTCAGTCAGTCTGCCTATCTATCTATCTATCTATCTATCTATCTATCTATCTATCTATCTA
>NW_021604694.1:466118-476780 GCF_004785775.1 Grammomys surdaster | reverse complement strand
CTATCTATCTATCTATCTATCTATCTATCTATCTATCTATCTATCTATCTAGAAACAGAGTCTTACTATGTGTCCTTGGCTGACTGTAATTTGATGTTTAGACCAGGCTGGCCCCAGATTCATAGAGATCTGACTCCTGAGTGCTGAGATTAAAGGCATGGGCCACCACTCCTGGCAACAACTAGCTCCCCAAGGATGCCCCACAATTTTTTTTAATAGCATTAGTTTCAGTTAATTTTTTAAAATCCTGGCAACAATAAACTTTGAACACAAAAGTGCTTTTATGTCCTTAATTAGGTGGGCTTTCCATCTGTTGCCCCACGAATTTTGTCTTTGGTGTAGAACACTGTGTTCCGCACCTGCTCTCGGGGAGCCTCGAACTGTGTTTCTAGCAGGCGTGTGGAGTTTAACAGACATTCAAATGAACTGGTTTTTTGTTTTTTGTTTTTTTTTTTTTGGCTTTTTCCAGACAGAGTTTCTCTGTGTAGCCCTGGCTGTCCTGGAACTCACTCTGTAGACCAGGCTGGCGTCGAACTCAGAAATCCGCCTGCCTCTGCCTCCCAAGTGCTGGGATTAAAGGCGTGCGCCACCACTGCCCGGCAGAACTGGTTTTTTCTAACTCACTTTTTACTTTACATTTTTATTTATTTTCAAGATGTGTGTGCATGAGTACAGGCTCAGATTGCCACAGTGCGAACGCAGAGGTCAGCAGAAGGCTTGTACTAGTCACTTTTCTCCTTCCTCCCTGTGGGTTCTGGGGATTGAACTCAGGTTGTCAGGCTTGGTAGCAGGCTCCTTTACCCACACGACCGTCTCGATGGGCTCCTCCTTATCATTGACTGAGGAACGCTCAGCGACCACCGAACTCAGCGCGCACTCCTTCAGCTAGGCCGGCTAGTCAACCCCTCCCCCCATTCCATATCCCCCCTTCTTGCACACCCCTTTGGGGTTTCCCAGAACATTCCAAGCCTGATTCATGTTAGGAATGAATACCCCATGGCTGGCTCCCTCTCTCTGTCATGGCTCGCCTTCTCAGGTCAGCCTGCAGGAAAGGGCGTTTCCCGTCCGTCTGCTCCAGTGCTCCACGGTGCCTGCAGCATATGTTTGTTTAGAATTTGTCTCAGGAGAAGTCAGTTCTAAGAGGACAACTGAGACAGCACCAATCCAGGTCTAAAAGTTTATTCCACAGGGGGAAAGTGTCCATGGGACAGTTGTTGGGAATGTGAGTGAGAATTCTGGGAAGGACCCTGTGTCTGCAAAGACGACTGACTGGTTAGAGCTGAAGTGATTGCACTGGGTGCGCTTCCTGTGGACTTTGCCTTGATTTCCAGCACCCGCAGTACTAGCACATTAGGTCCAGGAGATCTGATGCCTCCTGCTGGCCTCCTCAGGCACTGCACGTAAGTGGTACACATCAAGCAGGCAAAACACCCATACACACACAGTTTGTAGGGGAAAAAAAAGTGGTAGTCCATATCTTTAGTTCCAGAACTCAGAAAGAGAGGCAGGTGGATATCTGTGAGTTTGAGCCTGGTCTACATAATGAGTTCCAATACACACAGGGGCTAGCTACACTGAAAGACCTTGCTTAAAATAATAAACAAACAAACAAACAAACAAATAAAAAAAGGAAGGGCTACAGTAAGGTGAAGAGACAGAATCTTTAGCCCTTAAACAGTGACCTTTGCCCAACTCTGTCAGAACCAACATCCTGTGACTAATAGATAAAAACTTTGGGAATCTATTAACTTAGAAGAGCACTAACTTCCACTGACCCAAAAGCTAAAAATGTCATCAGATCGCATATTGGCTTCCCCCATCTTGCTGTGACTGCATCTCTGATGTTTCCACTCATACATTTTAAACTTGCCTGGATTTGACTTTCTTTGACATGTTACTATAAATGTCATGAATCTGCTTCCATTGGGGACATGGGACCTGAGGTAACCTACCCCATGTTCCTTAGGCCACACTCACTCACTCAAATGCATATCACCTCTTCTCCTCCAGGTGAGAATTATGATTTTTTTCTTCTTCTGGAGACTCGAAGAAAACTTTCTTCCAGTGGCCAGGAGCTGACGAAGAGCTTGTCTTACAGATCAGGAGTCCCAGATGCAGGCCTCAGGAGTGGCAGGCAGGCAGACAGGAAAAGGGGAGGTTAGTCATGCTCTTTCTGGGATTAGTTGGAGGAGTTCCAGTCAGAAGGAATGCAACCTTCCAATCCTCTGATGGTCTGGAGGTCCAGCCATGCAGCTGGTAAGTGTCTTTAGCCTTGAAGGGCGAAGAGAGCAGATACTTATTGGACAAGTCTCAGTCAAGTTCCAGACAGGACACTGCTCAGGGATCAATAGGTCTAAAACTAAATAGAATCTGACCTAAAGGTAGAGGCAATGAAAGAAGCAGGCCAGATACTTAGCCAAGTCTGTTCATCTCTTCCACTTCACAGCAAGAAAGCATTTCTTTGAATCCCTGAAGACTGGCCTAGGCAACTATTGTCACCACAGTCCACACAGCAGACATGTTCACTACAACAAAGCTAATAAGAGGCTGATTACGTATTGCCTGGCTCTGAGATGTCCAAAATTAGTACTTAAAGATTACTTTTAGACTTGTTTACCTTATTTTTATATGTATGGGAGCTTTGCCTGAATATGCATATATGCACCGCATGCAGGACTGGCATTTGTTGAGGTCAGAAGAGGATGTCAGTTTCCCTGAAACTGGAGTTACGGATGGTTGTGCTGGAACTTGAACTAGGGTCTTCTACAAGACCAGTGGTTACAATAAGATGGGAGAAGCTTTTACACTGCGCCTTAATCTCAGGGTCATGGGTTCAAGCCTGATGTTGGGTGCCATTTATAGAAGTTTGGTCTGGTTCTTCCAGCCCAGTGCTCCTGGAAATAAGACTCAGATTCAAACTATATTTACAAATACCTTGGTGATATAGCGAGGCTCTTCTCTGTCTAGATCATAACTTAAAACAACCCAGTTATTCTAGCCTACACTCTGCCACATGGCTGGTTCCCTGTGCTCGGGTACCATGTGTCTGTCTCATCACATTTTCTTGGTCAAATCTTCTGTGCCTGGCTCTATCCCAGAATTCTTTCTGCCTCCCAGAGGTCTTACCTTCTACCCTTTTCTAGAGGCCATAGGTTTTGTTTTGTTTTGTTTTGTTTTTAGTTTTTTTTCCCCATTTCTATTATGTATATAAGTACAGTGTAGCTGTCTTCAGACACACCAGAAGACTGCATCAGATTCCATTACAAATAGTTGTGAGCCACCATGTGGTTGCTGAGAATTGAACTCAGCACCTCTGGAAGAGCAGTCAGTGCCCTTAACTGCTGAGCCATCTCTCTAGCCCCCAACCATAGGTCTTTTTAATCGAAAGGTGATGCATCCATACAATATACAAGGTTCTTTCTCTACATCATCCCTCCTGGTCTCCCACCCCCCAGTTAGTGATTTCTTAAGTCATCTGAAACAAAGTGAAACTGGAGATTTATTTGGTAACAAGAATTTCTCCTCCCCCACCCTCTTCTATTTGGTAACAAGGTCTTCTTCTTCTTCTTTTTCTTCTCCTCCCCTCTCCTCTCTTCTCCTCTTCCTCCTCTCCCTCCTCCTCCTGGCCTTCCTCCTCCTCCTCCTCCTCCTCCTCCTCCTCCTCCTCCTCTTTCTCCTTGTCCTCCCTTTTTTCCTGGCACAGGGTTTCTCTTTAGCCCTCACTGTCCTGGAACTGGCTCAGGAGACCAGGCTGACCTCAAACTCACAGAGCTCTCTGCCCCTCTGGAGTTGGGATTAAAGGTGTGCACCATCACCACAAAGTCAGTTTATTTATTTTTGACTCGATAACTCATGTCAGTCTCCCTTCTGAGGTCGGTCTCAGGAAACTGGAGGTGAAGCATAGTGCTGACGACTTTGAAAGTGCTTTCTCAGGCTCGGGTGTGTATCTGTGAATGTGTGTTTTTGTTTATGACAACTCTGTCACCAGCTGCTTCCTGTGGATGCTAAATTACAAATGACACTTTCATGGTTTTGCTGGGTTGGGTGTGGTTCTTGCATTGGCTAGGTACTAACTAGACACTTAGACCAGAGATGGAGGGACTTGCCCTAGTGAAGCTCTCTTAGGATGTGTCCCCAGTCATTTCTCCTTCCGTGATCTCAGTGCTCTCTTGCTAGAACATCAATAGGTTGGTTCCTGACCCAACCTGCTGTGACTCTGTAGAGATGACGGTGCAGAAGTCAGAACTTCAGGAATGGATTCTCTCCTTCCACTGGAATCCTGGGATGGAACTCAGGTTGTAAGACTTGCATGACTTCCAGGCTTAGGCTTTGAGAGATTCAGCTACCTTTGTGCTCACACTTCCCTTCCTGTAGTAGAACTCTAGACAACAGAGTCATACAGGTGACTACAGGCCCCTGTTGGGTAGCAGAGAAATTACTGCAGAGAGACTCCTGCACCACTTAACATCAAGAGAAGCAATCTGAAGCTGGACATGATAGGACACGCCCTTAATCCCAGAACTGCTGAAGCCTGAGCAGGCCTGTGAGGTAAGAGGTCAGCCTGCTCTATATAGCAAGTTCTAGGATACCTAGGGCTATACAGAGAACCTGTCTCCAAAACCCCAAACCAAACACACAAGAGTGTGTGCAGGGAGTAATCTGTTTTTTTTTTCCAAGACGACAACTTTATTGGAGCTTTATTATGTCCTGACAGTGCAGATTTATCTAAGATAATTTGATAATTCACTCTCCTTCTCTTTCTCCCCCTCCCTCTCCCTTTCCCTCTGTCCCTCCTTCCCTCCCTCCCTCCCTCCCTTACCCTCCCCTCTCTATTTTTTGTTTGTATTAGTTTTTCCAGACAGGGTTTTCTTGTGTAGCCCTGGCTGTCCTGGATCTAGCTCTATAGACTATAGACTAGGCTGGCCTCAAACTCAGAGATCTGCTTGCCTCTGCCTCCCAAGTGCTGAGATTTAAGGCATGCACCATCATGATTGGCCTATTTCTCTGTGTGTATGTATGTATGTATGTATGTATGTATGTATCTCTATCTCTGTCTCCTTTGTCTTCCATTCTTACTTGTCTGTGCGTGAGTGTGGGTGTGTGGGGGTGTTGGTGGTTCTATTTCTGGGTAGTTCCTTGACTTTTTGTATCAACACTTTTAGTAATTAGTATTATATTTTTAATTTCTAACAATTCAATCTAGTATTCTTTCTTTTTAAAACTTTATTTATTTATTTATTTATTTATTTATTTATTTATTGTTTGTGCATGTGTGTGTGTATTCTTGTATGCATGTGTGTGCCTAAGTGGGGACAAAGGCTGAGGTGGTTTGAATGAGAATGGCCCTCTTGGGCTCATATATTTGAATATCTTGTCTGTAGCTGGTGGACCTGTTTTGGAAGGATTTGGAGATGTGACTTTGTTGGAGGAGGTGTGTCACCGGGGCCAGCGTCTGAGATTCCAAACGACTCATTTCCTCTGTGCTCTCTCTCCTTCCCAATCAACTCCATACCTGTTGCTTGAAAATCAGGATGTGAGCTCTCAGCTAATCCCACCACCATGCCTTTGCTCTACCGTTATGGATTCTATACCTGTGAGACCATGAGCCCAATTAAACACTTTGTTGTGTAAGTTTCCTTGGTCATGGTGTTTAGTCACAGCAAGAGAAAAATGACTAATATATAAGCCAACCTTGAGTATTATTCCTCAGGAGTACCCTCTTTCTTTTTTTTTTTTTCTTTTTTTTTTCTTTTTTTCTTTTCTTTTTTTTTTTTTTATTGGATGATTTATTTACATTTCCTATGTTGTCCCCTTACCCCACCCTCTTTCTTTTAAAAAAATATAATATTTTGTTAATGCTTTTAAAATATCATACATGCACATAATGTATTTTAAAAATATTTCTATTTATTTAAAAATGTATGTTTGCCATTGCACCATATGCCTGCAGTGCTCATGGAGGCCAGAAGAGGACAGTGTAGTCCCTGATAAAAGAGTTACAGACAGATGGTTATTAGCCACCACACAGGTTGCTGGGAATTGAACCCAGGTCCTCTGGAGGAACAGCAAATATTCTTAACCACTGAGCCATCTCTCCAGCTCCTCACAATGTATTTTGACAATATTTTCCCTTATTCTTCCCCCACAGCTCTTCCAAGATCCATATCCATCCATTCCCAGGTTCGTATCCTCATTTTTTTCTTCTTTTTCTTTCTTTTTCCTTTCTTTCCTCCCTCCCTTCCTTCCTTCATTTTTCTTTTTTTGGAGACAGGGTTTCTCTGTGTGGCCCTGGCTGCCCTGTACCTTCCTCTGTAGGCCAGGCTGACCTTCAACTCACAGTGATCCACCTGCCTCTGCTTCCTGAATGTTAGGATTAAAGGCGTGCACCACCACCACCACCCAGCTATGTCCTCATTTAAAAACCCACTGATTCCAATTTCTGCTGCCCATGTATTCACGTCCCCTTGTTTGTCGAGGTGGAGTCTCTCACTGGCTTAGAATTCTCAAAGTAGTCTAGGCTGGCTGGGCAAGAGAGCCTCCTGTCCCTGTGCCCCCACTGCTGTGATTACAGGTGACACTCTATCCAGCCCTCTTATGCTTGCTCCAGAGATAAGCCTCAGGCCCCATGCCCTGTCCTCTGTACTGTTTCCCCATCTGAGCATCTGCTTTCACTGTGGAGCGAGCAACTTTACAGAATTCTCAAAAAAAGTCAGATTTTTCTATTTTTCCCTCTATTCAACTTCCCCTAGGGTTATTTTTATGTACTGAGGATGCCTTTGGCTAAATAACTAAAAAATTTCCCTTCTAGGAAGCCCAGACGGAGGCAGGTAGGAGCTGAGACAATGCTCCAGTGTGCCCCTGCCCTCTTTCTCCCCACACTGCCACCCACAATCCATCTGGGGCCAGTTCCTCTCAGTGTTTCAGGATGTGGCTTTAGTCATGTCTGCAGGGAGAAGGCATCCCTCTTTCACTCTCTTCAAAGTAGACAAGCTTGGCAGGAAGTGTCTCTTCCTCTGTCTCTCCCTCAGCTGGAGCTGGGGGATGTGTCATGGGGGACGTGCTGCTGTTGGGGCAGAACGCCAGATAGGGTCAGCTTCAATCCGGGTTTGGTGGTGCACACCTGTAATCAGTCCCAGCTCTTAGGAAGAAGAGCCAGAAAGTTTAGGAGATCAAGGCTGGCTTCTGCAATATTGCAGGTTTGAGGCCAGCCTAGGTTATATGGGACCTCAGGTCAAAGGGAAGGAATGACACAAAATGAAACAAAAGCCTTAAGATGCAAAAGACAAAATATTTATTTGGCTCATTGTTTTAGCCCGTGGTTTCTTGGTCTTGTTCTTTGGATTTGGGATGAGGCTAATTGTTGTGTATGGTTGCTCCCTGTGTCTACCTCTCCCTCAGGGTAGTCTGCCCCATTGTACACCAGACTAGAGGAAAGAAGCCTGGGGGGCAGGCGGGGGCAGGCAGGGGGCAGGCAGGGTCTTGGTCCACAGTGAGTATGTGGGCAAGGAACACACACCCAGGAACAGCTTTGGAGAACTCGTTCCGTTTATTGGGTTGGGGGGCAAAGGCTATTTAAACCTTTGTGGGGTGCATAGGGTCTATTGGGGTGAATATACATCATTGGCGGGTGCCAGTGTGCTGGGGATGCCTCATCCCCATGTGGCGGAATCCCAGATGCTGCTGGACACGATATTTTAAGGGGAGAGGAAGTTTAACTTGGCTACAGGGTTACATGGCCTCCTCTGGTGAGGCAAAGATGGGAGCACAGGACTCCCTGTGCAAGGACAAGCAGGCCTGGGCCAGTGGAGGAGCGAGCCTATTCCTGCCTATCTCAGGAGATTTCCAGATTTCCAAGGTTTGGAGACACCTCGACCCCGTCTTGCTCCAGGCCTGCTTCTCCCTGTTCTACGGTTCCATGGCCCCACAGACTTATATGGTGGGAAGAGTTTGGCAGGGAAGAGCTTCTCCTCACAGCAGTCTAAACATGGAAGGAGACCACGAGGAACTGGAGACAGGGCGAGCATACCTGACACACACCCACTGATCTATTTCCTCCAATCAGGTCTCATCCCATAAATGAGTCAGCCATTGTGTTAGCTGCTCTCACATCACTGACGGAAGCCCTGAAAAACAACTCAGGAGAGGAAAGAATACTGGTTCATGGTTTCACTCCATCATGCCAGGCAGAAAATCCATTCCTGGCAGCAGGAGCAGAGGGTGAGGCTGCTCTCATGGTGGTAGACCAGGAGGCAGCCAGCTGGGCCAGAACTGGCTGAGCTAAAACCTTCAAAGGCTTTCCCTTTGTAATCTACCTCTGCCATTTAGACCCCCTGTCCGGAATATTCCACAGCCTCTCACATTGTCACCATTGTCTGGAGAACAATCTCAAATCACAGACCTGGGGGAGACTTTGTATCCAAACCTGGAACAGGCCTAGGTTTGGATTCCATCAATGGATTAACCTATTAGTACCGAGACAGGCAGCTGAACCGACCCCTCAGTGCAGGGGCAGGCACAGCAGCATTTTAAGTACAGCACCAGCTGCAGACTATACTTCCACATGTCAGCCTTTTGGGTTCATACACAAATAAAAGATTAATCAAACTTCATCCTTCCTAGTGCTAAAGGATGGGCCAGCATCTCTTATGTGTGTGGAGGTACACAGATTGGGGGTTCTGTTAGGAAGGAGAGAGATTTGCTTATTTGGCACTCTTGGTTCACATTTAGGGTTCTTTGAATGCCTGCACCTCTGTTGTTAGGTGGTGATGGTGTGCTGTCACTGGTTTTTGTTTTGTTTTTCTGAGACAGACCTTGTTATATATCCCAGACTAGCTTCCATCTGCCTCATGGGCCAATTACAGGCGTATACATTCCAGAGGGAGGCACTGGGAGGCAAACTGGCTTCTGCTTCTACATGTCCAGCCTGGGACTTATTACATTTACTTTTTTTCTCTTTGTTGTTTGGTTTTTGTCTTTTTTTGGGTGGGGGAGGGGGAGGTTGTTTTTTTTTTTACTCAAGTCAGGTTTTGGAATTCTCTCTGTAGATCAGATTGGTCTTGAACTCACAGTAATCCACCTGCCTCTGCCCCCTGAGAGCTGGGGTTAAAGGTGTGTGCTGCTACCGCTATTTTAGTTTTTGACTCCTTTTTTTTTCTTAGAGAACAATTCTGTGACCAGCATCAGACTTCTCACCAGCCAAGCTCTGTTCTTTCAGGTCCTAGTGGGAAAGAAATCAATGCCTCTAGGGTTCCAGGAACTACTTGTTCCGCCTAGAATCCCGTCAGATCACGGTGAGGGTAAGATAAAGGCACGTTTGAATCGAGTTCTTTGGAGGACTCACCTCCTTCTTAAGAAGTCACTGTCTTAGGAAGTGCCTTGGAGATGAACTTAGTTGCGGGAGGGAATTCTGACTGAAAGAGGAAGGTGTGGGTCCAGGAGACACGATCTCATTCAGGGCATGAGCAATAATTGTCAGCACCAAGGAGATGCTCTCAGTGATCCCAGCACCTAGAAAGCTGCAGTGAGTCTAAGGCCAGCCTGGGCCACACAGTGAGACCCCATCTCAAAAACAGCACTCATGTATTTTTGTCCAACTGGCAGACAACAACATGAAGAAGAGGGTCACCCTAAACTTTATACCCCAAAATTCAATAACAGCCTTGGCTGTCCTAGAACTTACTCTGTAGACCAGGCTGGCCTTGAAGTCACAGAGATCCACCTACCTCTGCCTCTGCCTCTGCCTCCCTGTCCCTCTTCCCCTCTGCCTCTGCCCCTCTGCCTCTGCCTTCCCAGGGCAGGGATTAAAGGAGTGTGGCACTGGTGATACCTGGAAAGATTTATTTCTGTTATTTAAATGCAATGTATTTGTGTTGGATGCATCTATTTAAGGGAATGAACACATAAATGCTGGTATTCATTAAAGGCTAGAGGCATCGAATCCCCTAGGGCTAGAGTCACAGTGTTGGGGTCTGGGAATTGCCACACAAACCATGTGCACACCAATCTCAGTTAAGCAAGAATAGCTTATTGAATGCACACCTTAATAGTGGACATCCAGATCCACAAGAAGGAAAAACCTAATTGTGACACCAATCTGTCCTCAAGGCAGGCTTTTTATATGAAAAACCAGGTGTAAAAGTTTGAAGGCAAGCAGTGAAGTAGTAGAAAGTTTTTGGTTAACTAGACAAAGTATCATCAGCCAACCTTACACTGATTGTTCCTGAGTGAGGTAAGAAGGGTGGACAGGTAATGAACAGGGGGATTTCAGAACATTGAGATAACAGGATACAAGTGATTCGACCATAACTTTTTGGCTTATTAGTAACAATCTTTAGTGTCAGCAATGGATAATTACTTCTGGAAAGTGGAGTCTGAGAACCTGAACTTAATTTCACCTATGAGCAAACGGAGACTGAATACAAAATGGCTACAGTTGTGTTAAAAGGAGCAAGGCTCAAGAACAGGCTGTTGTAGTCACCAGACATGGGTGGTAAGATGTAAAGGCAACGTTTATTCTCCACGTTTGAGACTTACTGCCTCTGTCTGCTAACCTAGGCCTCTGGAAGTTCTGGAAACTTCTAGCCTCTGTACAATCTTATCTAGGCCTTGAGTATTTTCAGCCTTTTTTTTTTTTTTTTTTTTTTTTTTTTTTTTTTTTTTTTT
>NW_021604694.1:442927-466018 GCF_004785775.1 Grammomys surdaster | reverse complement strand
GAACTCACTCTGTAGACCAGGCTGGCCTCGAACTCAGAAATCCGCCTGTGTCTTATTTTCAGCCTTTGAGACTTACTGTTGAATAAGCTCACCTTGTGTTCGCTCTTTCTGAGCTTTGGCTGTCTAGTTCAACAAAGCTGTTTTGGCTCAAAGCCTTCTCCAAGCTGACTGATTCAATCTGGTTTCTCTTTCATACCCTCTCCTGAATTGCTCTGCTTGGCCTCAAACTAACACCAGCAATCTTCTCTAATCTTCTGCCTCCTTCTCCTCCTCTGGCTCAGTCTGTCTTCACCTATGTCTAGACTTTTCTCTCTCTGAAAGCTGTCTCTATACAATTCTCCTTCTTATCTCTCTCTTCTTGTGCTCTCTTAAATAGCCTCCCTTTCCTCGCTCTTCTAGTGAGAGTTGGGCATATCTTATTCTTCAAATCTTTCTCTGATTTGTCATTTAGTCTGCCACTCAATTAGACATCACTTTCAAACAAGGTGCTTCCTTCTACAAACTAATTTTATCTTCATCCTTTAGCATTAAAGATGTGTACTAAGGGTATCTGTATTCTAGACAGAGGAATTAAAGTCGTGTGCTAAGGCTGAGCTACACCACAACCAGTAACAGGGTTTTTCAGCAAATACCACAATCTCAGGGTTCACGGTATGAACAAATATCCTGCAACAGTAGGAACTGAACTTGGGTCCTATGGTGGTTTGAATATGCTTGTCCTGGGGAATGGCACACTATTGGAAGGTATGGCAATGTTGGAGTACGTATGGCCTTGTTAAGACTGTGTGTCACTGTGAGGGTATGCTTTGAGGCTCCTATGCTTAAGTTCCAAACCTATGTGGAGTGATACTCCTCCTGGCTGCCTGCAAAGGAGAATCCCCTTCTGGCTGCCTTTGGGTCAAAATGTAGAGAACTCTAGACTCTTCCAGCTTTACATCTACCTGAATGCTGCCATGTTTTCTGCCATGATGATAATGGACTGAACCTCTGAAACTGTAAGCCAGCCCCAATTAAATGTTTGGCTTTATAAGAGTTGTCTTGGTCATGGTGTCTCTTTACAGTAATGGAAACCCTGAGATAGAAGTTGGTACCAGGAGTGGGGTATTGATATGATAGGCCTGTCCATGTTTTTGTTTGGAGGAATGTGGATTTTACAACTTTGGATTATGAAAGCAATGGAGTGCTTTAGTGGGGTTTAATGGTCCAAACTAGTAGAAACATGGAAAACAGTGGTCCTGAGGGTAATTTGAACTGTGTGGGCCTGGCTCAAGAAATTTCAGGGGAGGAAAATTTTAGAATATGGTCTAGAGACTGTTCTTGTGATGTTTTGGGGAAGAATGTGGCTGTGTCTGCTTTTTGTCCTCTTCAGAAAAGTCTGCCTGAGGCTAAGATAAAGAGATTTAGATTAATTGCATTGACAAAAAAAGTTTCAAAAAAGCCTAGTTTAGCCTTTAATCTTGTGGTTCACTCTTATGAGGAACATTATGACCAAGTGTAGCAAGCTTTGAAAGAAAAAAATTATGAAATGTATGGTTTGAATACTAAAGGGGTACAAGGAAATGGAATGGAGCTAAATCCTACGTTTAAGGATATTAAATGAAATTAAGAGAATGATGATTTCAGGGCAAGATCCCACGCCAATAAGCTTACCAGAGATAGTTATATCATATCGTGTTAGGCAATGTTATCACCTAGTTATTGTTTTCATTTGAACAGAAGGAGATACAATTATGTGTCAATTGACAAAGAATGGATTGTGACTGCTATTCTTAGTTGTCAACTTGACTATATCTGGAATGAACTACAATCTAGAACTTAATAAAGATCTTGTTTTTTTATTTGTTTGTTTTGTTTTTGTTTTTTTCGAGACAGGGTTTCTCTGTGTAGCCCTGGCTGTTCTGGAACTTACTCTGTAGACCAGGCTGGCCTTGAACTCAGAAATCTGCCTGCCTCTGCCTCCCAAGTGCTGGGATTAAAGGCATGTACCACCACTGCCCGGCTCTTAATAAAGATCTTATGAAAAGGTAAAGAAAAGTTTAGGCCCAGGCATGGTGGTACACTTTTGTCTTTGTTAGAGTTTCATTGCTATGAACAGACACCATGACCAAAGCAACGCTTATAAGGACAACATTTAATTGGGGCTGGCTTACAGGTTCAGAGACTCAATCCAGTATCATCAAGGCAGAAACATGGCAGCATCCAGGCAGGCATGATGCAGGAGGAGCTGAGAGATCTACATCTTCATCTACAGGCCTCTTAGAGAAGACTGACTTCCAGGCAGCTAGGACTATGGTATTAAAGCCCACGCCCACAGTGACACACCTACTCCAACAAGCCCACACCTCCTAATAGTACCTCTCCCTGGTCCAAGCATATACAAACCATCACAATGCCTTTAATTCTAGGAGACAGAGACCTGTAAATCTCCGAATTCAAGGCCAGCCTGTTATAGAACAAGCTCTAGGTAGTGCAAAGCTTTAAATCCAAGCATGTTGGTACACACCCTTAATCCCAGAGCTCAAGAGACAGAGGCATACAGAGTTCAAGGTCAGCTTCGTCTATAGGGCAAGGTCTACAACAGCCAAACTTAGGCAGTGAAAGAAAGCAGTGGAAACAGAATGCTAGTGACAATGTAACAGAACAAGGGGGGCCATGTTCTAACCCCAGAAAGTAGCAGAACTCAACAGCTTCAGCCTTATGGCTCTGGCTTTAAAGTCAAAAATAGAGAGGGGTTACTGGGACAGTTGATGCTGCTTAGATATTAGCTAAAAAAATTAGCAGTGATTAAGAAGAGATAGCATCGTGGAGGTGAAATCTTCTGGAAGGTGCTTTCTGAGAGCACAAAGAAGCTGTGTTTCAGAGAGTAGACCATTATGATTTGAGGAGCCTCCCCCCGGCTGCCTGCAGGAGAGTCCCCTTCTAGCTGCCTTCAGGTCTAGATGTGGAACTTTCCACTCTTCTACGTCTGCCTGCACATTGCCATGCTTCCTGCCAGGATGATAATGGACTGAGCCTCTGAAACTATAAGCCAGCCCCAATTAAAAGTTGTCCTTTATAAGAGTTTCCTTGGTCACAGTATCTCTTCACAGCAATGGAAAACCTAAGACAGGTGCACTGCAACGCAGTACATTCTCTTACCTGTTAAACCATCTCTCCAGCTCCCAGTGAGTCTTGATGCATGTAAGAAAGAATGTGATACACAAGGGTGCTGTAGTAGCCAACTAATCTCTTCTCTAGTTGACCAGGCGACAGCTATGCGATCCTTACTTCCCGCCCCACTGTTCACACACACACACACACACACACACACACACACACACACACACAGCCTTAAAGAGCTCAATGATTGAGTCACTCTCAAACCTCCATATGGCTAATACCGCCCCTCCAATAGTTCTGAGTTATTATTTACTAAAGTTTTTATTCCATTGTTGTTTCCCTAGACCCAGTTGGGGGCCCCCTGGGGCCGCTCTTCCCCAGGTCTTACGTGTTGGCTGTTTCCTCTGTCCTGCCTTCTTAGGTGTGGCAGCTACTCCTTTCTCTGGCATGGCAGATATTCTCTTCCTCCTCCCTGGTCTCTTGCCTGGGAGTCCTAAAGTCCTGCCTCTGTCTCCCTGCCCAGCCATTGGCTGCCGGCAACTTTATTTTTTATTTATTTTAGGTTTTTCGAGACAGGGTTTCTCTGTGTAGCCCTGGCTGTCCTGGAACTCACTCTGTAGACCAGGCTGGCCTCAAACTCAGAAATCCGCCTGCCTCTGCCTCCCAAGTGCTGGGATTAAAGGCATGCGCCACCACTGTCTGGCCAGCCAGGAACTTTATTTACCAATCAAAACCACCTGGGGGCAGGGTTCCTCAGTGTCTTATGTGTAGATGTACAGATTCCCCTGTAATTTTGGGGACCAAATTAACATAAGTAGCATTAGACCAAATCCACAACACAAAACAGCTCAAAATGATGATGATATTATAAATGTGTTTGGTTCTGATGATAAAGTCAGCAAAAGAAAAACGAAAAAAAAAAAGGAGGTTTTAAAAGAAAAAAAATAGGGAATGGGGGTGAAGGGGCTGGAAAGATGGCTCAGCAGTTCAGAGGACTGGTTGCTTTTCTAGAGGATCTGAGTTCAATTCCCAGCAACCACAGGATGGTTCACAACCACCTATAATGAGATCTGATGCCCTCTTTTGTCATGCAGGTATAGATGCAAATAAAGCACTAACATCTATAAATAAATAAATTTTAAAAAATTTGGAGGAGTTGGCTTGGATACTAAGTTGCTAGATGCACAAGCGTGAGAAGACCTGAGTTCCATCCTCAGAACCAAGTAAGTAAAGCCGAGCTTAGAGGCTCCAGAGATGGCTTGGTGGTTAGAACTTGGGACCAGAGTTCAGTTCTTAGCACCCACACCAAGTGCCTCACAACTGCCTATCACTAGAACTCCAAGAGATCTTATGTCCTTTTCTGCCCTCAAGTGGCACACACACACACACAGAGACACACATACAAATATACAGACATATAGACACACAGGTACACAGATATTCAAGACACACACATAGAGACAATTAGTTAAAGCAACCAGACACACACACACACATACACAGACACAGAATTAATTAAAGCAACCAGAAACACACATAATACACAGACAAACTTACTCACACATATGCATACACTCTTGCACATACACTCAGAATTAGTTAAAACAGCCAAAGACAGACAGACAAAAGCACACTCATCACACACACACACACACACACATACACAGACTTAGTTAAAGCAAACACACACACACACACACACACACGGAATCAGTTAAAGCAACCAGAGACTTAAGAAGAAATGAGGAGATCCCAAAACAAGTTCATGGGTGGAACTTGGTAGATCCCTATGGATTTTCTGACCCTGACAGGCCAGCAGAGGCCTCTGCCCCTTCCCTTCCCTGAGAAGGAGATCCCACCAGGGAAAGATACCTAAAGGATGCTGCCTGTCCTCAAGGCTTGTCCTCCCCTTGCCTCATTCCCCCATTACACAGGATCCCAAGGTAAGGAAACCCCCAGGCTCTGACCTGGAGCAGTGGGCCCCCTGTGTCATGGTGTGGTGTCCTTAGAGCAGACCCTTACTGCCTGCTCAGGGACTACTCATGCTAGCCAGGGGCCCTGGATGCCAAACTCAACCAGGAAAATGCTTTGTGAGTTTGTTTTTGTTTGAAACAGGGTCTTACTATGTAGCCCTTCCCACCCTGGAACTTGCTATGTAGACCGGGACAGTTTTAAACTCACAGATTCTGCCTTTGCCTCCCCAGGGCTGGGATTACAGACATGCACCATCATAACTGCTGTGGTATTTTATGCAAACAGAAACTTCATAGATCAGTTTTCGTTTTGTGGAATATTAGCAACTGGAAAATAGAATTTCAAGAGCAGCTGGGCAGTGGTGGCGCACGCCTTTAATCCCAGTACTTGGGAGGCAGAGGCAGGCGGATTTCTGAGTTCGAGGCCAGCCTGGTCTACAGAGTGAGTTCCAGGACAGCCAGGGCTACAGAGAAACCCTGTCTCAAAAAACAAAACAAAACAAAACAAAACAAAACAAAAAAAGAATTTCAATAGCCTTAGCACATGGACAGATGCCCAGAAATGCCCAGCAACATGCCAATAAGCAGACCTGGGACAGAGTCCTGGTTGTTTCTATTGCTGTGATGAACAGCTCGACTAAAAACAAACTGGGAAGGAAAGGGTTCATTCCATTAGAGGGAAGTCAGGGCAGGAACTCAAGGCAGGAACTGAAGTAGAGGTTGTGGGGAGGGGACTGGGGGAAGGGAGGCGGGGGCGACTGCTGCTTATTGGCTTCCTCTGCACGGCTTGCTCAGCCTGCTTTCTTCTACAGCCCAGGCTCACTTGTCCAGAGGTAGCATCACCCACAGGAGGATGGGTGGTTCCACATAAATCTTTAATCAAGTAAGTGCCCTACGGTTACGTGTCTGTGTTCTGGATTACTGGGAAGATGGAGGGAATAAAAGAGATAAATTCTTAGCAGCAGGAGGATCCTAGCAAGGACTGAACACTGACAGCTTCCTAGAAGCTCTTTTTATTGTTATACAAAAGGCACTTTTATCAAGTCAATTTCCTCATACCAAAACTTCTTATCTGATCTCTCAGTAGTCTTGAAAAACCCATCACCTAAGCAATTCTCAGTCACAGGATACTTCCTGGTTTGCCAGGCATGTCATGTCCCAGACTAAGTCATGCATAGGCTCTGAGAGTCCTTCAAAAGAACGACCCGACCTTATAAAGTCTCAGGTGACAATCACCAATGAAAGGCTACGTCAAAGCTTATGTGCCATCACTCTAGATTCATGCAAAATACAAGAATTCAAAAATTCTGCCACATATATGCCTACAATCTGATGGTGGTATTTTCTCAGTTGAGGTTCCTCTTTCCAGAAAACTGTAGCCTGTGTCAAGCTGACACAAAACTAACCAGGCCCCAAGGCTGCTAGACATTTGGAGAAGGCAAATCTCCTCTTCTGTGACAGTGTGACAGTGCAGATAGCTCTTGGACACAGGCTTCCTTCCCTGTTGATTTACCCAGTGGCTGGATTGCAGGATCAAATGGTACTCTGTTTGCTTTTTGTGTTTTTTGTGTTTGGACAAAGTCACACTGTGGAGCCATGACTGTACTAGAACTCTTCATGTAATCCAGGTCAGGCTGGCTTTGAACTTCCTCCTGCTTTGGCTCTCCAGTGCTGGGGTTGCAGGTGTGTGCTGCTGTGTCTGGCTCTCACTTCACATCATTTCAGCTCTATGCTGAATGATATTCCAAGGCCTTTCAAATGACACTTTGTTTTCTAGAGATTAAACCCTCTCATGTGAGGCAAATTCTCTGCCACCAAGCTATTCCAGCCTTGGTTTGTTTTTTTTTTTTTTTTTTTTTTTTTAGCATTTTGAGGAACCTTCATACTATTTTCCATAATGGTTATACTAATTTGCATTCTCACCAAGAATGTTTGAATGTTCCCTTTTCCTCCTCCTCTCAAGCATTTGTTGTTGCCATTAGCTTTGCTTTTTGAAGGACAGGGTCTTGATTTATAGCCCCAGGTTGGCCTCAAACTCATGGGTCTCCTGCTTCAGCCTCTTGGGTGATTGGAGAAAACATATGAGCCGCCAAACCTAGATCCTACTTTTGTTTGTTAGTGTCTTTGTTTTTTTTTTGAGATAGGGTGTTTCTGTGTAACAGCCCTTTCTCTGTAGGCCAGGCTGGCCTCAAACTCACAGAGATCTGCCTGTCTGCCTCCTGACTGCTGGGATTAAAGGAATGCGCCATTACACTCAGTTTCTAATTCCATATTTTAAACTATTTTATTTTGTGTATAGCTGTGTTGTGGCAGCTCATAAATGGGGGCAAAGGTTAGCCTTGTGTTAGACAGGGTCTCTCACTGGGACCTGGATCTGGCTGATTAATTAGAATGCCTAACGAGCCCCAGGGACTCCCCTGTAGTCAGGTCCCCAGCACACGATTGTGAGCACACCACCACTCCCAGATGTTTGTGACTTCTGTTGCCTGAGCCACATACCTCTCTTCATTTGAGAAATGTCCACTCGTGTGATTCTCTCATTTGTTAGCTTGTTTCTACTGTAAAATTATTTGAGTTTCTTATATTCTATCTTTTCTATTTGATGGGTAGTTTGCTTGTTGTCGTTGTTGTTGTTGTTGTTGTTGTTGTTGTAAATCCAGGTTTACCTGACCTCCCAGGCTGGCCTCAAACTCTTGATCCTCTTGCCTCAGCCTCTTGATGCTGGATTACAAGTATACCCCACCATGCCTAATACTTTCTTCACTTTCTTTGTTCTAAACATTGAACATGGGGACTGTAAGGGCTAAAGTTAACCTGTAAGCCCTATTCACCCAAGGACAGGTCCCTTCCTGGATTGCTGGGCTGTTGTTCATGTAAGATAATAAGCCATGTATTTTCATTTCAATACACAAGGTTGGTTGCCCATACTGCACAGGATGTGCTTGGTCACAGGTAGGCAGGAGATACATGGGCAGGAAAGTACATCAGAATGTATGGTTGCCCATTAGATAGAAGCAGAAAGTACTGTAGTCTGTGGGTTTGACCTTTGTAGGCACCTGTCTGACCTAATTGGGGGCCGATTTTTGTGGATCCTCGCTTGGTATGGATCTGGTCAGTGTCCATCATCCTGGTCAGCATTAAATAAAGCTTGCTTTAATTGGTCAGTTGTGGATTTGGTCTTTCCCTTAGAAATTTTCAGGTTTACTACTCCCTGATTGCTAGCATGTGCCCAGGGACACAGCCCCTGGGTTGTTTCTCTCTTCTGCAACTTTGTATTGATGTGTAGAGATGTTACCGATTTGTTCATGCTGACTTAGTGCCTGCCACATTATGACATTCATTTATCAATTGTAACATTTTTGGTGGAGTCTTGGTTTTTTCTATAGACAGGCCATTTGCAAGCAAAATATACTTCCTCTTCCCCTTTTGGGGGTACCCTTTATTTCTTTCTCTTGCCTAACTGGTCTGGTTAGAACACCTAGGGCTGTGCTGAGTTGAGGTAGTGGAAGTTGGCAACTTCTTATGCCAAAGCTCAGAGCTTTCCTCTCCTCCTGCCCGTTTTGAAGCTAGCTGTGGGTTTTACTGGTGTGGTATTTACCATGTCAAAGAACCAGGCCTTCTCGACTCAGTTTGCTTTTATCTGAGTAGGGTCTTTTGAAATGATCATATGATTCTGTTCTTCAAATGGTTACTGTTCTGTGTCTCATTCACTGATTTGTGGAAGCCTCCTCATCTCTGGGCCAAATCCCATCTGGTCTGGAGTGTGGTGCCTTTCACTTGCTGATGGCTTCCTTTGACCAGTTTTTGCTGAGGCCTACATCATTGGGAATGAACCTTTTTGTGTGTCGTTGTCTGGCTTGGGTATCAGGGTAATGCTGACCTCACAGAATGGATTTGGAGTCCCTTCTCCTTAGATTTTTTTTTTTTTTTTTTGATGTTAGAAGACTTGACTTGATAGGGAAGCTGCCTTTCTGGCTCAGAAGGTAAAAAGCTCATGCTATAAATCTGAGGAACTGGGCTGGAGCATCAAGACCTAAAGGAGGAGAGAGCTTACTGCACAGTATTCTCCACATCCCTTCATACAGCACTGTGCCGCTACCACCAGAACATACAATTAAATTAAATTAAGAATGAACTTGGCATGGTGGCAGACACCTTTAATCCCAGCACTAGGATGCAGAGGCAGGTGGATCTCAGTGAGTTCCACGCCAAGCCTGATTTATGTTAGTAAGCTCCAAGATAGTCACGACTACCCTGTCTCGACATACACTCCCATGTTCCCCACTCCCACCCCCCCAAAATTAAGAAAATAAAAGTTTGGTGAATGGCTAAGCATGTGGCACATGACAGTATGTCCAGCACTTGAAAGGCTAAAATAGGAGAATCCCAAGTTTAATGCCAGCCTGAGGACAGAGGCTCTGCTGGGTGGAGTCTAGCATCCCCTTGGGCTGGATCAACCACTCTGGCTGAGAAACCATCCTTAGGAAGATGGGGCTCACCTTATGCCAAGCTAAAGAGATGAGTAAAATAATTAGTTCTTTAATGAGATACTGTACTTTCCCATCTCAGAATCCCCCACCCAAGCACAGGAGCTTAGGGACCACAGCCATGTAGAGTAAGTCTGCCCGCTGTCCCTTTCCTTCTTTCTAAGCTTGCCTCCCTAAACACTTGGGTTTCCCTGTCACAATTTTCTCCTCCTTACTCTGTCTTCAAAGACCCCTCCCTCTGTTTCACGTGTTTGACCTCCGTGAGACTTCCGTGGTGTGGCTTTTTCTCCCTGCTCTCCTCCAGGTAGCTGCTGAGGACTTATAGCTTCCCAGCCCTGGAATATTGGCTTTTTTCTCTTCCTCCTCTTCTACTTCTTCCTCTTCCTCCTCTTCCTCCTCCTCTTCCCCCTTCTTTTGTACCTTGGTAAAATTGTCCTCAAGATTCTGTTTGAGTCTGTTTGCGTGGTGGATGTGCACTCCTGTCTACGTTAACAACATAGAAGCCCATGTACAGGGCACAGACTGTCCTGTGCTCTGTTTAGATGGCCTTGCTTATCCCAGATCGGCCTCTAACTTCCTATGTAACCAAGGATGACGATAAACTTCACCATCTTTAAGTCACTTGACTGTCACCTTGTCAATGCCAGGCAGAGATTGTCCTTATCTTTTCTGTGATTAAAACTGGGGCCCAAGCTAAGTCTGGCCACCAACCCTTACTAAGTCAATGAAAAAATCAAATTTGTAGCATGTTGATCCAAAAGCCACAACTCTCATCCTAAAAGGAATGAGAGAGTTTATTCTGGAGCCATTTTGTGTGACCTTGGCTGAAACACAGATTTAGATTATCCCCAAATTCCGTATTCTAACACAGAAGCACTTTCATGAAGTCTTATAGTTTTACAGAACAAAGAAAGTCAAATCCGGGCAAGTTTAAAACGCATGAGTGGAAACATCAGAGAGCCAGTCACAGCAAGATGGGGGGAAGCCAATATGCGATCTGATGACATTCGTAGCTTTTGGTTGGTGGAAGCTAGTGGTCTTCGGAGTTAATATATCCCAAAGGTTTCTGTCTATCAGTCACAGGGTGTTTGTTCCAACACAGAGGTGGGTAAGGCATGACTGTTCCTGAGAGCTAGAACTAGCCCAGGACAATGTAATAATCAATATTATTATTATTATTATTATTATTATTATTTAATTAGCCTCTGGACCTGCATCATTCCAACCTCTCCACAGTACTGCAGTTTGATCAGACTTCACAGACAGCTTCTTTCCAGAAATTCTCATTCACAAATGGAACACATAAAAAGGAGATTTATTCAATATGGCTACACTGGGAAGGGTGACAGAGAGATCCAGTGTATCTGTCAAATCTGTCTTTGGGGTCCTGAAGGTTCTGCCCACCACCATCACTATGAGGATTCAGTCTCTGTACGGTGGTCAGATGAGCTGTTAGAACCCTGTGAAATCCCTTCCAGGAGACAAGATCCCCCTGTGGCTCTTACTCTTTTCTTCTCCCAAAATGAAACTCCTGGCAAGATTCCCATTTCTTTGGAGTCCATTGTTTCAACAGTCTGATGGTCAGATGGAAAAGCAAGTATCTGTAGATTACCTCATTCTGCCAGCCTTGTCACACTCCCCCAGAGTGTGGTAATGTTGAGCAAATGAGGAGACGTTACATTTGTTGCCCAAGGTCACAGTCGATGGCTGACCTTAAGTCCCCTACCAAAACTGGACCCTGATATTGATTATTTAATGTCAGAAGAGTGGGCTGGGGATGAAAGCACATGGCTAACACATACTAGGCCCCACACGCATGCTTGATCCCCAGTCTGTCATATGAAAAAAAAAAAACAAAACAAAACTGAATAACGTTATAAACATCTTTAGTTATAGCAATAAAGACCTAAAAAAGATATTTACCTGGTTTAGGAGGTAGGATGTGGCAAGGATGGTCAGTGGATCGAACGGTTATCCACTAGAGCCCAGAGCCAGAGAATTATGGCAGACAAGATGGAGGTATCAGGATGAATGGAATTTCACTGGGCTTGATGAGACCTGTGATACGGGAGAGATTTGAAGTAATAAAATTGGTGCTATAGAGAATTTACTAATAAACTTCCTTAGGAAATACTAAGTTACACAAAGTAGAATTTAGCTGAAAGAGCGCTATACAAACTGTACACTGAGCAAGCTTGTCAGAAATTTGTAGGGCCAAAGCCAGGCATAGGAACACATGCATTTAATCCCTGCACTTGGAGGCAGAAGCAGGTAGATCTCTGTAAGTTTAAGGCCAGCCTGGTCTACATAGACATTCTAGAACAGCCAGGGCTTCATAGTGAGACCCTGTTTCAAAACAGACAAATAAAAACTTCAAACAAAAGAAATTGTAGGTACAGAAATTTTGGATCATAACTGAAGTTTAGAGTTGCCGAGAAAGTTTCTACTAAGGTTTGTTCACCAAGACTGAACCCGAGTTAGTCTCCATTTTCATAACAAAAGGAGACAATCTGGGTTTATAGCCATTAGGCCCATCCCCATATCAAGTCTGCATTAAGTGCCCTATGCTCTTATAAGCAAAAGCATTCTCTTATATAAAATAAAATCTACCAGGTGGGCAAGATGATCCTAGGTAACAGCTATTCAAAAGAACAACACTGGTGTGCTTAAGAAATAATCTGCCAGGTGGTAGTGGAACACGCCTTTAATTCCGGCACTTGGGAGGCAGAGCCAGGGGGATAGCTTAGTCTAAGGCCAACCTAGTCTACAGAGTGAGTTCCAGGATGACCAGAGCTACACAGAGAAACCCTACCTCAAAGAACTAAACCAAACAAAAAAAATACAAAAACAGAACAAAAATGGAATCATGGCACTATTTCTGTGGTGTAAATCTCCCAGTGGCCAGACCCCAGTCTCCTGTGTCTGTTTAAGCATGTTTAAGTGCGTGTGCCTGCGTGGCGCATACGTTAGTAAAGTCTTCTAACTCAGGAGTTGGTGTCTTCTCTTTGGGCATCAGCCAGAGCCAGTGCCCTATCAGTTGAGTTCCTTTTATTTTTCCCGAGTGTGTGGAGTGAATTTCCAGGGAGCAGGGAGGCATAGTTTCCTGTGATAGATTGTTTTTCCATTGCTGGTGAAATGAGCCAGTTTAAACCAGATTAGATTATATTAAAGGCAGGTTTATTGGGAAGCCACACTTGAGAGAGTTCACTGGTCCCAAGGAATGAGGCCAGGGAAGTTGCCATGAAGAGATGGGGCTGTAGGGGGAGGGGAATGGGAGAGTGAGGAAGGGACACCTGTGCCCGGAGAGGAGAGGGGAGGAGGAGCAGCAGGAGGAGGAGGAAGAAGAAGAGGAAGAGGAGGAAGAGAGATCAAAATGTCAAGGTTATAGAGGGAAGAACCTCTGGGGGAAGGGCAGCTCAGCCCCTGGGCTGGAAAGTTAATGGACCAGGGCAGGGTATTCCAGGCAGTGACTGAGGGATGCTCGGAGAATCTGGAGGCTAGGCTGCTTTGATCTGTAAAATATGCACCTTAGTCCCTTGTCTGAGGTCCGAAACCAAACACGCTAAGTTATCTTGGAGGGCCCAGTGAGATTTGTTCCACACTAGCCACTTACGCTGCTGGAAAGGTGACTCGACCAGCCTGAGAGAAGGAATCCTAGGAAGACAAATTAAGAGTGCTGATGGGTGGTATTCTGGGTGCTTCCTCTGAATGGCTCTCTGTATTGCTAACTGACAGTTCAAACTCTGAGGTAAGGAAAAAAACAAAGACCCTGTAGGATAAGGTAAGTCACCAAGACTAGACCCCAGCTCTCAACCAGATCCCACCCTGTGGGGTGTAAGAGGGCTCTTACCAAGCCTTCACAGAGCTTCCTAGTAAAGCTAACTTTGGGGTAGAACTGTCTGCTCACCCAGGATCCGTCCTAGGAAGGCTGTCTCCTCACCCAGTAGGAAAACAATGGAAGGGTATGTTGAAATCTTTGAATGAATCTGCGTATCTTCTGAAAAAGACTGTTGCCGAGACTATTCTGTCTAGGGTGTTTAGAAAGAACATTCTTTGAGGAAATTAGCCAGTTCAGCTGGATTGAGCAGGATAAACCAGACTGTAAACTCACTTTTACTACTGAAGCCTGCCTCATCTGTGCCTCAGGGCCAAGCTGCTGGCCCATAGATCTCTTGATGCAAGAGGTTTACTTAAGACTAAGTTATGCAAGCCGGGCGGTGATGGTGCACGCCTGTAATCCCAGCACTCGGGAGGCAGAGGCAGGCGGATTTCTGAGTTCGAGGCCAGCCTGGTCTACAGAGTGAGTTCCAGGACAGCCAGAGATACATAGAGAAACCCTGTCTCAAAAAACAAAAAACAACAACAAAAAAAGACTAAGTTATGCAAAGGCTCTGAGAATCCTTCAAAAGAACAAACCCACAAAATCTTAGAGGAAAAATCACTGACAAAGACTACTTCAAAGCCTGGGTGCCATCACTCCAGAGTTCATGCCAGATACACTGGCTCTACTAAAATGCTGCTACATCTAAGTGACTCTTCAGAAAAACTGACCCTTGCCTCTGTGGCTTCTTGGGTAGAGCCCTGGCTTCCCTGGCTGGCAAGGCTGCCGAGATGCCTGGAGTCTCCTTGGAGGGAAGGGGAGACCAGCTGCCCCAGAGACAAGAGAGTTTGCGTATAAACCCAAGTGACACTATGTGACCTTGCCCTCAAGTTATTTCGGATTAGCAATAAAAGATGCCTACAGCCTATAGCTGGGCAAAATTGTGATAGGCAGTGCTCGGTGTTTGTGGCATGAGGGTCTGAGGAGTATCAGGAGGAAGGAGGAGAAGGTGAAGAAGGAGGAGAAAGACGCCATGGGTAGGAGTCAAGAAAGCAGGGCCCTGAGGGCTGGCCAATTGGAGTTAAGAGCATCTCAGATAAAACATAATTTGGGGTTATTGATAGGAAATTGATTTTAATAGCATAGAGGGTAGATATCTGTCCAGCTCTTGTGCTGTTTAAGGCTTATTGTAAATAATAAAAGTTGTGTGTCTTTTATCTGGAAACTGAATGATTGGAGATGGTGTAGAAGTCCTGTATTGAGGTTAAATAATTTCTATAACACTCTGGGGTGTGAGATGTTGCTATACAGCAGACCAAAGAGGGTGAAGTAAAGTCTGGAACAAATAAGGTCCACAGGGCTCCAGTCCCAGGCTGCGAATGCTGGAAGTGTTACCGCTCTTAGAAAAGGAAGAAGAAAGTTTGGGCACCCAGCATGGGGCAGGTGGCCAGAGTCCTGCAGGAGCTGTGACTGTGGTGGTGTAGAGTGAAAAATTATAGATACCGGGTATGTAGAATTCTTTTTAGACATATAAAATATTCTTTAGACTTTCTTTATAAAGACATGGAGAAACCGAGCCATGAAACAAGTTAAGAATGTGGACAGGCTAGTTACGGGAACTGGCTAGAATGCAAGTTAGCCAGCTGGGAACCAAGCTGAGAACCGCAGTGACAGGGCAAGGCCACAGTGACAGGGCAGGACCACATTCTTGAGAAAGATAAGCGTACAGAGAGTTTTCACCTGATCCTGACTCATGTAGGTTGGGTTCCTTTGGAATGTTCCGCTATTTTTATGTTATACCATCTTAGCAACCCCTCAACCCCCTCCCCATTCCTTGGTTTGTGGTTTTTCCCTTTAAAAACCCCTCTCAAACTGGCTGTCGGGGTCAATTCAGCTCCTGCGTGGGCATACAAATTGACCGGCAGCTAGCTGTCACATGCCCTAATAAACCTCGCTATTGCTCCGGTACACGGTGTCTCAAGCAGATTACTGGGTGGTCGTGACTTTCTGAGACTTGAGTGAGGGTCTCCCCTCTGCGGAGGTCTTCAGTGGCAATATTGTGAGACCACACTCTGGTGTTAGCCTCTGCAAGCAACTGCAGCCTGGCCAGGCAGGTAGATCCAAGGATCACTGATGAGTGCTTTGGGAGAAGACCCTTTCCCCAAGCGTTACAGCTCAGTTGTGGGGCAAATAAAGCATCTCTAACTAACATCTCAGACTGAGCCGATGGGACGCATCTACCCCTGGATCCCACCCTACTCTTAAAATGTTTATAAGATCCCTTTCCACATGAAATAAAGTTCACGAGTTATTTCACCAAGGCTCCTCTGAGGATGGCTGGGTTGTTTTTTGTTTTGTTTTGTTTTGTTTTGTTTTTTCGAGACAGGGTTTCTCTGTGTAGCGGTGCCTGTCCTGGAACTCACTCTGTAGACCAGGCTGGCCTCGAACTCAGAAATCCACCTGCCTCTGCCTCCCAAGTGCTGGGATTAAAGGCGTGCGCCATCACTGACCTGCGAGGATGGCTGTTTTATGGAGCTGTAACACACGAGGGAAGAGTTTTCTCCCCCGAAGCATTCATCGCTGGACCTCGGATCCATCCAGCAGGCCAGGTTCATGCTCTCTCAGCACAGCAGCTACGGCTGCTGTTCGCTGTTGGTTGTACCCACATCCCGCCACTTGCATAGTAGCTCTGGCTCAGGCTTCCGGTCACCCACCGCTGCAGCTCATCACGACTGCTGCCTCTGGCACTGGGGCTACGATAGTAGCAGAAGAGACCCGGCTGCCTGCCCTGTTCGGTCTTCCCCTCGGAGAGTTGTAACACTTTGGCCATTCCAGCCAGGCCAGAGCCACGAGGACCCTTTCATTCTGAGCGGCCTGCCAGCTGTGCTCAGCTCCCCTGCTTCTCTCTTCCGTGTTCCCTGGTGAAGCCTCCGGCACCTGGCTCTCTCCCAGAATCCTTACTTCCTACCAGAACTTCCTCCTTCTATTCCCTGCCTCAGCTACAGTCCAGTCAGCTTTATTTGACAGGTGAAGCTTCCCAATAGACACGAGAGATTCCTTCTGCAACTGTACCTATGCAACTCAGTTAAAAATGCAATGTGAAGTTCTGGTCCTTGAAAACTGCTATTACAAATTGTTTAGAATAATTGAAGAAAAAAAAAAAAGAATAATTGAAGAATGCCAGTCAATCAAACTCATGGTCAAGTTAGGTACTATCTTAGTTAATTACAGAAATAAGCTTTTATTTAGCTTCCTGAAGATGTTTTCAAAGTTGAACAGATAGTGGATAGCTAAGAAAAGCAACATTTGCCTATTTAGCTATACTATAGATGGGTGGTCTTCAAAAACCTCAGAGATCTCCAAAATATGGTATTTTAAAGATATTTTTATTAATAAAAAGCTTTCATGACAGTAAGACATGTCAGCTCCTGGCAGCACCCCCATTCTTCAAAGAAGACAGTGAGCATCGAAGACCTCCATGTGGAGTTTGCTTCAAATGTGGCAAGGGCTGGGTAGTTGGCAGCATAGTAGGGTTAGAACAGATGTGAACTCTGCCCAACTATAGTACAACAAGCTTTTTTTAAAAATATTTATTTTATGTAGGTGAATACACTGTCACTTTCTTCAGACACACCAGAAAAGGGCATCAGATCCCATTGCAGATGGTTGTGAGCCACCATGTGGTTGCTGGGAATTGAACTCTGGAACCTCTGGAAGAGCAGTCAGTGCTCTTAACCACTAAACCATCTCTCCAGCCCCAAGAAACTTTTAAATAAGCATACCGGGTCTCTCTGTCATTATTTCAGAACAAAGGCAGGCATAGAAAAAAAACTGTCTTTGCAGCCTCTCCCCTCCCCTACTTTCCACTGGAATAAATTTGCTTTGTGCTGAGAACTTGGTGACTGGGTGTGTACTGTACTGACTCCAAAGGGGCCATCCTATCTTATTCTTGATCAGCGGGATTGTGGTGGTTTGAAAATACTTGGCCCAGGGAGTGGCACTATTAGGAGGTGTGGCCTTATTGGAGGAAGTGTGTCACTATGGGAGTGGGCTTTGAGACCCTCCTTCTAGCTGCCTAGAAGACAATCTTCTCCTGTCTGCCTTCAGATCAAGATGAAGAACTCTCAGCTCCTTCTCCAGCTCCATGTCTGCCTGGACACTGCCATGATTTCCACCATGATGATAATGGACTGAGCCTGTAAGCCAGCCTCAATTAAATGTTGTCCTTTATAAGAGTTGTCTTGGTCATGTTGTCTCTTCTTAGCAATGGAAACTCTAAGATAGGGATTAACACTTTTAAGTTCGGAAGGGTCAAAGAGAAAAAATATATCAGAAGTCTGCCTCATGAAGGAGCTGAGACCCCCGTCTCACAGAATTGTTATATTATCCTGCATCTTGATGTCCTCTTAAGAGGGAGAATTATAGCTGATCTTTGATACTTTGTGGGTTCCTTTTCTCACTCTTCATCCTCCCTCCCCTGTTTCTTCCCCTATCAAGATAGGAGATAGGAGAGGAAGGATGGAGGTGGGGAGATATCCTGGAATCTAATTTCTTTCCTTTTGTTTCTCCTTTGAACATGGTTACTAACAAACCATACCAATGTTCCTAAACCACCAACAAGCACCTACCACACCTCTTAGGGACCCCAGCATTTATATACCCTCTGTAAAGTTCCAAGAATTCCAAATGTCACAGAATTGCAGAAATTATCTGCAGCTGGCAAAACCACACTTCTGCTAGAGCATGAGGCAAATCATAGTCAGCTGCTGCAGACTGCCCCAAGCAGCCCCACATCCCCACACCTGGAACTAAAACAAATGCATTCTGATAATGTTTTTCTGTTTTGCTTTTTTTTTTTTTTAAAGAAACTAAAACTCCAGAATTCTCAAAAATATCATTACAGAGATTACTTACCAAGCTTTTCAGGTTGTCTGCCGCCATCTGCAGACACACACACACACACACACACACACACACACACACACACACACTGGTTATCACTGTGCTCTGTCTTATAGGAAACAGATGCCTTTTTGCATATGGGTAATGTTGGAAAATTGCCATAGGCTATTTTTAGTCATGAGAAACTGGCTCTAGACCTGGGATTTTACCTTCTCACTTATGACTCAAGCATGTTTGTCTCAAAGTTTCCTTCACAGCGCCTGTTCTGAGTCAGACTGGTCTCTCAATTCTGACAGAGAGAAGAAGAGCAGAGCAGGCCAGAAAAAAGGCATCATGTACTTGAGAACAGCCAAGTGGTAAATTGTTCCCGGTAGAAGGCTCATGTTGCTTATCATGGTACAAAGATGCCTGTAATAAATCTAGCTAACAGGATGTTCATACATGGAAAGATAAAAGGGAGAGAGCACCCAAACATATTTCCATAATAACATAATATTTTTAGTTGAAAAACTTTTTTCGGGGCTGGAGAGATGGTTCAGTGGTTAAGAGTGTTGATTGCTCTTCCGGAGTTCCTGAGTTCAAATCCCAGCAACCACATGGTGGCTCACAACCATCTATAATGGAATCCAATGCCCTCTTCTGGTGTGTCTGAAGATAGAGACAGTATACTCACATATATTAAATAAATAAATAAACAAATAAACAAATATTAAAAAAAAACTTTTTTCGCCAGACAGTCGTGGTGCACCCCTTTAATCCCAGCACTAGGGAGGCAGAAGCATGCAGATCTCTGAGTTTGAGGCCAGACTGCTCTACAAAGCTAGTTTAAGGCAGCCAAAGCTACACAGAGGAAACCCTGTCTTGAACCCCCTCCCCTAAAAAAAAAAACATATTTTTTTTATACAATATATGTTGACCTTTTCTTCGATTTCTTCCAGCTCCCCCTTGCCTCCCCACTCTCATCCTTATGTTCTTCTCTCTCTCATTATTAAAAAAAAATCAAAACCAAAACCAAGAAACACATGTGCATACAAGCACAGACACACACAAGCAAAATCCAAATAATCAAAAGACCAATAAATCAGACAAAAATTCCCAAATAAATAAACAAAAAGTCTATAAAGTCCCTCAGTATCATGAGTACCTGTTAAACATGTCAGGGTCCACGTTGGCATCCTGACTCTTCTCACCCCAACCCTACCCTCACATCCCCCAGCTTCCTTTTGCCCACTACTCACTCTCCTCATAACCTTACTACTTTAGCCATGTTATGCTATCCCTTCCCCGTCTCTCCCTCCAATTGCTTCCCCTTAACTATATTGTGGAGTGGTTGGTCATGCCATCAGTTTATATACTGATTACCCCCTAACCCTGTCCTTCATTGGGGTCCAGGAATCGCCTCACAAACCACAGGAACACTGATCTTGGTCAGACAGGGATAGTTTATTGATCATATACCCAGGACTGGTCAGCCAGGACCATGGGCCAGATTCGAGAGGTGAACCATGACTCCAAGGAAGATCCTAGAGGGTTTTAACACCCAAATCCATAGTCATCTGTGCCAAGTTATTCCACCAATCAGGATTTAGGGACAGGAGATTTTCTTAGGAACATGTCTTTGTTGTACACTTATCCTGCTCCCGTTGGTTGGGTATTCAACTGTGGCAGGGGACTTGCCTTGTCTAACATTCATATTTCAACTTGTCTATCAGGACGGGACTTGATTTAACTTGCCAACCAGGATGTCAGTTACCTATGTACATGTCTCTTTCTGCCAAGAAAAGGGAGGTCTTGGGAACTTAAACTTTACTGGACCACTACTCAAAATGGAAATCTTATTCCAAATAGTTTCTTATATCAGTGCAGGTGTCTCTCTTGTGTTGGGATCCAGCCCAGGAGCAGTTTATAGAGCCATAAAAACCTATGCATAGGTATAGGGAGTGTTGTGTGGTTGGTTCCAGACCAAGCTTATTGTGGGTAACCATACAAAACAGTTCTAGTGACTTCTATCATGATTGGTTTCCAAGGGCAAAAAACATAACAGAATATGCAATCAATCTTGGCATTTGAAAGTTTCTTAGTAACGGCAGAAACATATGAGAAAGTATCCTTATAATGGCAGGCTATCCAGGTAACAGTTATCTAGGCCTTAACATTTTACCTAGGCCTTACCATTCCATTTAGGCCTTAATATTTTACCTAGGTCCTAACATTCTTATTAAAGAAAAATGTTCTCTCAGTCAATATTATTGCTTTCTCTAAAGTTTTTGGTGAGTAGTAAACTCTCCCAGGGTCAGTGAGATCATTAAAAAAAAAAAAAATCAGAGGTGATAGTGCATGGTCCATGCTTTTAATCTTGGCACTCAAGAGGTAGAGGCAGGAGGATTCTGTGAGTTCCAGGACAGCCAGGGCTACATAGGGAAACCCTGTCTCAAAACAAACAAAGAAACAAAGACAAAAAAGTTCTGTACCATAGGGAGTGAGCACTCGGGATGCTCTTGATTTACCATTTGATAAGTTGTCTCTGGGGTCAGACCATTTGTAGTTCAATGGCCTCTGTCTGAGTGTTAAGGAACTGGGTCAAAACATTTCAGAATGTGCCTTTTGAATGATAGGCCTAGGAAGATCAGAGGAAAGTGAAGTGGAAACTTAAGACTTTTTGGAAAGTCAGTTGTGTGGGGTGGTGTTTTGCTGGGGCAAACACATGAAGGAACATTTAGCTGAAGTGGACACAGGTGAAAGACTAAGGCAGACTCATGGAGGAATGTTTAACTGAAGCAGACACAGGAGAGAGGATGTTCTGCTAAAGCAAGCATGTGAAAGGACCTGTGATGAAAGATTCTTCCCTAGTAATAGGCACGTGTGGTCTGCCATACGTTACATAATTGAGCTGCATTTGTCAGGACTCCATAGACAGAAATTCACCAAAAAACTTCTGGTGATGTGCTGCGGCTTCTTGCCACTTCCACGGACTGGGCTGATTGGCAGAGTGATGTCAGCTAAGACAGACTCACATGCAGAGTCAAGACACATGGAGGACAGGTGTTGTTTGGAAGGAGGCTGAGCTTGGCTTGCTTATAGAGTTAGCTGTTCAACACTTGTTGGTTTTCATTGATCTTCGCTTCCCTGAGAGAGGCACAGCTGAGAACTCCTGGCATTCCTGCTGGTCCCTCCTGCTGACTTATGCCCAGGCTGGGGACCTGACTGTCTCTGCTAAGTCGTTGCTAACTCATCTGCTGAACTGGACTGCTGCTGTGTTTGTGAAGTGTTTGTGAGTGGATTGAGCTGTCATTGCTGACCTGTGAACTGAACTGCTGATTTCCTGAAAACACAGATGGGAGTTGTTCCAAAGAACCATTTCTAAACAGGTCCACTTCCCCAATATCTTTTCTTTTCTGCTACCTCTGGTGGGTGGTAGGCTAAAATGTAGGTTAAAGTACTTAAGTACCATCATTAAAAAATAGACCTTGAAAAAATTAAAGCTACAGGAAAAGGCCCTGTCAGAGACTGGCCAAGCTTCCAGTTCTAGTAGCTGCTCAGAGACTATTGGGAGCTGTTGAGGGCCTCCCTTTTGCTTATGACTTCTCACTGGGAAGGCATAGTAATTCTAGAACAGTGTGTGTTTGTGTATATGCATTTCCAAATGTTTGTGTGATGCAGAACTATGCTGCTTCCCCTGTCAAAATCTACTCAATACCCTTAGGGGAAAACAAAAAAATAAAAAGCCCTCTGTAATTATAGTGTATTCCAGCTCTGGCTGATGCCCAAAAAGGAGCCACTAGCAGAAGATTTCATTAACTTAGATCTACCCTCGGCGTATGAATTACACACACACACACACACACACACACACACACACACACACAATCATCCTTAAATCTCAGGCCTGCTCTGAATTGTACTATATATTTATTAATTTATTTTGAGAGAGATTTCTCTGTGTAGCCATGGCTTTCCTGGAACTCTCTCTATAGACCAGTCTAGCCTAGAATTCAAAGATCTACCTGCCTCTGCCTCTTGAGTGTTGGGATTAAGTGTGCACCACCACTGCCCTGTGACTTTATACAGTTTAAACAGAGACAGGAGACTGTAATTCTGACCACTTGGGCAGATGGAAGACTTATACAGCAAAAATATTGCCAGGACTGTTTTTCCCCCCTGGCTGTCCTAGAACTAGATTTATAGACCAGACTGGCTTTGAACGCAGAGATTCTGCCTCTGCCTTTAAGTGCTAGGATTAAAGGTATGTGCCACCATGCCTGGCTGCAGGATTATTTAAGTACACTTGTGCTGTTATTTTGAGTGGTTGCTACCCTAGTCCATTCTGTCTACCTGACAGAATTATGTTTTTCCTGGTAAGAGGACAGGGGACTTAAAAGATAGACCAGGACTCAGTGGTGGCTGTGATTCTGTGCTGTCCCCTTGAGCTGTTCCCTAGAGGAGTGTTCTTTGAAACTGGTATAGTTGTATTCTACTTTGTGTATCTTAATGTTTCCTAAGCAACTTTATTAGTAAGTCCTCTATAGCATCAGTTTTATTACTTCAAGTTTCTCCTGTATCATGCGCCTGTGTATACAGGTTCATGTGGAGACCTGGTGTTGATGGCCTATGTCTTCCTCAATCACCCCTCCCCTTCCTCTGTATAAGGGGTATGTGGACCCAGGCAGTGGTGGCACATGCCTTTAATCCCAGCACTTGGGAGGCAGAGGCAGGTGGATTTCTGAGTTCGAGGCCAGCCTGGTCTACAGAGTGAGTTCCAGGACAGCCAGGGTTACACAGAGAAACCCTATCTCGAAGAACCAAAAAAAAA
>NW_021604694.1:435826-442827 GCF_004785775.1 Grammomys surdaster | reverse complement strand
ACAGAGAAACCCTATCTCGAAGAACCAAAAAAAAAAGGGGGGGGGGGCGGCGGCGGGGGGAGGTGGACAAGGCCATCTTGGAGAGAGTGACATGTGAGTCACCCTGTGAGATAAGGGGCCTTCCAAATGTCTGAGTGAAGGGCCTTTTGATAGGCCAAGCAAGTGGTACAAAGCCCTTGAGGCTTGTGCACTTCCCCAGGAACAAAGTGGAGGTCTGTGGTGGTTGCTGTTTGTTGTCAGCTTACTGAGATCTGGGATCACCTAGGAAACAAGCTTTTGGGCACACAAGAGTTATCCAGGTTAGGCAAATTGCTGGCCTTGCCTGTTGGGTTATGCTAAGTAGGGTAAGTGAGCATAGTGGACCAGAGCCCTAGATGGAGGAGTGCACCATACCCTGGGTGACTGCAGGTACAGAATGACTTGCTACAGTTGGGACTTCCTTGCCACAGTGGACTGTGTCATGCATAACCTGTGAGCCAGCTTGTTTTTGTCAGGCCATTAAAAAACAAAACAAGAAAACCGGGCATGCATATGCCTTTCAGCCCAGCTTTACAGGATGGAGTTGTGTTGTGTCTTAAACAAAAAGAGGGATGAAGTTAGGTGACTGGCCACAGTGAATAATGGCTTGAGGGAAGATGAGGTCAGAGGCCAGACACACGTGACAGAACACAGAAGCAGGAGATAAGTGGTCAGATTGCTATCTTTGCATTTTAAAAACCATCTTATTTTACTTCTAAAAACCCAGATTTACCGAGAAGTCTTAAGAACCATACAGCAGAGCCCCAGAGCCCCTTCATCTGTTTCTCTACTGCATGAAAATGAGAACATTGTAGCTACGAGGGAGAAAACCGCTAGAGGCAACTGGAAAAGTCCAGACTGGAGAGGGCCACGAGGAGAGAGAGGAACAGTAGAGAGTGGGACCAAAGAGAAGGGACCAGGAGAACACGCGGCAAAATGTCTGGGTTCTATAGGAAGAAGCTGGGGGAAGGGAATTGAGGCTCAGGGGCTGGAATGGTTTAGGATAGGGGCTTGGGTGCTGGGAGAAGCCAGGAATCTAACAGGGACTTCCATCTGGGAAAGCCCAGACTGCCACTGTCCACTTTTAGCTCTCACTTTTGTATTTTTAGTGTTACTATTCTTTTTAGTTAAAACCTTTAGTGTGTGTCCGTGCTGTGTGTCGTGTGCATGTGTCTGCTACGTGTATGTACAGGCCAGAGACGCATGTTGCATTATTTTCTTCTGTCTCTCTCTCCCCCTTATTTCTTTGAGACAGGGTCTCTCACTATACATTTGCTATTTTTTGGCTAGACTGACTGACCAGAAAATCTCCTCAACCCTCCTGTCTCCGTCCCACCCCTAACTCTGAGAGGATGGGCGTGTGTAGTCATGTCTGTCATTTTATGTGTGTACTGTGGAGCCAAGCTCAGGCCTTCATGCTGTCATGATGTCATAGGCTGCCATCTTCTCCAGCCGATATTAATTGATCAGGAAGGCTAATACCAATTCAATACTTTTTTTTTCTTTTTTCTTTTTTTTTTTTTTTTTGGTTTTTCAAGACAGGGTTTCTCTGTGTAGTTCTGGCTGTCCTGGAACTCACTCTGTAGACCAGGCTGGCCTCGAACTCAGAAATCCGCCTGCCTCTGCCTCCCAAGTGCTGGGATTAAAGGCGTGCGCCACCACTGCCCGGCTCAATACTATTTTCTAACTTATAATTTATATTAAAAATTTGCTAATTATTCAGATGATGTCCTTGACAGCTTATTTGTCTGATTATGTAGTAATGGTTCGGTTGAGCTACGGCCTTGTCCGTGAAGAGACGCACTCTCCTGAGGTGCACTGCTATGTCTCCTTGATAAAACTTTTACTTCATCTAAGGTCTGTATGACAGCTCTCTCTGCTTTAAGATCTGGAAAAATATCCTTGTCCCTCCTTTTCCTCTCTGACTTGAAGAGTACCAGCTGGTTGTTTTGTGAAATGTCCTTCATGTAGCATACTATGTTGGTTTTTTTTTTTCCTTTGTGTGTGCGTGTGTGGTGGATTGGGTGAATGTGCACACGTATGCAGACAGCTAGAAGGACCACAGACTTCCTGTTCTATCACTCTCCGCCCAATGCCCTGAGACAAAGTCTCTTACTATAATGGTTAGTGTAGTCTGTTCACTTGACGGGATCTAGAATCACCTAGAAAACAGCCTCTGGCACACATCTTGATTAAGTTGAGGTGGAAAGACCTACCCTGGAAGCAGGCTTCAACAGTTCCGTGGCCTTGGGTCCTGAGCTGCACAAAAGGCGGAAGGAAAGAAGGAAGAAAGGAAGGAAGGAAAGAAGGAAGGAAGGAGCAGGAACCCTGGGTCCTCTGCTTTCTAGCTACAGATTCAATGTGAGCAGAGGCCTCAAGCTCCAGCTGTCAAGACCACAGTGGACCCAGCTGTAAGTAGGGAACAGCCTTTCCTCCCTTAGGACGATGTTTCTGTCGGGTGTCACAAGAGCAACTAATGCTCACTCAGCCAGAGCTTCTTCCACTAACCCTGTTCTGTCCCTCCACCTCTGTCTCTCTCACTGTCTTAAGAGATGTGCTTTTAGTGTGTTGTCCAGGTTGGGCTCAAGTGACCATGCTGCTCCAGCCTCCCAATTGGCTGGGATCATAGGGCTGAGCCACTGTACCTGACACACATTTATGCAGAGGTCAGAGGACAACCTCAGGTGTCATTTACCAGGTACCTTTGTTTGATGTAGAGTCTCTCACTAGCCCAGAGCTTGCTGGAGTAGGCTAGGCTGGCAGGTATCTCAGTGTCTCTATGTCCCCAGTGTTGGGATTGTAGGCATGCTCTCTCATTCCTTGGTTGGTTTTTGTCCTGTTTTGTTTTATGCATGGATTCTGAGGATGAACTCGGCCTGATGTTTCCAAGTCAAGCACTTTACAACCAAGTTGTCCTCTGAACCCAGGCCTGACATTTCATTTGTTTTCTCTTCTCTTTCTTTCTATTCTTTCTCTCCCTTTCCCTCTTTCTCTCCTTCCCTCTTCCTTCCTTCCTTCCTTTCATTCTTTCTTTTTTTTAGATTCACTTTTCTATTTGTTTCTCTTTGAGACAGGGTCTCACTATGTAACCCTGGCTGGTCTGGATCCAGTTCACTGTGCAGACCAGGCTGGCCTTAAACTCATAGAGATCTGCCTGCCCAGCCTCCCAAGCACTGGGATTAAAGGCTTGTATCACCATGCCTGGTTTCACTTAATTTTAAATTATGTGTCTGTGTATATGTGTGGATGTGAGCAGAGGAGTCCACGGAGGCCAGAGGCATCAGATCTCCTGGAGCTGGAGATACAGGCCTCCCAACAGGGATGCTGGGACCAAACTCCAGCACAAAATCTTAACTGCCGAGGTAGAGGTATCTGTCCAATCCCACTGCCTGTGTCTTAGTGGTTGAGCTAATACACAACTTTGAGTCCTTATGGTATTTTTATCAGAGGTTGCTGATAAAGGTTTGTCCTATTATTGTTAAGTTTGGCTATTTGGTTAAGATGGTATCTGCTAGATTTTTCTACCATAAGTTCCTAGCTTCCCTTTTTAAAATCAGTCTGTTTAGGACTGGAGAGATAGCTTAAAGGTAAAGAGTGCCTGCTGTTCTTGCACAGGACCCTGTTCAGCTCCTAGTGTCCATATCTGGCAGCTCACAACAGCCTGCGATTCTGGTCTCAGGGGATCTTATGCCTCTCTGCTCTTTGGGTGTCTGCAGTCATGTGCACACACCTGCATGTAGACACACACTCATCATACACTTAATTTTTGTTTTGCTTTTCAAGATATGGTTTCTCTGTGTAGCCCTGGCAGTCCTGGAACTTGTTCTGTAGACCAGGCCAGCCGTGAACTCAGAGATCTGCTAGCATGCCTCTGGAGTGCTGGGGTTAAAGGCAAGTACCACCACCAGCAGTTCCCACATAATATAAAATGTAGCTGTGAGGATTTACTTTAAGACATGACTGCTTGAATGTGAGTTTTCCAGAAACATGTAGTGTCCTTGTCCAAACTGGGACAGTAAAGACAGTCCTAAGAGTGCCTTACACAAATGCAGCTTGCTAAGAGAATGCCCTTTATTGAGGAGTTTATATAGTTAGTGGCAAGTGACCCTAGGCAATGGTTCAGTCAAGTCTGACCCCCTTAACTACATCTTTCTTTTCTCTCCAGGCGGCAGGGGGCAAGCAGGGAATGAGTGCTGGCCATCCCTTCCTCAGGAGGGCGACTTTTTACAATACTGCCCTCTGTTCCCCAGCATGTTCCCGGTGTCGGTGTCCACCAACCAATTTGATATATAGTTTATGTTCTTGACTCAGCTTCAAGCTGGTGCAGCTCCTGTCCCAATATGGTAATGATCAGCTCAAACCTGGAGGATCACAGTTTCCACAGAAGCTGGCCACGTGCTCCAGATCCCCCTGCTGGGATTCCAGGCCTGACTAAGGCCTCTTTCACCCAGTGTCTAGAACCTCACTCTTTCTTGACCCAGGTGCTGGTAATGCTTTCCCAGGGTGAAACAGCTGCTGCCCTCTGCCTCTCTCTCCCCTCCTTTCTGCCTTGCTCACATCTCCCCCTGCCTTTCCCTGCCTCCTCCCTGCCTTCCTTCTGTCTCTCAACTCTTTTCAGAATCAGCATGAATTATAGGTTTTCGGCTCTGTCCTTGCATTTACTGGTTACTCATCCGTGCCCCCGCCACCCTTCCTGCTTCTCCTTCTTTTGATATCCACACTGTCGCAGAGACAACCCCCACCCCTGCTCTGACATTTTTGTTTGTTTGTTTGTTTGTTTTTGTTTTTGTTTTTTTTTTTTTTGGTTTTTATTTTTTTTCGACACAGGGTTTCTCTGTGTAGTCCTGGCTGTCCTGGAACTCACTCTATAGACCAGGCTGGCCTCGAACTCAGAAATCCGCCTGCCTCTGCCTCCCAGGTGCTGGGATTAAAGGCGTACGCCACCACCGCCCGGCCTGACATTTGTTAATTCCTTCAAACTGTCCCTTGACTTTTTGATGTCTCCTAATCATTCTTTAAGGGCTTGATTGATGCAGAAAGACGGTTCTGGGTCTTTGAAATGTCTCCGTGAGTAAAGGTGCTTGCAGCCAAGTCTAATCACCTGAGTTCCACCCAGAAGTTGGAAGGAGAGGGTCACTTCCTGCAGATTGACCTCTGACTCCTGTATACAACGCTCTGCTCCCCTCCCTTCTGCCACAAAGATATGTAATAAAAGGATTTTAAAGTATTTTCCAGCCTTAGCTCGTGCTTTCCAGACTTCGGCTCTTTCTAAGGAGCCAGTTCCTTCAAGGAGCACGGGATTCAGAAGTGTGATGACAAGTGCCACACCCATTCTGGAGTTGGAGATGGCAGCATTCTTAGATAGTTTGGCTATGGGTATCAGAGGAGCGGAATCCCCATCTTTTTTAGCTTTTTTTTTTTGGTTTTTCGAGACAGGGTTTCTCTTCATAGCCTGGGCTGTCCTGGAACTCACTCTGTAGACCAGGCTGGCCTCGAACTCAGAAATCCACCTGCCTCTGCCTCCCAAGTGCTGGGATTAAAGGTGTGTGCCACCACTGCCCGGCCTTCTTTAGCTTTCTAAAGGTCAGTCTAAAGCATCTTGTTTTTCTGAGGTTGGGAAGGGCAACACATGGCTATGACCCCAAAACTTGGAGATTGGAGCAGGGTGATTTCAAGTTTGAGGCTAACCTTGGCTACTCAGTAGGACCTGTCTCCAAAAAAAAGTCTGCTTATTAAGTCTGACTTTAGCCCCTATTTTAATAAGTTTTATACAATTTATTCAAGTCCCAGCAACCGCCAATCCGGACAGTTCAGGTCCTTGTCTTCCGTCTTTAACCAGTTTAACCAGCCTGGCCTTTGGTCTCCGGCCTTAAGGAAACCTAGCTTTGAATCTCCTAGGATTCAAAACCAGCCTAGGACCTGGGCAAATCTCTCTCAACATTTTGTTTCTCAGATTTGTTTCTTGTCTTCTTCACCTTAAAATTAGGTAGTAGTAATGTCATGTGAACCACTGAGCCTGGCCTGCCCCAAATGCAGTGGCAGCTAGTTGACTTCTTTTACTGCGCCTTGTTTAGTGTAGCTAGGCTTGCTGCAGGGAGCTGGTGGATGAGGCAGAGAACTGTCTGCAGGGGGCCTGACTGATGATGGGTGTGGCCCCGCCTCCACATCCCATCTCCTCACTGTCTCCCTACTGTGAGCCTTGCCACCTGATGCCAGCTTTCTCAATCAGGCCGTGCCTGTTGAGTATTAGAGTCTGGATTCGCTCTCTCCCTCTCTGCTGTCTCCTGAGTCAAGGGTGATTGATACTCAACAGACAGTGATGATGTCCAGTCTTCCTTCAACTCCAGTAGGAGCAGCTTGTTTGAAATGGCCATTTTGGCAAACATAATTTTTTTGTCTCAGTAATTTTTTTGTCTCTAAAGTTGGGTAACTTTGTTATCTTTGAACATTTTTCCCTATATTCTACACTTTATGTAGAAATCATTTATATGTATGATTGTTTTGCCTGTATGTATGAATATATACCATGTGCATGTCTGGTGCCAGAGGTCAGAAGAGGGTCAGACCTCATAGAATTGGATTTATAGATGGTCATGCGCTACCACACGGGTGCTGGGAATGCAGTCCTCTGCAAGAGCAGCCAGTGCTCTTGGCCTCTGAGCCATCTCTCCACTCCTGTATCTTATCCCTTTATTAAAAAAAAATAGACAATAAACTGTCAAAAAAAGGTTTGTTTTGTGTTACTGGTGTGTATGTATGTGCACAACCAGGCGAGCTGCCTTGTGGAGGCAAGTAACTGGCACAGGGTCTGCTCAAGAGCAGCGAGTGAGTGCTCTGACCCTCTAAGCCATCTCAAGCCCGATAGCCTACAGTCTGTTTGTTTGTTTGTTTGTTTGTTTGTTTGTTTGAGACAGGGTTTCTCTGTGAAGCCCTGGCTGTCCTGGAATTCACTCTGTAGACCAGGCTGGCCTCGAACTCAGAAA
>NW_021604694.1:431605-435816 GCF_004785775.1 Grammomys surdaster | reverse complement strand
AGAAATCCGCCTGCCTCTGCCTCCCAAGTGCTGGGATTAAAGGCATGCGCCACCACTGCTAGGCTGCTTTTCTGTTTCTAGTGGTAAAAGAAACCCACACCCAACAGTGGGGTGCTGTTTCCCCCATCTTCCCTTACCTCCATTCTTCCTCTTCTTTCCTTTCCTCCATTCTTCACTCCATTCTCTCCCTCCTTTCCTCCTTCCCCTCCCCCATCTCTGGCTGCCCCACCATGCTCCCCCACACCTTGCCCCACCCACTCTCTCCCACCCCCACCCCTATTGCCCCCTGTTTTTCCTTTGCCCCACCTCCACCCCTCACCAGCCATTCTCTCTCTTCTTTTTAAGGCAGGGTCTCATACATCACACAGTGGCCTTGAAGCTACTATGTAGTCAAGTGTGTTTACTATGTAGTCAAGAGTGTTTAGAATGCTTGATTCCCCGGCCTCTCCCCCTCCCCCCATGGAAGGATTATAGTTGTCTTCCATCATCCCTGGTCCTTCTTGTTAAAACAACACATAGCTGGAGAGATGTCCCTGTGGTTAAGAGCACTGGCTGCTCTTCTGGAGGACCAAGGTTTAATCCCACCACAAACATCTATATATAGTCCCAGGGGCATCTGATGCCCTCTTCTGGCCTCTTTCAGCACCACATGCACACAGCACAGAGTCATTCATGCCAGCAGGACACCCAGACATATTTTAAAAAACAATATAATCACAGAAAAATAATCAGGGCTGGGCTGGGGATATAGCTCAGCTGGCTGAGAAGCCCTAGGTTCGATCCCCAGCATCACATAAACTGGGGTAGGTGACACCACCTCCAAAATGCCAGAGGCAGGAGAATCAGGTTATCCTCAGATACAGATTGAGCCTGGGATACACAAACCTTATCTAAAAAACAAACAAACAAACAAACAAATGTCCCAAAATACAGAACATAAAAATAGGAAAGAAGGAAAACCAAGACCATTTCTGCAAGCTATGAACTATCAGGCAGTTACACAGTAGACATGAGATGTATCCCCAGTAGTATACACTGAACTAACATTGGTGACAAAAGTGCCCAGTCGGATGCAGAACCTGCACACACAGCCATGAGGACAGGAGTTTTATCTGCTGTTGTTTTTATCAAGATAGGGTTTCTCTGTGTAGCCCAGGCTTTCCTGGGTCTCATTCTGTAGACCAGGCTGGTTTAGCACTCACAGAGATCCATCTGCCTCTGACTCCCAAGTGCTGGGATTAAAAGTGTGTGCTGCTAGGCTTGAAGTTTTTATTTTTATTTTTAAAATTTCAGCCTCCATAGGGCTAAGACCACAGCATGTACCGCTGTGCCTGATTGCTCTAGGTAACCTTTCTTTTTATGTGAGCCTCTCTGTTGACTGTTGGGAGAGGCAACCCGGGGGCCCAAGCAGCCCTGAGTATGCTTGCTGGGTATGTCTAAGATGCAAGGCCCCAATCTCTGTCCTCTAAGCCGTTTCTAGCATGGGTTACAGTGAGCAAGGTGTACTTTCCTAAAGGGACACAGAGTAGCTTGCTTATTTGTGCCCCAACCCTGGTATTCCTGGGTGGACCTACTATGCACAGGATGGAAATCTGGGCCATTTTTTGTCTCTCAGGACTCTTAAGTAGAGAATATCCATGCAAATGAATGCTTGTACTGCCTGCTGTCCTGTGAGCAGAGCCTGTTCCTGACCTGGAGTCTCCTGCTAATTCTCATTGTATTCATTCTACACTGTACTGAATGACTATAGCACACTTCCAGACTCTACCACAGACTTGTTTTAGTCCTTTTGTTATTGTTATCTAATTCGGGCTTATTGAGAGATTTTAAGATATAGATACTTTAAAATTCTTTCCTGTTTTGGAGATTTACAAATGTAGATCTGTAAGATCTAGGGTTAAGAGAGAGAAAGATGTTCAGAAATAAAGACACACCTGAGAGTGTGGGTGTGGGCCCCTCAAAGGAGAGTCGCCCTGGTTTTCTTTTTTTTTTTTTAATCATTCACAGAACTGTTTTTACGAATAAAAGCCAGTTATGAATTTTTAAAAGGAAAGGCTCTGAAACAGACACATACCATAAGAATCCATTTTCTAACAGGTGACAAGTCGTTTAAAGAAAGAGTGCGAAGATCTTATTCAAGGCGGGATGGGCTCAGTGTAGATGACTTATGTAACACCAAAGCCCCGGGATCAAGCTGCAAAAAATGATCCCAGACCCTAGTTCTCACTTAGTTGAAGACTTTTGGTTACTTTCTTTCTTAAAGATCTATCTATCTATCTGTCTATCTATCTATCTATTTATTTAATGAGTACACTGTAGCTGTCTTCAGACACACCAGAAGAGGGCATTGGATCCCATTACAGATGGTTGTGAGTCACCATGTGGTAGCTGGGAATTTTACTCAGAACCTCTGGAATGCGCAGCCAGTACTCCTAACCACTGAGACATCTCTCCAGCCCATGGTTAATTTTTATTTTTATTTTTAATTTATTATTATTATTTTTTGAGACAGGGTTTCTCTGTATAGCCCTGGCTGTCCTGGAACTCACTCTGTAGACCAGGCCGGCCTCGAACTCAGAAATCCGCCTGCCTCTGCCTCCCAAGTGCTGGGATTAAAGGCATGCACCATCACTGCCCAGTATGGTTAATTTTTTAAATAGAGGTCTTTCTAGAAGTTTTCTTTTTTTTTAAATAAATATTTTTTATTTATTTTCTTTTGGAACAGGGTTTTTCTGTAGTCCTGACTGTTCTGAAACTCACTCTATAGACCAGGCTGGCCTTGAACTCACGCTGATCCTCGTGCCTCTGCCTCCTGAGTCCTGGGATTAAAAGTGTGTTCCACCATGAATGGCCGTTAAGTAAATCTTAATTTATTTTCATATTTGTATATGAGTGCCTATCTGTACCTATGTGCACTGGTGCCTTTGGAGGACCTGGATTACAGGTGGTCGTGAGCCACCAAGCTGTAACTGAACTGGTCTCCTTCTAGGGCTCCAAATCTCTCAGCCATCTCTCCAGCCCTCCTAGTTCCATAAGACCACAGCATATGCAGTGTTATATGTTTATATGTTATATGTTTAATAGCTTAAACTGGAGACCACAAGAGTCACCTCAATTCCTTGTGGCTCTGGCAGGGTTTAGCAGCCTGAAAAATCTTCCAGGACCCTGAGCAGAGGCTTCCTCTGTCCCTGCTACTTCCTGGGAGCTCTTCGGCAGGAAGTGTACCCACTGTCTCAGGTTCTGGCCAAGCAGCTTGAGGGACAACGGATGGAAAGGCAACTGCTCTCTCCCCTCCATATCTTCCATTCCACCCCCTGGTCCCCATCACCCTTCTCTGACCCTTAGACATTCTAGACTCCAGTGAAAACCTAAGATTCCCATTCTGGACCCCAGCACCCCTTCATGCCTCCATTGAACCCTTTTGGGTCCCCCCAAGCAACTGTGGGAGTAGGAATGGGTGGGGCAGGATGCAGGGGTGGGGTGGGTGGAGCCAAGACCCACTTCCTTTCCCCCTGGGGCTGTTCTGCCCCAGTCCTGACCAAGCCTCAGAAAGAACTGGAGGTACTCACCCTGGCTCTGTGCCTTAACCATTAAGCTGGTAAGATGATACGATCTAGGTGGGTGTGGGGGAGGAGTTGCTTAGAGGATGAAGAAATGTACCTATAGTTTGGAAACACAAATAGGGTGATGGGAAAAGGGGGTCAAGAGCCACCGGCTGGAACAATGGGTGAAGGCCAGGAGGACATGGCTGCTCTGGAGTCTGAGCTGCCAAGGCCAGGGTGGGGACCACCGGCGCCATCTGTTCCCTTGTTGTCTCTGATAATAGTGAAAGCAAGAAAGGAAAAAAAAAAAAACGTTAAACCACAAGTTGGGCTTGGCAGTTGGCAGGGAAGTGGGCAGAAGGAGGGAGGCAGCCAGGTTTCCCTCCCCAACCCCTGTGTGTTCTTCTGTAACTTCCCTACATTCAGGTCCCAGCTCCTGCTCCCGCCTGTCACCTGTCGTCTGTCGCTCTGGAGATGGCTTTGCTTCTCCTCCTCATTGGAGGCTTCTGGGCCCAGGTGGTGAGCTCAGTAAGTCTGCAGAACACAACGATGTTGGCATCTACCCCACATATCAAGACCCCAAGTACCTCTGAAGCCTTGAGTGTCGTCAACTCATCAACCTCTATGGGGCCAGTGACAGTGGGCACTAATGAGACCATCACTATGGGG
>NW_021604694.1:420006-431595 GCF_004785775.1 Grammomys surdaster | reverse complement strand
CTATGGGGCCAGTGACAGTGGGCACTAATGAGACCATCACTATGGGGCCAGTGACAGTGGGCACTAATGAGACCATCACTATGGGGCCAGTGACAGTGGACACTAAGGAGATCATCAGCCCCTGGAGTCAGACCCCAACCCCAGCTCCTTCGATCCCCTTGGGAACTATTGAATTGCCTTTTTGGGGGACTTCTGCTGGTACCAGCATGACCACCCCTGTACCTGAGTCTACAACCTCTCAGCAAGTTTCCAGCAAGACCTCGGTACTGGTTCCAGGACAACCAGATGTAGCCAATGACCCTCCTGTCACTGCAACCAATCCTGTGACAGACAGAACTGTGGCATCTATCGCTCTAGAAACCATTAAAGGGCCCAGTGCACCCCCAGTCACTGTGACAACAAGCTCTGCAGAGACCAGTGGACCCTCTGTGGCTACAACAGTAAGCTCCAAGACCAGTGGTCCCCCTGTCACCATGGCTACTGGGTCTCTGGAGCCCTCTAATGAGATGCATGGACTCCCTGCCACCAAAGCAGCCAGTTCTGTGGAGAGTTCCAGTGTGGCCCGTGGCACCACCATCTCCAGCATAAAAACATCCACGATGTCTACTCCAGATCCCATAACCACTAGATCGCCATGGCAAGGATCAAGTGGCATGTTGCTAGTGCCCATGCTCATTGCCTTGATGGTGGTTTTGGCCCTCGTGGCTCTACTGCTGTTATGGCGCCAGAGGCAGAAGCGCAGGACTGGGGCCCTGACCCTGAGCAGGGGTGGAAAACGAAATGGGGTGATGGATGCCTGGGCCGGGCCAGCCCAGGTTCCTGATGAAGAAGCCACAACCACGTCAGGGTCAGGGGGCAACAAGGGCTCTGGGGTGCTGGAGACAGAGGCCTCCAGACAGCGGCCCACGCTCACCACTTTCTTCAGCAGACGGAAGTCTCGCCAGGGCTCTTTAGTACTAGAAGAGCTGAAGCCTGAGTCAGGTCCCAACCTGAAAGGGGAGGAAGAGCCACTTATGGGCAGTGAGTCTGAAGCTGTGGAAACCCCAACTTCTGACGGGCCACAAGCCAAAGATGGGGCTGCACCTCAATCTCTATGAGCAACAGGCGTTCGTCCAACCTGCTCCTTAACCCTGGATCCTGCTGTCAGCTGCCTCACACTCCGCATTTGTGAATATTTGTGGACTAAATTCATTCATCATTCATTCATTCTTCATCCATTCATTTCCTCTCCGCCTCCCACACGCCCATCTCTCACCTCCCCTTCCTCTGTGCTGTGCTCCCTTTGCAACCAGTTGCTGAATCTCCATGGGGATACTCTTAGCTGACCCACATTTTCCCGAAGGATCCCCCTTGGAATGCTGGGATCTGACAAGAAGAATGAAATGAGGAACCAGAAAACTCCCCTGAATGGGGCTGTGGAGTACATGCACACATGCCCTCCCCAGCAGGGCCCCTTCAGGACTGCCTCTCAATTACCGTGGGCCAGCTTAGAGCCTGGATAGGGCTATCCAGCTTGCTCTTGGATGAACTGTGACCTGTGACTTTTCCCAGAGCACTCTGATTTGGGGCTGGCTGGTAGCTGCTGCGGGGAGCCTGCCAGAGATTGTCACTTCTCCTTGGGGTAGGGATGAGGAGAGTTTCTGGCTCTATGTAGTCCCCACATCTGCTGTGTCTACTCGGAAGTATGGTTTGTGTGCAAGGTAGGATAATTTAGGTGATGGCTGCAAACAGTACTGGTGAATACAGACCATGGGAGAGAGCAGGGCAGGGCTGGTGAGTTCCGAAGGGAGAACGCAGGAGCTACTGAGTGCTCAGATCCCTTCACAGTGCTCAGTCAGGGTACGGCTGGAAATCTGGAAGTCTGTCTGTAGCCTCCAGAAGAATGCTCAGGGGATGGGGACTAAATGTGCCATCAAGTATAAGTTCTTCAGCTAAGCTGCCAGATCCCCTCAAAGGCTGCCTCATGCCAGCACACACCCACACCTCACACACACCCACACCTCACACACACCCACACCTCACACACACCCACACCTCACACACACCCACACCTCACACACACCCATACCTCTTACACACCAGCAGGCACACATGCAAGACAGGGAGAAGAGTCAGCCCAGTGCAGGGACTGGCTTTGATGCTTCCCCTACAGGCTCAGTTTGTCTGTTTCCTCTTCCATTCCAAGGCTTAAATCCTTCCCTTGTCTCAGGGGAATAAGAGAGAGTTAAATGAAAGACAGTCCCAGGGGGTGGGACACGGATGCCAGAGAGTCCCTAAGGGTCTGAGGTAGAGAGAGGGGACAGGCCACAGTTGTGCTGCTTCTGACACTCCGGCCTGATACCAGCCCGGCACGTGGTCCAAAGGCAGTTGCTGGAGGAGATGTGTAAGAGGAAGTTGTTGAGTCAGAGGGCCCTGTCCTTGAGAACAGTCTGACCTACAAAAGAGACTCGCGGTTGTGTGTGGTCTGGATGGGAAAGGGGAAGGTGGAAGGGAGGGGACAAGAAATGGAAAAGGACATAGATCAGCCGTCACCACATCAAGCCATCACCGTCCCCTCCCTGAGTGTGTGGAAAAGAGGAAGGACTGAGATGGGCACACCTGGGCCACACTGACCCTATCTCTACTGCTCACTAGGTGCTGTGTAGACCAGCCACAACAGACATGGCTCAAGTGAGCTGCGATGTCCCTTAAGGAACGCAGCAACTGTTGTGGCTGATTTTTGACAAACCAAGTGTCCCGATTTCAGGCTTAGAAAAGAATGTCACCAAGCTGAGAGGTCAATGGCTCAGCACATCTTGTTCCACTGTCACTTCTGAGGTGTTTCAGGTTTTCAGGTGCAGGAAGGAAGACAAGGAAATGAGGTAGAGATGGTGGATAGCACCCAACAGGACCTTAGCCCAGACAGGGTCAAATGTTCTGGGTGCTAAGTGGAATGACAGACAAAAATGTCACAAGAGGACCCAAACTAGGGAGTGGTTGGTATTCTACCTCTGAAGGAAGACCAGGAAGCTTGATGTTTGTCCCAGGGTCTTGGCCACATGTCTCTTCCTAGTGGCTCCAGTGCCTGCAGGCAGTGGGTACTCAGTGCATGCTTCCATGAATGAATGAATGAATGAATGAATGAGGTGTTGGCAGCAAGAGGAAGGCGTTTAACACAAAGACGAGTATCACAAAAGTATACAAGTGAGTGGAGCAGGGACCATGGTGGGCACAGACAGGTGTCCTTCAGCTCAGGAGAGAGAAAGCCCAGTAAGCAGTAGATACGGGAAAAGCAAAAATAGAAGAAAAAAAAGCAGGCCAACAGAAACAGGGAAATGTAAAACACGGTGACAGTTTTAACTCCATCAGTTATGAAACTATAGTAAGTGGCTTGTGTTTGTGGCATCCTGGCCTTGATTTCAGAAATGTGTAATGACCTCAGAAATGCCTGCAGCTGCCACGGGGTAGGAAAAAGTAAATGATGTGTAAATACATATATATCATCTCATTTGTAATAGAAGCTAAAGTCTGAATGTTTAGTGTGGTCCTCCTGAAGGTGGGGAACCTAAGTGTGATTTTTCACCTTACTTTTCTGTGTTTTACACAATAAATGTCTTTACTTTTACAGTTATGAAAAATATTGGTAAGGGGGCTGGGAAATGGCTCACTGGTTATGAGCACTGGCTGCTCTTCCAGGGGACTTAGGTTCTGTTCCCAGCACCTAAGATGGCAGCTCCCAACTGTCTGCAACTCCAGTTCCAGGAGATCCAATGCCCTCTTCTAACCTTCAAGGGCACCAGGTATACATGTGGCACACATACCTGTAGGCAAAATACCCATACACATAAAAATAAATAAATCTTTTTTAAAAATGGTGAAACAGATGATTCTTAGAGAGCCAGGGAGGGGAGGGCGTGGTTGTAAGAGAGCCATGGAGGGCCTCAGAGGCTTGAGTTGTCTTCTGAGTGTTGGGGTGGAAGGGGCGAGGCATCCCATCAGTTCCATGGAGCCTCTGTGGACAGTCAGTGCCATTCTTCCTCCCGTTGCCAGGCAACATGTCTAGAGACATCCTCAAACTTCCCAGTGCTTGCTTCCCTGGTCCTAAGTCCATGACCCTCCCACAAGATGTCCCTCCTCCCTGGGTCCTCCCTTCAAGTCTCTTCTGTGTTCTTCTGAGGTCCTTTTACAGTCCCACCCCCACGGTCTAGTTTATTTTTGTTTGTTCTTCTCCTCTCCCTTTCTCCTCTTCCTCTTCTTCTAGTTTTAGTTTTTTGTTTTTGTTTTTTGTTTGTTTGTTTGTTTTTGTATTTTAAGACATGTAGCCTGGGATGTCCAACTGGCCTGGAACCCCTGACCTTTCTCCGTCTATCTCCCAAGTGCTGGGATTACAGGTGCACACTACCATATCCAGCTATTATTTGCTTTGTTTTAAGAAGGAAAGGTTATTTTGGATTATTGATTTTGCTGTGTTTTGAGACAGGCAGGGTCTTACCATTAGCCCAGATGTCTTGGGAGTCACTCTCCTCCTATGTCAGCCTTCCAAGTGTTGGGAGTACAGAAGTATTCAGCCATACCCGGACAAATTTTTATTCTATTTTGAATTGGTTTTATGAGATATGTATATATCATCTCTATCAATATATGCACAACACAGAGTTATCAAATCAGGGTGATTAACATCTCTGTCCACTCAGATATTTATTTGTGGCAAAATGTTCAAAATCCTTTCTTTGAGTCATTTTAAAACATAAACCATGAGCCAGTCCTGGTAGCACAAGCTTGTCGCTCCTAGAACTGGGAAGTATGACAGAAGGATCAGGAGCTTAGGAACATCCTGGGCTACACAGCAAGTTTGACGTAATCCTAAACTACATGAGAACTTGTCTCAAAATGAATACCTGAAACTCAAATAGTTCAACAGCTAAATAATCACAGGGCTGGATAGATGGCTCAGCCATTAAGAGTAAAGGCTAGGTGGTGGGAGCACCTGCCTTTAATCCCAGCACTCAGGAGGCAGAGGCAGGCAAATCTCTGAGTTCAAGGCCAACCTGGTCTACAGAATGAGTTCCAGGACAGTCAGGATTGTTACACAGAAAAAGCCTGTCTCAAAAAAAAAAAAAAAAAAAAAAAGGCAAGGGGAGATGGCTCAATGCTTGAGAGCACTGACTGCTCTTCCAGAGGTCCTGAGTTCAATTCCCAGCAACCACATGGTGGCTCACAACCATCTGAAATGGGATCCAATGTCCTCTTCTGGTGTGTCTGAAGACAGCAACAGTGTACTCACATATATAAAATAAATACATCTTTAAACCAACCAACCAACCAAACAAACAAACAAACAAACAAAACCCTAAAAGCATGTGGGGATGGGGGTGGCGCTGGGAAGCTGACTCACTGGTTAAAAGTGGTAGCTGCTCCCCCAGAGGATTTGGATTCGATTCCCAGAAGCTCACAACTGTCTGTAACTCCATTTCTAGGGCATCTGACACCATCACATATGCATGCAGGCAAAACACCATTGCACATAAAATAAAAATTAATATATTAAAACTGTCCCGGTCTACATAGCAAGTTCCAGGGTGGGAAGGGCTACATAGTGAGACCCTGTTTAAAGCATTTTTCCTGGTTGAGTTTGGCATCCAGGGCCCCTGGCTAGCATGAGCAGTCCCTGAGCAGGCAGTAAGGGTCTGCTCTAAGGACACCACACCATGACGCAGGGGGCCCACTGCTCCAGGTCAGAGCCTGGGGGTTTCCTTACCTTGGGATCCTGTGTAATGGGGGAATGAGGCAAGGGGAGGACAAGCCTTGAGGACAGGCAGCATCCTTTAGGTATCTTTCCCTGGTGGGATCTCCTTCTCAGGGAAGGGAAGGGGCAGAGGCCTCTGCTGGCCTGTCAGGGTCAGAAAATCCATAGGGATCTACCAAGTTCCACCCTGGAACTTGTTTTGGGATCTCCTCATTTCTTCTTAAGTTTCTGGTTGCTTTAACTGATATTTTCTCTCTCTCTCTCTCTCTCTCTCTCTCTCTCTCTCTCTCTCTCTCTCTCTTTCTGTGTGTGTGTGTGTGTTTGTGTGTATATCTGGTTGCTTTAACTAATTCTCTGTGTGTGCATGTGTGTAAGTGTGTATGCTTCTGTGTGTGTGTGTCTATGTATCTGTGTGTCTGTATGTTTGTGTGTGTGTGTGTGTGTGTGTGTGTGTGTGTATGGAGGCTAGAAAAGGATATAAGATCTCTTGGAGCTCAAGTGATAGGCAGTTGTGAGGCACTTGGTGTGGGTGCTAAGAACTGAACTCTGGTCCCAAGTTCTAACCACCGAGCCATCTCTCCATCTCTCCAGGCTCAGTTTACTTTATGTGGTTCTGAGGATGGACCTCAGGTCCTCTCACGCTTGTGCATCTAGCAACTTAGTATCCAAGCCATCTCCTCCCACTTTTAAATTTCTTTAAACTATAAACTGTCGTCATAACTGACCACATTCTTAATATCATCATCACTTTGCGCTGTCTTGTTTTGTGGGTCACATTCTTTCTTACATGCATCAAAACTCATACTGTGAGCTAGAGAGATGCTTCAGCCTAAGAGCGTGTTCTGCTCTACAGTGGCCCCAAGTTCAGTTCCTACACCCATGTCACGTGACTATATCCACCTGTGAGTCTGGCCCTGGAGATTCAATGCCTTTTATGGACACAGCATCCGTGTGCACATTCTGTAACTCAGATGCCCAAAACACAAGCACACTGCATTTTAAATAATAAAAATCAATCTTACCAGGCATAGTGGCACACACCTTATATCCTAGCACTTGAGAGTCAGAGGCAGGTGGATCTCTGTGAGTTTGAGCCTGGTGTACAGAGTGAGTTCCAGGCCAGCCATGGCTATTACACAGAGAAACTCAAAAAGGTCATGGCTATGGGACTTGGGAGCACTTGCCTAGTGTCTGATTCTGGATTCTGTTGTCAGCTCTGAGAATGAAGGGAAGAGCGGGAGGGAGAGGCGGGGAGTCACAGCTTCAAACAAGCTTTATTCTCCTAAGTGAAAATTCCAGATAGAAGATCTGGATAGGAGAGGTTCTACAAAACCCCACGTGAGAAGCAGCCGGTGTGTAGCTATGAGAGCACTCTTCTCCTAACAATAAGGATTCATAGCCACTTTTTTTTTTTTTTTTTTTTTGAGACAGGGTTTCTCTGTATAGCCCTGGCTGTCCTGGAACTCACTCTGTAGACCAGGCTGGCCTCGAACTCAGAAATCCGCCTGCCTCTGCCTCCCAAGTGCCGGGATTAAAGGTGTGTGCCACCACTGCCCGGCTTCATAGCTACTTCTATTTTTTGATCCCACTGCTGACCTGACTGTTTATCCAGTGGTGGTAGGCAAAGCCTGGGATGGAAAGACAGGGCTCCCTGGGACAGGGATGGAGGGTCTCTGTCAGCCCTGACCCACCATGTTCAGACTGTGTCGCAGGGTACAGAGCTCCCACTATTAACAAGCAAGAAAGGAATATGATCATATGGTTCTAAACCAAAGTGGAAACTAAATTAGGAGAAACTGGTTCTTTAGGAGGAGGACTGTACAGTGGGAGGAGCTTGCGGTGAGCCATCTAGTGTTCTCAACAGCAAGTTACAAGTAGGCCCTGCGTGCCCAGCTCTCTTCCTATGGTTTGTGACATCAAGACAGGCTGGCTGCACCTTGGCCAAGATCCCAGTGAAAACAGAACCGATAGCCAAGAGAGCCACCCGCTTGCCTTTGCGTTTGTACAGGCTCTGCCCAAAGCCAGCCCACCGCCAGCTGTCCCCGCAGTACACCCATGTGACTTCTCACCAGACTCCTCTTCAACCATGAAGCTCTGACTTAAATGTCATTCCTTAGTGAAGTTGTCCCCTTGCCCTGCCCCCTCTGCAGACAGACTGTCTACACTCCCACAGGTCCTCCAGTGATGGCATGAATGACTAGACTGTATGGTTTTTGGTTTTTGATTTGTTGGTTTTTTGTTGGGGACAATCTCATATGACCAAGGAGTGGCTTTGAACTCACTATATAGCACGGAATGACCTTAAAAACTCCCTCCCCCACTTCTGTGTGTGTATGTTCCTGTGGAGGACAGAGGATGCTATGTTCATATATGCTATATAGACAGTCTCTACAATATTTCCTTGAGATGGGGTTTCTTACTGAACTTGGAGCTGTCAGGCATTTGGGGGTGGGGGGGGGTGAGGCTTGGCCAGTGGCCAGAAAGCAGCAGTGACTCTCTGTCTCCACCACCTCCCCTTGCCCAAGGCACTGGAGTTACAGGAGAGCATGGCCATACCCAGCTTTTTCACATTGGTGCTGGATCCAAACTCAGATCCTCAAGTTTGCAGTCAGTGCTCCTGTACACAGAGCCAACTCCCTAGGCCCTGATCTTGACCTGCTGATCCCCCTGCCTCCACCTCCTGGGTGCTGGCATTGCAGGTGAGTGCCACCATACCTGACATGTGCAGTGCCAGAGATCCCACTCAGGGCACTGAGCAAGTGAGCCACCAACTGAGTTCCAAGGCCAGGCTGTGAGGATGTTAGAGCCTTCCAATGCTGTGCCATCTTTGCAGAGAGCCCAACAGCTAGGCTGCAGAATACATGGTTACTACACAGAGGTGTAAGCACAGGAATGGATTATAAAATACTCTTTGGAGATGATTAGAGGCCTAGAAATGAGAGCTTCAGGGTTGGAGAGAGTTTCTAGTTGTTTGTCATTTTGTTCTGGGTAGTCTCACTATGTGGCCCAGGCTGGGCTCAAGTGCCCCTTTGGAGCAGCTGCAATTCCAGGTATGAACTATAGTGACCCATTTATGATCAGCTGTAATAACGGTGTGGTGTATAAATAAAGAAGTTATATCATTTACTGCATGCAGCTATGCACTGTGCCAGCAGAAAAAACCCTTGAGTTAAAATGCCGACATTTGGGGTCTGTATGCTATAATGGTTAGCCTGCCCCGTAATCCCAGCAATCAGGAGGCTGAGGTGTGAACTCAGTTTGAGCTATGAACATATCAAGACTCTAATTTTTAAAAGAAATGTCTGGAAGCTGGGACCTGCCATGTTCATGCTTTAATTCCAATACTCTGGAGGCAGAGGCAGGTAGATTTCTGTGAGCTTGAGTCCAGTCTGGTTTACATAATGAATTAAAGAGTAGCTAGAGCTATGTAGAGAAAGACTATATCTCAAAATAAATAAACAATTTAATTAATTAAAAATTTGAAAGGGCCAAGGCTAGAGAGATGGTATAGTGGATAGCGGCAGTGGCTATAATTCTAGAGGACCCAGTTCGATTCCCAGCATCCACCTGACAGTTCACAACTGTAACGTCAGTCCCAGGAGATCTGACACACCTTTCTGGCCTCCTTGGGCACCATGCATGCAGGTGGTACACAGATGTACATTCAGGCAAAATACCCATATACATATTTTTTTTTATTCTGAAAATAAATGCTGAGGGCTGGAGAGATAGCTCAGAAATTAAGAGCACTGACTGCTCTTCTAGAGGTCCTGAGTTCAATTCCCAGCAACCACATGGTGGTTCACAACCATCTGTAGTGGGATCCAATGCCCTCTTCTGGTGTGTCTGAAGACATGCTAGTGTACTCATATATATAAAATAAATAAATCTTTTAAAAAATAAATGTTTACATTTTTTAAATGAGGAAGAAGAGGCAAAGGGAAGGAAGGGAGAAAATGTATTTCTGTTTATGTAACAATTTACCGCTGGGATTTGGAGCATCTGGGGACTTAACCTCCTTCCATTTTGTACCCATGTTATTCTGCTAGGGTCAGGAAATGCTCTGCTTTCTACCAGCTTGGAGGAGAGAAGAGAAAAATGCCTGATGGCTTGTCTAATCCAAGTCTGGAAGAATCTGTAGCACTTGTACATGTACTCCAATTAACCAGAATTCTGTCCTGTGTTGGCCTCAGACACTAAGAATGCTGGGAAATGTAGTTTAGTTGGGTGTCCAGGAAAAAACCAAATAATCCCAACCACAGGGAGGAAGTACCAAAATGGAAGATTTGCTGTGGAAAGGAACTGCAAGACACAAGGAAGAAAAACTTCAAAGGTGACCCAGAGCCTGGTATAGTAGCACACACCTGTGATCTCAGCACTTGAGAGGCTGAGGCAAGAAGACTGAGGGCAGCCTGGGCTACATAGTAAGTTCCAGGCTAGCCTGATCGACACAGCAAGATCCTGTCTCAAAAATCAACCCAAAACATAACAAAAGATCAACCAGGAGAGAATGATAGTGGCTGGGAGGACAGGAAACAGCAGTGTGTAGAGCAATGGGCAGCCCTTCTGGGATCCAAAGCAAAGCTCCCAAGGGGCTGGGGTGAAAGGGCCTGCAGTGAGGAACCCTTAACTTCTGCACCCTCCAGGCCTGGCTTGCCTCACCTTTCTCCCTAGTCAAGGGGCACAGGAAGTGGGGGGCGGGAAGATGCCAGAGGCTTTGGTAATCAGTCCCCAGAAGACTGTAGCAAGAATGGTTTCCAGTGAAGAAATGGAGACCCTGCTGGCCCTTAGCAGGAGCTTATGTCTCAGGATGATGAAAGCGTCCCAGGTCACCTTTGAAATCCACCTGCCTCTGCCTCCCAAGTGCTGGGATTAAAGGCGTGCGCCACCACCGCCCGGCAATCATCAACATTTTAAAAAGATTTATCTTATGTGTATAAGTGTTTTGCCTGTGTGAATATAGGTATGTATGTCACATGTGTTCCTGATGCCTGCCTTGTTTAGAGGTTAGAAGAGGGTGTCAGAGCTCCTGGAACTGGAGTTACAGATGTGTGTGAGCCATCATGTGGGTGCTGGGAATGGAAAGCTGGCCACGGCGGAAGTAATGAGTGCTCTTAACAGCTGAGCCATCTCTTCCACCCCTAACATATTCGTCATTAAGCATCTGCATATTTTAGCTAACAATCTATTAACAAGGAAAAAACATAAAGTTCTTTCTGTAAGCATAAATGTTTTGCAACCTACTTGTAATAAGGGTTCAGCCTCTCCTCTCGCCCACCACCCATCAGATAGTAGTAGAAGAGAAAAGTTATTAGGAGATGGAGGAAGTGGACCTGTATTGCAATAGTTCTTTGGGTGCAAGCTTGATCTTCTTGGGCAGCGGTTCAGTCCCATAGCAAACACCAAATACAACTCAGCAGCTGCAGACCAGTCCTCTAGGCAGGCAGATACCACACAGCTATAGTTCAATCCTGAAGAAACTGCCAGGCTCACCAACTGGCCTAAGGCAAGGCCACAGAAGTGGCAAGCTACCACAGGGATCTCAAAAGCAATTCTTGGGCGAGTTTCTCTCAATGGTTGTGTTATCACAAGTTGAGCTCAACAACACTATGTAAGGCGAACCAATACATTAGAAGAAAATCAAAATAAAGCAAACCACATTAGTGGTTTTTCTGGCTCAGTGCTCCTCTCGCTGTCTGTGGGGTCATAGTTATATTCCTTCATTACAGGTCCTTCCACAGGTCTGCTATATCCCAACATCCTTTCACCTGTGTCTGCTCCAGCAAAACATCATCTGACATAACTAACTTTCTTTCTTTCTTTTTTTTTTTTTTTTTTTTTTTTTTTTTTTTTTTTTTTTTTTT
>NW_021604694.1:419221-419606 GCF_004785775.1 Grammomys surdaster | reverse complement strand
GTTTCTATTTCATCTTTCTGCCCAGATTTTTTTGTTTTTGAGATGGGGGCATCTCACTATGTAGTCCAAGCTGACCTCCAACGCAGAGATCCACCTGCCTGCCTCTGCTCTCTGGGCGTTGGGATTAAAGGTGTGTAGCACCATATCTGGCTCCCAGACTTTTTTTTTTTTTTTTAATATTTTTTTTTTTACCCGCGGGGATAAAGAGAAAAAACCTTGCCTCGAAAAAAACCGAACAAACAAACAAACACACAAAAGATTTATTTCATGTATGTGAGTACAGTGTTGCTGTCTTCAGACACAACAGAAGAGGGCATCAGATCCCATTACAGATAGTTATGAGCTACCATGTGGTTGCTGGGAACTGAACTCAGGACCTCTGGAA
>NW_021604694.1:409158-419121 GCF_004785775.1 Grammomys surdaster | reverse complement strand
GCATCTCACTATGTAGTCCAAGCTGACCTCCAACGCAGAGATCCACCTGCCTGCCTCTGCTCTCTGGGCGTTGGGATTAAAGGTGTGTAGCACCATATCTGGCTCCCAGACTTTTTTTTTTTTTTTTAAGATTTATTTATTTCCAGCCAGGGCTATGCAGAGAAACCCTGTCTCGAAAACAAACGAACAAACAAACAAACACACAAAAGATTTATTTCATGTATGTGAGTACAGTGTTGCTGTCTTCAGACACAACAGAAGAGGGCATCAGATCCCATTACAGATAGTTATGAGCTACCATGTGGTTGCTGGGAACTGAACTCAGGACCTCTGGAAGAACAGTCAGTGCTCTTAACTGCTGAGCCATTTCTCCAGACCCCCCCCCTCAGACTTTTTTTTTTTTTTAAGATTTTTTAAGATGCTCCTTCTGCCTGCCTTGGGATCAAGATGTAGAACTCTCATTTCCTTCTCCAGCACCATGTCTGCCAGTACACTGTCATGTTCCTGCCTTTGAAACTGCAAGTTAGCCCCAACTGAATGTTGTCCTTTATAAGAGTTGCTTTGATCATGGTGTCTCTTCACAGCAAAGGAAATCCTAACTAAGACACACTATAACATTCAAGGACACATCTTATCCACAGGGCACTGTTATTGCTGGCAAACAGCCGATCCCACTGGCCTGCTCCCAGGGACCTAGCAGCTGCTTACATCAGGTGTGTCAGGTGTGAGCTGTGCATAAAAGGGATCCCAGACACTTTCTCTCTGTCTTCTCCCGTGGCTCTCTCTGCTCTCTGCCTTGTCTCATGCTTCTTTCTCCTGTTCCCTCTCCTTGTCTGTCTGCCTGTCAATCTGTCTGCCTCTCTTTCCTTCATGTTCTCTCCTCCCCAATAAACCTCTTATACTAGATCTGTTTTGTGGAGTAATTTCTCAGGGGTACCTTGGCATGGCGCCCCAACAGTACCCCACCATCCTCTCTCGAATCTTATCCTGTCAGTTATAGCATGAAGGGTCCAGCACAGGGTAAGACACACATACCTGTTCTCTCCCAGAAGCCTGCAGAGAACCATCAGGCATTATGTAGGCTAGCCAACAGGGAGAACGTTTCCTGGTCAGCTCAAGGCTAATTTCGTCATGTTCTGCATTCAGAGTGGTATTTTCGGCAGTCTTATCCTGTAGTTGTGGTGTACAACCAAGAGTGAAGGCGACGGTGTGCTGGTTTGGGAGCATCTAGAGCCTCCCTGATCAATAACTCATAGAGAGGTGCCCCGCCCTGGCACTGAGGTTTTCATTTAATAATTCATGTCTTCTGGGAAGCACTGTCCACCCACGAAGGGTACTTCTGCTTAACTCCCTATTTAAAAAATATTATATATTTAAAAATAGCCTTTAGACTATGGATTTCTGTAATGCTTCTTCACAGATGCTTAGTTTGGGCTCCCTCTCCCCCCACTCTTTTCCCGAATCTCTTTTCTCCACTTTAACCCTGAGTTTCTCTCTCGTTTCATCTCATTTCACGTCTCAGTGTTCTACTGTCTTCGTTAATAGTTTGTTCTTGGGCTGGAAGATGATAGGCTTCCCTATGGCTTTTTCATATACCTTTTATTTTGGATAACCTCGCCCCCCTCCCCCGGACTTGATCCTTTTCCCCTACCATCCTTCTCTACTTTTTGTTTTGTTTTGTTTTTTGAGACAGGGTTTCTCTATGTAGCCCTGGCTGTCCTGGAACTCACTCTGTAGATCAGGCTGGCCTCGAACTCAGAAATCCGCCTGCCTCTGCCTCCCAAGTGCTGGGATTAAAGGCGTGTGCCACCACTGCCCGGCATCCATCCTTCTCTACTTTATTTTACTGACCTGGCCCTTAGGTATCCACCCTTGTGATCCATCTCTAGTTTTCTGGCTCCCACATGTACTCCAGGTTAAACATATGAAACCAAAGAATTAGAGCCACATACGACCCAAAACATGCAATATTGCTCAGTCTTACTATAAAGCCACTGATGCCACAGTCTCCGCTGTCACCCTTACAACCTCATCCAAAAACCCCTTCTCCAAATACCTCTAAATTTGGGGGGTAAGTTTTCAACACACTGACTTTGGAGGAGCATGTTCAAACTGTAGCTCTCAGGAAGAGTGGGGGCACCAGGGGACATTTGTGGGGTTCCTGCTCTGTCCCTCAGAAAAGGTATTAGAGTTATCTCTAATAAAAAAGAGAGTGGGCGGCATGTGGTTGTGCGGGCCTTAATCCTAGCAGGGGGTTGGGGGCACAGGCAGGTGGATTTATACAGTGAGAGCCCCTCTCTGTGGAGAGAATGGAACTGGGACTTGACTGCAGGTCTAGGACCCACAATTTTCCCAGAGCACCACTAATCAGGCTTTCAGGCCCTCATAAGAGAGTGAGGTCCGGCATTCATAGCCCTGCACTCTGAGGGAGCTCCAGAAGGGCTGGACTTGGGAGAAAACAGGGCCTCTTTGGTGCCAGAGGAGTCAGAATTTCTAAATCTCACAGCCGATCACTCCCCACTGATTCGGAGACTCACATGGGGCTGGTTCAGCGAGGGTCCAGGGAGGTGTCCCCGGAGGGCTCTCCGGAAGGACTAACCTAGCTCGGCCCCTCCCTCCCCTCTTTCTGGCAGCCCCACCCCCAGCCTCAGCTTCTGGGAACGTTCGACCCAAACAGTGGTGGACACACTGACCCGCTGGCAGCTCCAAGTTACCATGGATCCTGAAGGTGACCTAAGTCTCTGCCTTGTGTTCTGGTTTTCCATGTCCGCTACTGCCCGCCCCTCTTCCTATTTCAGCCATCTGCCTCTCTCTTTTCTAAAGGCCCCCCTCTGGCCTCCCCCTGAACCTTGTTCTCAAGCCCGCTTCTCTATGACTTGGTTGAATCCCCAAAGTCCTCTTCTTGCTTCACCGTTTCTTCTGTGTTGACCCCTACGGAAGGGCAGAGGCTCGGGAACAGAATGGATGGGGTTGCTGTGCTGGGGTCAGATGGACTGGTAGTGGGACTTGAAAAGGGGAACAGCCCTGAACTCTGCCCCTTGTTAGCAGCCAAGGAAAGCAGAGGCAAAGTCCGGTCTCATCCCAGTAGAGTGGGGGGAGGGGATGAAGTCGGAACCTGTGGTCTAGCACAGAGTCTAGCTTGGAAGTCACAGCGCGTGCTTGAGCCCTGCACTTGCTCAGCGTGCTTAAGACCTTCCACTCTAGTATGCCGCTCTTATTTGAATCTTTTGCGTTTCCTTTTCCTTCTTGGGGCTTCTCCCCCATCCTCCACCCTTTCCTGCTGGTTTACATGGCACTCCTCTGGCTTGCCTGTGGAGCCTGCTCTGGATTCGTAGGTCTAGCTAGAATCCCTGGAGTTGCCTGTGCTGATCAGACTGGCCTCAAACTCAAAGTTTGCCTACCTCTGCCTGCCAAGCGCTGGGATCTAACACGTGTGTTATGCCTGGTCTACCCTTTCCTCCTAATGTTAACACTGACCTGGATTTCAGGCCAGGAGTATTCACAGCTGTGGGACCCCTGGGAAGTTACTCACCCAGTAGGATCCTAGGTTTCTGCATCTGGAAGACGCTTCAGGGTGGCAGGGAAGCTTAACCACCTTTGCAGGTGTCCAGGCTGGCCCCTGTAGGGTTGAGTTCTTTACTGAGGAACTGTAGGTGGGATTCCAGGGAGGGCATATGAATATGAAATTCTGAGAAAATAGCCATGGATTCCTTTTTCCGAGAAAGGGGCTTCAATAATAATAATTTTCGTCTGACCCAGGTTTCTAAAATTTTTAATTTATATCATTATTGTGTGTGAGTGCATGGTAGGGGTGTCACATGTCACAACGTGGAGGTCAGAGGACATCTTTTCTCTTCCACCTCTGTATGTCTCTGGGGATGGAGCTCAGGTGCCTCCCACTCTGATTATTCATTTAGTTTTGAGGCAGGGCCTCACTATGGAGCCCTGTCTGGGCTGGGACCCTCAGCGATCCTCCTGCCTATGCCTCCCGAATGCTGAGGTTAAAGGTGTGTGCCTGGTTTCATTTATTTCTAAGACAGAGTATTTTTTAATGTTTTAATTATGTGTATGCATGGCAGGAGTATGTGCACATGTGTTGGGTTGCCAGCTGCCACAGGCATTGGTATCCCTACAGCTACAGGCAGTTGTGAGCCACCTGGTGTGTGTGTGCCAGGAATAGAACTCAGATCCTCTGCAGGGACAGTGTGGCCTTAGCCTCTGAGCCATCTCTCCAGCCTCACTGATTTCAGGGCCATATCTCCAGGGTCTTGATTCGCAGCCCAGAATGACTTGCAACTCATTGTGTGGCTCAGAATTATTATGAACCTCAGCCTCCCAAGTGCTGACATTACTGGTGTGTGATCCACAACAGGCTCCAGACCCAAATTTTTAATAAGAGTAAATTAAAACTTCACAAGTTCAAGGATGGGGTCTAGAGAGACGCCTCAGTGGGTGAAGTGCCAGCCTTACCAGCATGAAGACCTGAGTTTAGATTCCACAGGACTCACAAACAGCTAGTCTGCAATCCTCACACTGAGTGTGTTGGGGATGGGGGAGGGGTGGGAGTTGTAGGCAGATCAACAGCCAGGCAGTTTAACTAGTTTGTGAGTTCCAGGTTCATTTAGCAAGAGATCTTGTCTTTAAACAAAAAAACAAAAACAAAAACAAACAAACAAAACCAAAGGAGAATAAGAAAAAACGCAGTAGACATTAGCTAGGTGTGATGGTACATGCTAACCCCAGCATTTAGGAATCAGAGACAGATACCTCTGGCTATCCTGGTACACACTCTGTAGATCAGGCTGACCTCGAACTCAGAAATCCACTTTTCTGCCTCCTGAGAGATTAGGTTCCACTTCTGGAACCCTGACTCTCCATCTTCCTGTTTGATGTGTCAGACTCTCTTCTTGTTTCTTCGTTGTCTTGAGCTGCAGATGGAGGTTCCTCTCACTCACCCTATTAGCCTCTCGTAGCCAGCGCTCACATCCCAGGACTTACCTCACAGCATCCGGTCCTCTCTCTCGGTTCCCTCTTCAGAGCATCCTGTCCTCAAGGTTCTGGTCCATTGCTGCCTCGCACATGTGACATCTGATGTTTGACTCTGGCTCAGCCAGAAGGTTGGTGAGAGCCAGTGACCTGCATAAAATAAGCCAGGACAAGGTAGAACAAGGAAAGCGCATGACACCCAGGCTGGGGAGTCAGGGAAACAAAGGGCCAGTCCAGAAGAACAAAGTGGGCCAGTAGACTAAGTGGGCAGACTGAGCAAGGACTGAGCCTTGGTGAGCCCTGTCCCTGTGACCTTGATGTGACCTTTAGAAGCATGCCCTGTTGTCACTGTTCACTCTGGCTCACTGCCTCTTGCCAAAGCCCTTTCAACAGCTTCCTAACCAAGAACCCTAGACACAGTTTAAATGTATACATGTGTGCAGGTAAGCATGCGCCCTGGAATGGAGGTCAGAGGGCAACTCCTGGAGTCAGTTCTCTCCTTCCACCACGTGGGTTCTGGGATTAAACTAAGTCATCAGACAAAGTGCCTCTGAGCACTGAGCCATCTCACTGGACCTTAAATATTAAAACCTCAATCTTCTTTTTTTTTTTTTTTTAAATCCTCTGACTTCTAATCAAAATTCTATAGTGACTTCTTGTTGAGCAGTGAGCAGAATCGGGCTCAGAATTCTCCTCCAAGCCTGACACTTTCCCTATCTCATTCCTTTCTCTTGTTCCTCTCTCAGTACCTGAACCACATCTGCCAGTATCCACCACTTCTCCAAGGGCGCCTGTGGCCTCTCTCTTGACAGAGTCTAACCTGTGTGCAGAGCCAGCCCTTTGCAGCCTCTCTTTTGCCCTCACTCTCTTAGCCAATCATCCTTCCTCCCTTCCAAGTGTGTGCCACCCCAGCCCTGGGTGGTAGGGGTCTTTACTGGATCCTATTTGGAAGTCATTTAAATGTTCCTTAGGAAGTGAGGGTATTTGGAAAGAGGTATGTGGAGGAGCGGTGTTGACTAGCCTCTGTCTCCACCTGCTGTTTGTCCAATGAATCAACACGTAAGCAGAAGGAGGAGCGGAGCTGGGAGGCTGACTGACTCCTGAGCCCTGACGCTGGTGGCTAGGAATGGTCTCAGACATAGATGTGAATGTCCCCCTGCCTCACAACAGCCCGTCCTGTGACCCCTGTGACACTTTCAGAGAGCCCATGGGAACATGGGCGGGGTCAGGATTGCAGTCCAGATGTTTCTGACTCATACCAAATACATTCTCATTAGGGCCAGGAGCCAGGCCCGGGGTCCTGAAGAACCCTATATTAATATAGCATGTGCTCTGGCCCACCATTTTCTCTTTTCTGACCTGGAAGAAGTTTTTGCCAGAGCACTCTGGTTCCCTAAGAAGACTGTTCCAGTTCTGGTGGAGCCTCACCACTACAGCCAGGGGACCCACGGCAGGGGGATGGACCTCAAGGATTCATTGCTTGAGACAGTTTGGGTCCTTTGTCTCCAGATTTCTATCTTCATTCCTGTCTGTCCTGGGATCTAAGGTGACAGCAGACATAATTCAGGAAAAGATGACAAAATGGAGCTAGATTAGTTACTACCGCTTCCTCCCCGTGGTGGGCTGTGTGAGATCCCATATGACCAGCCTAGCTTTATGACCAAGCCTGTACCTCCCAGTTGTGTGAACTTCCCATATTTTGTACCTCTATTTCCTTACCTATAAAATGGGTATAATTGTGGTCATGAAGATTAAATTGTAAATATCCTGGTTAGAATCCTTTCGAGTTTGAATGCTTTGTGTGTGTGTGTGTGTGTGTGTGTGTGTGTGTATGTGTGTGTGTGTTGGGGGTGGTAGGAGTGTGGGTGCATGTGGAAATCAGGAGTGTTTCCTCAGGAGCCATTCATCTTAGTTTGGTTTCTGTGTGTGTTATTTGTGGGTTCTGGGGATCTTCGTACTTTTACAGCAAGCATTTTATCACCTGGTCATCACCCAATGTCACAATGAAGTTATCCTAAGGAGATACTTGTGCCTTCTCTTTAGCTGAGACATTGCTGAAGTAATGATCTCCAAAACCTTAGAATTTCCTGGGAACCTCGTGCTGAAACTCAGGGGCAGCCAGACGGGGAGCGTTCGTCCAAGGTGGAGGCTGCACACAGGTCAGACCACCTTGTCGGAGGAGCGCAATGATGGGCACAACCACCCCTGATCAGAATTGCTCAGTTTATTCATGCCTCTTGCCCTGTATTTAATCTAAACCTCAGGTGAAGATCCCAGTGATGGCGCAGGTTGGCCTTGAACTTGAAATTCTTCTGTATCTTTAGTAGCTAGAGTTACAGGCTCATACCAACACACCTGAAACACCTTTTTTTATTTTGTTCATTTAAAACAAAATTTTAAAGAAAAGTCTCATTTGGCCAAGACTGGCTTCAAACCCTCTATATTGCTAAGGGTGACCTTGAACTTCTGATCCTTCTGCCACCATCTCCGAATGCTGGTATTACAGGTGTGCTGGAGATGGCACCCAGGGCTTCCTGCATGCCAGGTAAGCACACCAGCAAATTAGCTATATATCATGGCTGCTATGCCAATTTTATCAGAGTTTTATTCATCCCAGATAACCAATTTAAAAGGTATCCTGAGTGGCTGGAGAGATGGCTCAGAGATTGAGAGCACCAGCTGCTCTTCCAGAGGTCCTGGTTCAATTCTCCGCAATCACATGTTGGCTCACAACGATCTGTAGTGGGATCCAATGCCCTCTTCTGGTGTCTGAAGACAGCAACAGTGTACTCATATACATAAAATAAGTAAATCTTTTTTTTTAAAAAGGTATTCCGTGAGAGATCAGGTTTAAAGCTTCGTGAGATTATCCTTCTCATAGTCCAGGTGCCTACGAGGAACTTCTCCACAGATAACCAGATAACATGGCAAGGACTATAGTCAGTGGCTGCTGACAGCTGTCCCCACCAGGCAGCTCACTGCACCAGCCCCGCTCCTCCTCCCCAGGAAGCTCAGTGAAGCTTCCCTCTGAGGTTAGTGCCTTCCAGGGACAGCTGCTAATTAGGAGAGTCAGGATATTCAGAACTGCTCTCAGAAATCCCTTTTGTTGGAAATGTTAGCCAACGGGCCTTAAAGAACACCAGATGTGTTTGTTTATTCCCTCAAGTAGAAATAGTGTGAACAGTGTGCCCTACACCAGGCAACCAGAGCAGCTTGTCTCCAAGACGTCTGTGTGTGGGAAGTCTGGGGGCTGAAGCAGCTGGGTTGTCCTGAATGTACTCACTGTGGAGAGGAAGAGCAGTCGCTGCCTGTCAAGCTTCAAGCCTTATCACTATGTAGTTCTGCTCTTGAGGAAGCTTCCAGCCTCAGTTCCCCATTTATAAATACCACTGCTGTGTGCCGTGAGGGACTGTTGGTAACAACTGCTGTGCACTGTGGGGTTGTGGGTAATGACTGCTGTGTACCGTAGGGGCTATAGGTAGCATCTATGACAGCACACAGCCAGTGTCAAGGTATGGCAGACACAAGTGTGTGGTGGTGATCAATCTTCCCAGACTGAGAAGCTCTGCTAGCAATTAGATTCATTGTACTCCTTCCACGTGGTTCCCGAACACCCTGCTGGGGCCCAGGGACCAACATTTGCACAGATCTCCACTACTTCTGTTACAGAAAAACAGAGACTTGAGGTAGTTCAGGAGTTAGAGCTCCTGCTGCTCTTGCAAAGGACTGGGGTTCGGTCTCTAGCACCCACACAGTGGCTCACCACCATCTGTGACTGGTTCCAGAGGCTCCAAAAACTTCTGGTCTTCAAGAGTACACATATAGTGAATACACATAAGGAAGCAAAACACTCATACACACAAAATAAATAAATCTAAGAAAAATAGAACAAGAAATATATGTTTTGATTCCTAGTCATTGTATTCCTGTAACCCTGAGCAGTAGGAGAACTAGAAAAATTTTTTGTTCTAATAGTCTGTTTCCCAGCACAGCTCCTTAACCATCTGGATTTCCTGGCACTAGGATAGTCTTTTGGGAGGGATTTCATTGTTCTCAGATTCTGAAGAATGAGTTAATAACCCATTGGGGGCGGGGTGAAGCCACTTTCAAAAATTCCTGAGGTTGGCAGGCAGTGGTACACCTGAAGACAGAGGCAGGCAGATCTATGAGTTCAAGGCTAGCCTAGTTTATGGATAGTCAAGGCTAGCAAGTTTCAGGATAGCCAGGGCTACACAGACAGACCTTGTCTTACCTCCCCCCATTTCCTGAAGTAAGGGCTAGGGGTGCTACTTCTTGGTGGGGCGCTTACCTGGCAAGTGAAAGGTCATGGGAGGTGGTTGTATCTGGACTCTGAACTTCAGTTCTTTCTGCCCAACCCCCACTTCTTTCTTGATAGGTGCTGGCCTCAAGCTCCCTTTATGCCTCAGCCTCCAGAGCCCTGGGGTTTCTTGACTTGACTTCTGAGTGCTGTCATCTGAGGCTCAATTAGGGGCATGGTTGTAGCGTGGCTGGAGAATGACTTGTGACACTGGCCAGAGCACTGCTTCCTGTTTACTTATGAACATGTCAATGAGTTTTAGTAACTCCCCTGAGGTGAACATCTTCATCCTAATAAGGTCCCAGGCGTGCTTTGCTCAGGCTCTGCCTCTAGCAGCCACTACTTTGACCTTATCAATTCCTGCATCAGTGGAGTCAGATGATATTATATCACACAAACTGGCGTTTTAACATTTTTTAATATTTTTTATTTTTTGAGACAAATGTCTCTATGTAGATAGCCCTGACTGTCATGGAACTTACTGCATAGACCAAGCTGGACTTAAACTCACAGAGATCCACCTGCCTCTGCCTCCTGAGTGCTGGGATTTAAAAGCATGTGTCACTATGCCCAGTTAATTTTCTAATTTTAAAAATTATATGTATGTATGAATCTCTCTCTCTCTCTCTCTCTCTCTCTCTCTCTCTCTCTCTCTCTCT
>NW_021604694.1:408248-409148 GCF_004785775.1 Grammomys surdaster | reverse complement strand
TCTCTCTCTCTCTCTCTCTCTCTCTCTCTCTCTCTCTCTCTCTCTCTCTCTCTCTTATTTGGGGGTATAGAGCCAAGCATGGGAGTGGCTTTTCTCCTTCATAGGTTCCAGGGACAGAACTCAGGTGGGTAAGCTTGGTGGCAAGTGTCTCTCCCTGGTGAGCTATCTTGCTGACCCTAAGCCTTAAAGTTTTTTTTGTTGTTGTTGTTGTTGTTGTTTGTTTTGTTTTTGTTGGGTTTTGTTGTTATTGTTGGCTCAAGGTATTGTTATGCATCCCTGATGACCTCAAACCCACAGAGACCCGCTAGCCTCTGCCTCCCAAGTGCTGGGATTGAAGCCATGAGCTGACGTGCCGGACTTGCTTCTTTCTTGTCTCTATTTCTCTGCCCCCTTTCATTCCTGTTTATCGGCATATGTTATTTGTACAAAACAGAGTTTCATACATTGGACTTTGGTCTTCTCCAGCCGTCACCCTTTTGTCCATCCCTCGTGCCTCTAGACCCCCCACCCCACCCCGTATTCCCCAGGGAACTTTCTACTTTCATGGCTTTTTAGTCTACAGTCCACAAGTGTGTTGCCTTAACATGATTTCCAGTTCTAACCATTCTCCTGCAAGTGACATACTTTTGTTTTTCTTGGAGGGTAAGGATTCCTTATGCATATACACCATCTTTTCTTCATTCACCCTTCTGTTGATGGGCACTGGGGCTGACTCCATGACTTGGTGGGACATGAATTCACAGTGAACATAGGTTTGCCCTCAGCCCTCTCTCTGAGTCTGAGAATTGAGCCCAGCCAGGATCTGCAGCAGGCTTCAAGTGCTGCACCATCCAGTTACATCCCTGCTGCTGCATTTTACATTCTCTCTCTCTCTCTCTCTCTCTCTCTCTCTCTCTCTCT
>NW_021604694.1:384884-408238 GCF_004785775.1 Grammomys surdaster | reverse complement strand
TCTCTCTCTCTCTCTCTCTCTCTCTGTCTCTCTCTGTGTGTGTGTGTGCATGCACACGTGCGCACATGTGGTCAAGAGAACACCATGTGAGAGTTAGTTCTCTCCTTTCTTTCTCCATGTGCTCCTGGGGCACTGAGATCATCAAGCCAGGCATCAGGCACCTTTATCTTCTGAGCTATCTCTGGTTCTGAGCACTATTCTTAACATTTGAAGATATGCCTCAGTCTTTGTCAGGATTCGAGGGGGACATGGAACACCTATATACCTGAGATCTCCCTCCCACCCCCATTCTCAACCCACCCCCAGATTCTGATGCAGTTGGTCTACAATGAACCCAAGCGGCAGAGAGTTAAAACAACCTTTCCAGATGATGCCAGCCATGCTGCTCAGCCCTTGAAGCCAGTGACTCACAGCCACCGCCTCCACTCCTCACCTCACAGTGTAATTTTTCACTGTGACCTTGCAACTCTTGTTTCCATCACACATCGCCTGGCTGCTCAGCTAAGGCCTCTTAGCCGTTAAATTGCTAAGTCCAGTGACCCACTTTCTCCCTTCCACTTTGCACTATTTATTGAATCTTCTCCCCACAACCCCCAAACATCCGCTCTCAACTCCTCTCTATTCGTCAGCCACACCTCTGCCTGCACCTCCTACCAAGCTATGTTCAGACACCATGCCCACAGTCTCGCTATTCCTCACCCCAACGTCTCTTGGGAACAGACCCATCTTCCTGTTCTGTCTGTGCACCATTCATGTTTCTGGAGGGCATCTATGCCAACACTTGCAGAGAACCGCCTGGTTCCCTCCCCAGCTGTGCTGCAAGAAGCCTCACCACGAAGCACCATAGAAATCACTGAGATTTGGTTTCTATGCTTTTGAAATGGGAAGGACTTGTGGGAAGGCTCAGATGAGGCTGCACTTAGGGACGGCAATACCATTTCCACCTTCCCCTCATGTTCCCCTTGCTCAAACTTCTCTCCTGGGATGACGCCTGAGGTCTGTATTCAACCACTGGGGACAGGAAAACAAAGTTTTGACACCTGACAGCTGCCACTTTGGGCAGATCCCGCCCCAGACAGCTTCTCCTTCCCTCCCTCCTACACTGCTGCCTAAGCGTGCAGCTTTACCGCTTTTCCTTGCTTGCCTCAGCCTCCCTTTGTCTCCTATTCCATCTTCAGTTGGTGGGTAAGGTGATCCTTCTAGAAAAAACATACCCACTTCCAGCTCTGTGATGAGTCCTGGGATCAGCCCAGGCTCCCGAGCTAAACAGCTCAATCCTCTTAGACTTGGGCAAACCTCCCATTTTTCCAAACTCACCCCCTCTTCCTGCTTTTAAGCTCCAAGTCCCCCCAATCCCGGCCACCTCTGGCTGGCAAACATGAGTTGTCCTTCTCAGGGACACAAGGGCATCTCCTCCAGTGCCCACCACACTTGGGGGAGACTTCAGTCATTTCTTTAGCTAACACACCTACTGTTTGCCAGATAACCTCCCTCAGAGCTTAGGGACCCAGGCTCTCTGTGTCATTATCCCTGTTGCAGACAATAAGACGCTGAGTCCTGGCCCGAGCTGAAAGAGGCTGAGACGCTGCTGAAACTCAGGTCATGCTCTGGAGTGCTGAGTCACTCCACCAAGTGGACACTCTGATGGCATAAATCCTACTACCTACTTGCTATAGCAGTATGAACAATATTTGGCCTTTTAAAAAAATTTTAGGGGGGGGATGGTTTACCCCCTTTCCTTCTTCCTCTTGCTCCCACCCAAAGGTCTATTTATTTATTTATTTATTTATTTATTATATGTAAGTACACTGTAGCTGTCTTCAGACACCCCAATAAGAGGGCATCAGATCTCATTATGGATGGTTGTGAGCCACCATGTGGTTACTGGGAATTGAACTCAGGACCTCTGGAAGAGCAGTCAGTGCTCTTAACTGCTGAGCTGTCTCACCAGCCCCTGTTTGTTTGTTTTAAGAACAGGATTTTGTGTATTCCTGGCTGTCCTGGAACTCTAGACCAGGGAGGCCTCCAACTCACAGAGATCCACCTGCTCTGCAGCCCCACCCCACGCCCAAGTGGTGAGATAAAGGTGCATGCCACCACGCTCGGTATTTGGTTGCTTTATTTTATATTTGTTTGTTTTTGAGACAGAATTTTACACAGTCAGCCACGATGTTCTGGAACTCACTGTATAGTTCTCAACCTTGTTGAAATCTTCCTACCTCACCCTCCCACGTGCTGTGATTACAGGCTTGCACTCGCTGCTGGGCCAGTGACTGGACTACAGCAGAATACTGGACAGTATGGTGCACATCACTGGGACTTCTCACCTAGCAGGGGTCTGTAGAAAGATCTGAGGGGACAGGGCTGACAGGAGCAAGGGAAGGGACTATGAGGCTCAGACACTAGGTGAGCCAGCTCGGGTTGAGGCCTGAGAGTGACAAAGGAGACCCACCCTCATCTCCATGGCAGCTGCTCAGTCAGAAGTTGAATGGGAAGTGGAGCGGAGAACACGACAGGTGCAATGGATATGCACTGTGGTTTTCACCGTGGCAGAGCTGTTAAATACAGCTGAAGTGGCAGCGAGGTGGTGGTGCTCGCCTTTAATCCCAGAACTCAGGAGGCAGAGGCAGATGGGTCTTGAGTTCCAGGCCACCCTGATCTACAGAGGGAGTTACAGGACAGCTATTGCTACACACAGAAACCCAGTCTTGGAAAAATAAACAAACAAAGCAGAAGTGAACAGGAGGCAAGTAATAAAACAGAACTCTCACTGTAAGTCAGAAACTCAAAACAAAATTCTAAATACAGTGTGAACTAGTGGGAATGTACAGCCCCGGAGCACAGAAGGAGTCAATGGTGCAGAATTAACAGACTGTTAACTCTGAATTAACTAACAGAATTAACTAACAGAAAGTCCCGGGGATAAGAAGGCCTTCTGGTTAAACCAACCCAACAGGATTCTCATCAAAATTGCAATTCAGAGACCAACATGGAAATCCAAAAGTATTTGGGAAACTGAGGCAGGAGTGCCTGGACTTCAAGGACAGCGTGGGTTCCATTGTAAATTCTACGACAGTTTGGGTGAAGGGGGAGTGGGGGTGGGTAGAGGGAACCAGATAAATTGCGTGAAGGCTGCAGTTTTTATATAGACCGACAGGTGGCAATGTTGCATCGTGTCTGGGTTCTGTCTCTGCAGCGGCCAGATTCTGCAGCCCTGGAGGCTGAAAGGCCCTTCAGTTAATGCCACACATTGAGTTGAAGGACTTAAGAGAAACCACACCTCTACCCTTCACTCCCTCTGAAACAGTGTAGCGAGCCTAGTTTACAGCCGCACTAAGGCTTCTTGTTCTGAACCCGTTGCCACTTTGCTGCCGGCACCCTTAGCTGATTTGTCTTTTCTCTGGTTCTTTGTTGCTGTAAACACCTGAACTTCCTGCTTTATATAATATTTGGTGTTCGGCTGTGAGTGAGGCTCCTTAGTAGAGTGTTTTCTAAAAGCACAAGGACCTGGTTTAGATCCCTGCCATAAAGTACTTGGTGTCCTAGAGACGGCTAGGAGGAAAGATACTTACACTGGTGGTCTGCTGAAGAGCTTCAGGGCAAAAATAGCTAAGCCTTCTGGGTAACTCGGATGGAAAGGAGGCAGGGCACCCTGCCAGTGTGCACAAGTTGGTTGCTCATGCTGTAAAATATCGAGGGCCTTGGTGGTGCATGTGCGTGACCTCCAGCACTCAGGAGGTGGGATAGCTGAGCCTCCAGGCTATCCTGGGCTACATAAGCAAGCCATGTCTTCAAAGAACAACAGGATATTAAATATCTTGTCAGTAAATAGATTTGGACCCAACAGTAGGTTGGATGCATAAAATACAAGATGCCAAGTTACATTTGAATTTCAAGTAACAGGCCATGTTTAATTACACGTTGTTAAATGTGTCACTTGGGACATACCATACAGAAAAATTATCTGAGCACCTATGTAATCATATTTCATAAAGCAGAAAGGAGTTTGGCAAGAGGAAGAGGAGGAGGAAGAGGAGGAAAAGGAGCAGGAGGAGGAGGGGGAGGAAGCTGCTGCTGTCCAGGGTACAGAGCTTTAATTCTGCAGGAGGAAGGAGTTGTGTAAGTGTTAGTATGACTGCTGGACTCACATGTGTTTGGAGGGTTCGCCTCTCCTTGTTTCTTTAACTATAAGTCAATTAAAGCTAAAACCATGGTGAACAGTGGGAGATGGCTCTGGGGAGAGAAGCCCACTGCCGAGCTTGGCAAACTGAGTTGGAGTCCCAGGACCTACATGCTTTAGAAACCAACTCTTGCAAATTGTCCTTTGACTTTGACTTTTACACATCTACGAGTGCATACACACACACACACACACACACAGGCATGCAAGAATGCATACACACACACACAAATGTTAAAAAAAATACGAAAGAGGGGCATGGTGATGATATGAAGGAGCAAACACCTACTTCTATATTATTATTGTTGTTATTATTATTATTACTATTATACCGGGTCTGGTGAGTTTCTCCTCCTCAGCCTCCCAAGAGTGCACCACCATACCCAGCTTCCTTATAAAACGCTTTGATACTTACTCCAAGTTTAACTTTTGCTAGTATTTTTATACTGGTCATCTTGGAGACCCCAGGCTCTGCCCCAGCCTGGCCCCTGGGAGTCCTATCTCTGCCCTGATTGGCTAGTGTCCTATTGACCATGCTGTTGAACATTATGGTGCAGCTTCTAGCTACAAGGGAGGAAGTACAAACTCAACAGAGGTCTCTCTGCTTCCTTCCAGGCCTGCAGCTCCTGTTGCCGCCTATGACCTTGGCATCTCTGGCAAACAGCTGGCTGCAAGAGGACTGCCCGGGCCTCAATTTTGCATCCTTGGTTACCGGGTCGGTGCCCTCACAGGCTGTGCTGTGGGCCAAATCCCCCGGGGTTCTGGCAGGACGACCTTTCTTTGATGCCATCTTCACTCAACTCAACTGCCAAGTGTCCTGGTTCCTCCCGGAGGGATCGAAACTGGTACCTGTGGTCAAGGTGGCAGAGGTCAGGGGACTTGTCCACCACCTGCTCCTGGGGGAACGAGTGGCCCTTAACACCCTGGCCCGCTGCAGTGGGATTGCAAGCGCGGCAGCGACAGCTGTGGAGGTGGCCAGGGGCACCGGCTGGACTGGACAGGTGGCGGGCACGAGGAAGACCACGCCAGGGTTCCGACTGGTAGAGAAATATGGGCTCCTAGTAGGCGGGGCTGCGTGCCACCGCTACGACCTAGGAGGGCTGGTGATGGTGAAAGACAACCACGTGGTGGCAGCCGGCAGCGTAGAAAAGGTAAGTGCCCCGCTGAGCCTCTGTTCTCATTCTGGTCCGCCTCTGACAGGCATTTTAGTCCCTCCATCAGAGACCAGCCACTGCCTGGTGACAAGTGATCCCAGCGTCAGAGATGCCTTCAAGCCCTTCGGGCTATAGATGGAGGAGACTGTCTTACTATTTGTGTGTGATTCAAAGCACAGCTCTCTGCTCCCACCCGCCCCGCCCCAGGGTCCAGGGCCAGGCTACCCAACCTCATCTTCTCTCTATTGGCATGGCAGGCAGTGCTGAAGGCCCGGCAGGCAGCCGATTTCTCCCTGAAGGTAGAGGTGGAATGTAGCAGCCTGAAAGAGGCCTTGCAGGCAGCAGAGGCTGGGGCTGACCTGGTAATGCTGGACAACTTCAAGCCTGAGGTGAGATGGGACCGGACTCCTGGGCAGGGCCTGTGCGCAATGTGGGATGAAGGTTGGGGGGCTCTCACCTCCTCTTGGCTTCTATCTTACAGGAGCTGCACCCCACAGCAGCTGCACTTAAAGCCAAATTCCCCAGCTTGTCTGTGGAAGCCAGTGGGGGCATCACACTGGACAACCTGCCCCAATTCTGTGGGACACACATTGATGTCATCTCACTGGGAATGCTGACCCAGGCTGCTCCAGCCCTGGATTTTTCCCTCAAACTGTTTGCTGAAGGAGATACTCCAGTGCCTCATGCTCGCCGGTCCTAAAACCAAAGAAGATGCCACCAGAATGGATTTCTGTGGCTTGTTGGGCCCCTTTGGTTATACATCTTTAGGTTCAGAGGCCAACAGGACATACCTAGCATTTACCAAGGCGTCCCACTAGCTCTGAGATCTCCAGCTTGCTGACTTGCCAGGGCCAAGTTTGATTTTGCTTGCCTCAGTTTTCTCATCTGTGAAATAGGTCTAATAAACCTCACTGGGATGTTGATGACAAGTACCACACAGTGAGTGGTTGGTAAAGGCTAGAAATTAGCACCGCTCTTCTATCCTAAGACATATACTTGTTTCCGAACACTACCTTCTGGAAAGGTTGCCCCTTTACCAGATGGTGCTTCATAGCAAGACTCTGGCAACCGGCAACTGACATCACATAACCCGTATGTGCAGCTAGGGACACATGACAAGAAACAAGCTGCTAGCACAGCCCAAAGTGCTCCTTTCTGTTTCTGTGGTATTAAGGATGGAGCCAGGGCCATGGGCAAGTGCTGTAGCACAGCTGTCCTCAGCCCTCTCTCTTCCCTCCCTTCTTTCTCCTTTCCTGCCTCCCTCATCCCCACTCTGCCTCACCATGTAGCCTAGGCTGGCCATGAACTTCTGGCCTTAGATGCGGTCCTAACTCAGCTGCTTGCACTATGCTCTCTGCATCTGGCTTAAAACAACTCTTTCTGCACATGTAAATTAGAAGCTGTGGTCAGTAATAAGACACTGGTTAGAAGTACGTGGCACTTCTTTATACCAGGAGGGATTTTATATTCGAAGGTGTGTGACATCAGGTTTGCCATCCAGCTGGAACATTCCCCCTGACCGATGTCTGTGGAGCTACCCTGACCTCACCTAAGGCTAGATCCTAAGGTGGAACATGTCCATGAGAGGTCCTAGGTGCTGGTGGACCATGAGGTGAGTCCTCTCAGGAGCTCTCTCAGAGCCCATTTCCCTTGCTTGGCCACAGGAGAAAAGAAGTTCAGCTCTTGGCTACAAAGACCCTAGTTCCTACCTGGTGTTGCTTAGGGGAGAGGTGGAAAGGCACACACTAAGCACATCTCACAGTTTGGAGTCCAACAGACCAAGGCCTGCATCACTCATGGCCCTGCCCTCGATGGGTGGTGCATCAGGAGGCTGAGGTTTACTTGGCAGAGATACTGGACAGACCTGGCAATGTTCTGAACCAAGGGGGTGGTTCTCATGGACATAGCCTGGATGTGCCACATGGGATAGCATCCACTGTCTCTCACCCCCTCCTGGTCCAGCTCTTCCTCCAGGGGCAGCGTGGATGCTCTTAGCTAAGTGGTCCAATTCCAGAGACCTTTGGTCTTTAAAAGCCCCAGCTCCTCACTTCCGAAGAGGGAGAACTGAGTCCCTGCAGAACTGGGCACTGCTGGCTACTAGTGCAGGAAATGTGAGCCCCGAGTGACGGGAGGCTCTGGTAACCAGCAAGTCCTAAATCTAGAATTGTGGTGGTATCGGAGCCTGAGAGGGGCAGCAGTGAGGGATGAGTTTTAGGAGACCTAACTCTTGCTCCAGAATCTAAAATTAGTGAGTGAGGCTGGAGCAGAAAGAGGGGAGTAGACTGCACCCAGTGGGAGCACACTGCATCCCGCACACGTCTCTTCTGCAGAATTGCTGTTTTGTTATTGCTTTTTGATGCAAGATTTCATTAGCTCACATAGTCTAGGCTGGCCTGGAACTCACTGTGTAGCCAAGGCTGTCCGTGAACTACTAACCCCTAAATCTTCACCTCCCAAGTTTTGAGATACCAGCATAAGCCACTGTGCCTGGATTGTCCTGCAAGTATTTTTTAAGGAACGCTGTCAGGCTGAATTTTAAGCTCAATTTTGAACTCAGAAATGGATAGGCCCTTCCAGGATTCTCTGAAGTTTGTGAACTGGGAAGGGGTTCCGGAAGAAAGCAAAGAGACTCAGGCAAGCCAAAGCAGCACACACTCTCCTTGTAGCAGAGAAGGGGGTGACAGCTTCTAGGCGGAGGCAACAGCATGGGCAGAGGCCCAGAGGTAATGGCTTGTGTTGTGTACTGAAGTGGTTGAAGCTGGGCCCTGGAAAACAAGATGACTAGGGGATGGGCTGGCTCCAGACCACAAAATGGTAGGTCAGAGGATTTGGACTCTGTCCCAAGAACAATTGGATTCAAGCTGAAAAATAAGCTAAGCCAATTTTCAATGCAGACTCAGTCCTCGGAGGAAGGGTGCATTTGGAGAGGAGCAGGGTGGCTGCAGGGTGTTGGAAGGAAGCTGCCTGGGAAGGCTTGATGTGGGTCTTGCCAGTGGAGCAGGCACCAGTGTGGGTAGACCAGTGGTCCTCAATTCCTGTGACCCTTTAATGCAGTGGCCCATGTTGTGGTCGCCCCCAACCATAAAAGTATTTTCATTGCTATTTCCTAACTGTAATTTTACTACTTTTATGAATCTATGCAGGATATCTGATGTGGGACCCCTGTGAACCTGTTGTTCAAACCCCAAAGAGGTTATGACCTCTTGAGACAAGTTGAGAACTGCTAGGGTAGAGGCTAGAATCTTTTGGAGGGAGGGCTCAGGGGGCAGAGGAAGGCTATGTGTGGCTGGGGGAGGGGGGCTGTCTGGAGAGAACACATGGCAGAATAGGAGTCTTCCCTTCCACTTGGTAACTGGTTTCCCGTTCAGCCTGGGCCTAGGGCTGGAGCATTTCTCAAGGTTGCTCCATGTCCAGTGTGAAAACCATTTGACAAATGGCCGAATTGATTTGTTAAGTGAAGGTGACTACTGCCATCCTCTGTGACATCATCGGTGCTCCTGAAGGGTGAGAAAGGAAGAAGCAGGGACTGAGTTCTCTGGTCTCAGACGTGTAGGTCCTGTCCCTCAGTTAATGATGGGGGAGGGGTGTCGTGTCAACATCTCCGTGTTACCCACAAAGAAACTGGCTTCGGAAGCTAGGAGCATCACTGGAGGTTACATAGCAACACAGTGGTTCTTCACCCCTTCTGTGGGTGCTCGGCTCTATTCCAGGTGCTGCAATGCACCAGGTGCATAGAGCAGTGAGCAAACGGATTTCGAGATTTGTCCTCGTAGAGCCTGTGTCTGAGCCCGGGTTGGGGTGGAGTCCGGAAGAACAATGGAAAAGCAGTTCAGGACAATTCATAGAAATGGCCTTATGACCACCAGAGGGCAATGCAACCACACGGCTTGATTTCCACCCTCTTGGGGATTCAAAAAGACAATAGGCCAGTCGGCTAGGATTACAAAGTACAGCATCTGTTCCGGAAGACAGGGCTGGAGGTGATGGAGCTTGCTTCTGCTCCCAACACTCACCAGGCAGAGCCAGAAGATTGCCAGTTCGAGGCCCGTCAGGTCTATAGTCAGTTCTAGTTTAGCCTGGACTGTAGACTGAGACACTCTTTCAGAGGAGACAAAAGCCAGGGCTAGGCCTAGTATCTCAAGCCTATAATCCCAGTACCCAAGAAACAGAGGCAGGAGAATCACATTTTGGAGGTCAAAATGGGCTGCACAGACCTTGTCTCAAAAAAACTAAGAACAAAACAAAAGGACTTTGGTCAGGAGGGAGTAAAAAGCTAGGGGAATTCTTCCACCTACTTGCCAGCCCTGTCTTGTCATCAGACATCCATCCAGCTGTCAAAGGCAGCCTAGTGATGTGCAAAGCCCAGGTTCAGCTCCGGCTCGTTCACACACCAGCCCATCAACACACCCATCTATACATCTGCATACGTTTGCTCTCCTACCCACCCACCTGTCCTACCGTTCAATCCAGCCTCTGACTGAAGCTACATTAGGCCAGAGCTCAAACTTGAGAGAGATTGCTTCCACGCACACGAGTCATGTGCCAAGGCCAAAGAAGGGTGGAGGCATTTAAAACCATCAAGACCTCTTAGCAAGCCAAATGTTTCTGGAAACCATTTTGCATTTAAAAAGTCATGTTGATGGCTTGGACACACACTATTTATCACTAGCTCTCCAACGAAGTAAAACTCTCCAAACGCTTCGGCATCACCTGGCTTTGTTCCTGTGGTGTCTGGAGTGATAGATCATTTTGACAGCTCCTAATATTTCAGCTCTACTCTCTGAGGCCTTGAGTAGATCGGTTCTGTGAGGCCAAATTCTGAACTTTAGAAAATCTGATCACTGGACCATTGGTTAAATTTGCACCTACCCCTGAGCACACCAGGTTTCTTCTGATGGTGAGGGCTGTCTTTAACAAGTTCCAGACAGTGGAAACTAGCAGAGCCCTTGAAGGAACCAGCCAGTGAAGAGACTATCATAATACAGCTCTGGTGTGGTGGGCCTGGGGCAGCCTCCTTCTCCAGTGCTTCAGCTAAAAGATTCAGGAGTCCTACAGAGTGGCCCCAGGCCCAGCATGGTAGAGTATCAAGAGGCTGAGGCCAAAGGATTAATGCCAGCCTGGAGTATAGAGAGAGCCAGTCCCCAAAAAGCAAGGGCTGGAGATGTCGCTCAGTGGCAAAGAACATCCTGACGGATATGCACACACATGGTGCACATACAGATGTGCAGACAAAACGTCTATAAACATAAAATAAAATAATTTTTTTTTGCCGGGTGGTGGTGGCACACGCCTTTAGTCCCAGCACTTGGGAGGCAGAGACAGGCGGATTTCTGAGTTCGAGGCCAGTCTGGTCTACAGAGTGAGTTCCAGGACAGCCAGGGCTACACAGAGAAACCCTGTCTCAAAAAACAAAAACAAAAAAAACAAAAAAAAAAATTTTTTTTTCCACCTTACGGGCCCTCAGAGTTACACTCAGATCATCAGGCTTGGTGGCAAGTGCCCTCAGCAGCTGATGATTTTACTGGTCTCTAGCTTGTTTTTTTGTTTGTTTGTTAGTTCTGTTTTGTTCTTGGACAAAGTGTCACTGTATAGGCCTGGCTGACCCAGAACGCACTATGTAGAGCAAGATGGCCTCAAACTCAATGATTTGTCTGGTTCTGTCTCCGGAGTGCAGGGACTAAAGGCATGCTCCACCAGCACCATGCCATCAGGCTAGCTTGTTGCTTTTAGCAATCTCACTGGAGACCCCTGTGGGAAAACACACATCAACTCTGTGGCTAATTTTACCCCAGACTCAGGGCCTCTACCCGCTCCTTCGTCCCTGTAATTTTCATCTTTCTGTTTTGCCACATTGTACACAACGCCGCTGATTGAATTAAGCCACGCACACATCACTTTAAACTGTTCCCTCTGTCTGACTCTCATCTTCTACCCTTTAGCCACAGCTCCCATCTCTCCCTAACCCCCAGCCCAGGAGTCCTCCCTTCTCCCTTCTGCTTCTGTGAGTCACGTTGTTGCAGTTAGAAAGGAGAGTGTGGCTTCAGCTCCTCTGCCTAAGTGCCTTATGCTGTGTAAATATTGACCCCTTATCAAATGCTGCTTGCAAATATTTTCTCCCAACTCTATATTGTCTCCTCCTTCTGCCTCCTTATGACTGCTAATCTTATATTGCTTGTCAGATAAACACCAGGCCTACACATAATCCTCATGATTACGAACCTCATCTTTACGATATGGAGTAGACATCTGGTCTCCTGTTAGTCATGCCCGCCACTGAGGCAAGGCCTTCCTGAACAGTTTACCCAGTTTCATGAACTCTGAGTGTGTCTAATCTGGCAGGAGCTGCCCTGGCTTTGTGTCAGTCCTGGCGCTGGTTTGGTTCCTGCAGGTGGCTCTTTCCCTGGCCTTGAGTAACTTGCTCTCATGCACACAGACATGATTGTTGATTCCTTGCAGAGCAGTTGAGAGAAATCCTCTAAGGACTGGGGCTTTAGGCTGCTGGGCTCTCTCCTCTGGGGAACCATCTCCAAGCCTCTGCCTGTCACTCCTCTCTCAGCTCTGTCTCCCCAGTTCAGAAAGTCCTCTGGGCAGCTCCTCACAAACATGCTCTCTTTTATCCTGGAATCTCTCTCCTCGTTGCCTGTGGTCTGTTGCTTCCTGAGTTTTTGTGGCTTCACCGTGGTGGCTGTAGAAACCCAGCTACTGGTGGCTCCATTCTGCCCCGAAGCTGGAGTCCCAGCATCTAGGAGTGAAATTGCAGATGATTCCAGTTTGCTCTTGAGGTGACCGCCACAGACAACATGGTCTTTCCTGCCTCAAAAGCTTTTCTCCAAGCTGACAGAGGTGGTCCAGCACTCAAGAGGCAGAGCCAGGTGGATCTCTGAGTTTGAGGAGGCTAGCCTGGTCTACAAAGTGAGTTCCAGGACAGGCAGGGCTACATAGGGGAACCCTGTCTGACTCGTGTCTGTTTGGTTTTGCCCCATTTCCATTTCCTCTGGTTTTTGTTTGTTTGTTTGTTTGTTTGTTTGTTTTGAGACAGAATCTCACTGTGTAACTCTGTAACTCTGGCTGGCCTGGAGTTCACTATGCAGATTTCCAGGCTGGCCTGGAACTCACAGAAATCTGCCCACCTCTCCCTCTTGTGTGCTGGGATTAAAGATGTGTGTCACCATGCCTAGCTATTTCTTATTATTTAAAACCATTTTGTTTTATATCATAAAATATGTTGAAAAATATTTCTTCTTGAATTCACTCCCCTAATACCAACATTATTATTAAAATCTTTGCAGTCATCATAGTTTCCAGAACCTTCCTTATCTTGGCATCTGAATAGATTGCATGCCATTCAGGAAGTTGTGTGAATTGGTTAAGATGTCCCACTTAGATCAGTGGCTCCTGCTCCCTCCCCTGCCAGGAGGACATTTGGCAGTGTCACACTGTCACAGCTAAGAGGATGTTATTGACTCCTAGCTGGTAGAGAGACACTTTGAAATACCAAGAAAGCTTGTCCCAAGGAACAATTATCTGCTTCAACATTCAGATAGTGCTAAAGTGGGGACAGTGTTCTGAGAGAGGGTGCCCCGACTCTGACCACCAAAGGCCAAGACAAGGGCTCTGCACATCCACGCACGAATCCGTTCCACACAGATTGTTCAGTTTTGTGTGGGACAGGCTTTTGATTGATGATTGACATGATCCACATGGCCAAGATTTATTCCATTTGGATCTTTGAGGTAAAGATTTATAGACATTTAATAAATTGTCGTTTTATCTTATTTTACCTAAAAATCTATGGGTTTTTTGTTTGTTTTGTTTTGTTTTGTTTTTCAAGACAGGGTTTCTCTGTGTAGCCCTGGCTGTCCTGGAACTCACTCTGTAGACCAGACTGGCCTTGAACTCAGAAATCTGCCTGCCTCTGCCTCCCAAGTGCTGGGACTAAAGGCGTGTGCCACCACTGCCCAGCTAAAAATCTATTTTTGTCTTCTCCCAGAAGAATCAGAAAGATGAGTTGGCACGTGTCTATAATTCTAGCACTCAGGAGGTGTAGGTGAGAGGGAGGGGCAAGAGGTAGAGGCCAGCCTGGGACACATGTGAGAAGCAAGAGAAAGGTTAGGAGATGCTCAGTAATGTCCTTTCTGCACACACATGGGCACCTGGGTTCAGATCCCTAGCATTCACCTAAAAGCTGGGTATGAAGGTCTGCATCCTCTAACCCTAGCCCTGGGGAGGCAGAGACAGATGGGTCCCTGGAGCTCACTGGCCATCCAACCAGCCAACCAGAGAGCTCTAGGTTCAGTGAGAGACCCTACCTCAAAAAATAAGGTGGAAGGTGGTTTAAAAAAGACATGACGTGCACCTCTGGCCTACACACATCTACACACTACATTTACAGCTACACACATATGCACAGATTCCCACAAACAGGGACAGTGTTTTTTTTAAAAAACAAAACGCCGGGTGGTGGTGGCGCATGCCTTTAATCCCAGCACTTCAGAGGCAGAGGCAGGCGGATTTCTGAGTTCGAGACCAGCCTGGTCTACAGAGTAAGTTCCAGGACAGCCCAGGCTATAAAGAGAAACCCTGTCTCGAAAAACCAAAAATAAAAAAATAAAAAAATAAATAAATAAACCCAACAGAGGGGGAAGCATGTTTATTGAGGTTTAGGGTGTGAACACTTTCAGCAGGCTCAGTTTAGATACTTGGCGGTTAACACTGATCACTTGACAGGATCTAGAACCACCGTGAAGACAAACATCTGACCATGTCTATCACGGAGTTCGAATTGGGTTAAGCGTGGTAGGAAGACTCACCCTAGCTGTGGGTAGCATCTAAGCTAAACAAAAAGAAACAAGTGAACTGAGATCCAACTCCCATTGATCTCTGCTTCCTGGTTGTCTTAGTCACTGTTCTAGTGCTGTGAGGAGACACACCATGACCAAGGCAACTCAGAAAAGAAAGCATTTAGCTGGGGGCTTGCTTATAGTTTCAGAGGTAAGTCCACGACCAACATGGCAGGGAGCATGGGGGCGGGCATGGCGCTGGAGTAGAGGCTGAGAGCTTATAGCTCATCCACCGGCACAAGGCAGAGAGAGCTACTAGGAATGGCCTGGGATTTTAAAATCTTATCACCCAACCCTAATGACACTCCTCTTCCAACAAAGCCACACCTCCTAATCCTTCCCAAACAGTTCCATCTACTGAGAGCCAGACATTCAGATATATGAGCCTCTGGAGGCTCTCATTCAAACGCCACACTGACTGTGGGCTGAACGTGAGCAGCTGCCTCATGCTCCTGTGGCCACACTTTCCCTTCCGTGAGGGACCACGCCCTCACACCGGGAGCCGAAATAAACCCTCCCTCCTTTAAGTAGTTTTTGTCTGGTATTTTGACACAGCAATCAGACAAGTGACTAACACAAGATACAATGTGGAAAAATGGAGACCGGTACTAGGTACTGTCCAGTGAACTGTGAATGACCTCAGGAAGCATGGTTGACATACAACCAGAACCCAGGAGGCAGGTAGGGACAGAAGTGGGCAGGATATAGGTCGTTTGGGATGGTTGGGGGTGAGGCATGTAGAGAGCTTCCCTGAGAGAGTAGGAATAGTAGTGAACCTGAGATAATTGTGAGGGATGGGCTAGGTGTATCGAGGGGGAATCGAGAGACCTGAAGGTATGGTCCCTCATAGAAGAGAAAAGATGGCTACAGGAACATGAAGCATTTAGTTAAGCTATAGGTTTGACTTCAGATTACAAACACCCACAGTGGCAGTGATTTATATAAAATAAAATGTTGGTTTGTAACATGCAATAGTAAGTACTAGGTAGGCAATTCAGGGCTGGTGTGGTGTTTCACAGACCCTCCAGTTCCTTCTAGCTAACTGATCATCTGTTCCTAAGGTATTGCCCTCAACAGTGATGTTTCATACCATGTCTGGATTACAGTTAGATAGCCATTCTTAGCTGCAAGGGATTCTGGGAAGTGGGGCTTTTATTTTGGGTGGTCATAAAGCCTGTTACAAAGGATACTGTTGTTCCTGCAGAATAATAAGAGAATAGACTTATGGGGACCATATCTGCTGCAGCTGGAGGTAGGAACTCTGGGATCATTCAGGCAAAAGGCATTTGAAGTTGAAGCTACAGGAAAAATTGCCTGGAACACTGTCTGGAGACAGAGAAGAGCTAGTCAGGACTGATCCCTAAGAAAGAAGACAGGAGTGAGGAGTCAGGCATAGAGTTACAGAAGCTGAGGGAAGAGGTTTTAAGAGGGGAGTCAACACATCTAATCCCAGGCTGGAGAGATGGCTCAGTGGGTAAGACAGCGGGAAGACTGTGAGCTCAACACACTCAAATACCAAAGGTTAGACTGGAGTGATGGTGGCCCAGTGATTGAGAGCACAGGGTGGCTCAAGGCATCCCTAACGAGAATCCTATTGGAATCTGACGCCCTCTTCTGGCCTCCTTGGGCACTGCACCCGGGTGTACATAATAGACGCGTGCTGGTAGAAGACGAGTATACATAAAATAAGACTTAAAAAACTAAGTGGAGAGGGCCAGTGAGATGGATCAGCGGATAAAGGCACCTGTTGCCAGTCTTGATAACCTGAGTACAGTTCCAAGAACTTACACAGTAGAAAGAGATAACCGCCGGGCAGTGGTGGCATACGCCTTTAATCCCAGCACTTGGGAGGCAGAGGCAGGTGGATTTCTGAGTTCGAGGCCAGCCTGGTCTACAGAGTGAGTTCTAGGACAGCCAGGACTATACAGAGAAACCCTGTCTCAAAAAAAAAAAACAAAAAAAGCCGGGCGGTGGTGGCACATGCCTTTAATCCCAGCACTTGGGAGGCAGAGGCAGGCGGATCTCTGAGTTCGAGAGTTTGAGGCTAGCCTGGTCTACAGAGTGAGTTCCAGGACAGCCAGGGCTACACAGAGAAACCTTGTCTCGAAAACAAACAAACAAACAAAAAAACAAAAAACAAAAAGGGCTACAGAGCTACCTCAGAAGGTAAGAGTGCTTTCTGTTCTTGAAGAGAAATCAGGTTTAGTTCTCAGTACCCACATGGTAGCTCACAACTATCTGTAAACATATATTTGGCACAAATACATACATACAGGCAAAACCCTCATACATAAAATAAAATAGAAAAATCTAAAAAAGAAATTAAACAAAATAAAAGAAAACAAAAACCCCACCAAACTGGTATTCCTCCCCTGGAACCTCCCCCACTCTTGAAAATTGTCTCTGGCTTTTACTTGGTAAATCTGCATTTACTGTGGTGGAAACAGAGAAATCCCTAACAGAACTCCTCTGTCCTCCCAAAACAAAAATTCTTTCAGTTCAGTTTTTTCTCTTTTGAAAAGGAATTTCATTATGCCGCTCAAACTAGACTTCAACCCAAAGGCTCATGTTATCCCTCAGCCCAGCCTGATGGCTAGCCTGCCTAGCTGGACCTGCAGACACAGGAGCATACCTGGACTCAGGTCTGCGGTTTCAATCCATTCATCAGTTGGTCTGAATCACAGGCTTTTCCTGAAGACGAGTGAACAAATGCCTATTCATCCCAGATAGTATACAGAATACAGACCAAATAAACAAGTTACTCACCCAAATCCAGCATGGTGAGCCAATGAATGTATGCTCATAGATGAATCTAAATCAGCTGCGGTCATTGAAAGACCCACCTCAGCATGGGGTTAACTCGAGAGAGCCGAAGCAGAAGCATCGAAGCATCGGCTGGCAGCTCCAAGGAAGTCTTCTCTTCCCAACATTTCTCATTACACATTATACAGTCTTGCAAGGGTGGGAGGTGGGGAGTTGGGGGATGGGGAGACAGGAGGTAGGGGATGGGGGGAAGGGGGGATGGGGGTGGGTGTTCCAGATGGGAAACTTGAGTTTCCTGGAGGGAATGTTTCCACTGAGAGAAAATAGCAGTTGTGTTTGCCTGCATTTAGGCAGCCGTACATCCTGTAGGACTGCACTCAGAGCAAAATATAGACTGGGAGCCATACAGTAGAGAGACACTGAAAGGGCCAGGTTACTAACGGCTCTTGAGGGACATCTCCAGCAAACTCACACTAGGCCCTGCCTTGAAAGGTTTCCTCACCTCCCAATGGAGCAACCCTGAGGACCAAAAGCCTGTAAGAGATGACCTTCTCCAGATATTCAAGATCCAAATAAGAGTGCCCTCAAGTTTGCTCTTGGTATTCTTCCTCTGATCCAGTCCTGATAAAGCTGAGCTCACAGCCCCTAATTACCAAGCTTAAGGAATGTCTGTCTCACAGAGGGGAGTGAACATAAAAGCTTAGCTTTGACCTCGAATTCCAGAGGGCAAAGCTGCCTGGCACAGTAAAGACACAGTGTCACTGTGTTTGTTTATTATAAAGGCACAGGTAAGGACACACTGTCACTGTGTTTGTTTCTTGTGCTTTCAGTTCCTAAAGACATTATGAGGGACTCATCAAGAAAAAACTGTCAAAAATTAACAATTAAAATCAAGTGGGGAGTAGGAGAATGTGCTCTCGGGCACACCTGTTACCCCAACCCAGCACACAGGAGAACTGTGAGCTCCAGGCTACCTCAAAAAGGGAGCACAGAGGCAAAGGTGGGTGTTCAGAGCACTGCCTGCTCCTTCAGAGAATCTGGGTTCGGTTCCCAGCACCTATGTGGCAGCTCTCAGCTATCAGTAACTCTTGTTCCAGGAGATCTAGTGACCTTGTCTGGTCTCTGTGGACACCTGACACGTTCAGACAAGAGACTCACACACAGAAAACGAAAAATAAGTTAATCTTTTTAAAATAAAAATAAAATGTTTGAAATACAATTTTCGAAAATAAAAATTAAAAAAATGTTGAGTAAAATGCATCTTTTTTTTTTTTCAAGGCCAATTTTCTCTGTGTGGTTCTGGAACTCACTCTGCAGACCAGGCTGGCTTCAGAGATCTGCCCATCCCTGCTGGGATTGAAGATGTGCACCACCACCACCACTCAGATTAGCATCTATATTTTTACAGACTTGTCTTATTTTAATTATTTATATGCCTGTGTGTCTGTGTGTTGGTTTGTACATATGAAAGAGGGAAAGACGCTTCGCCTGAGCTGAGGCCAAAGTAGGCCACTGTGTAGTATGGGGAGAGCTTGGTGGCCCCACCAGGTGCCAAGAGACTCGCCACCCCAGAACTCCGATGGCAAGACGCTAACAATGAACGCTGAGCACTAATGGTGAGAAGTGCGACCAGAACTCTGATCACGAGCAGATTTTCTCTCCTGAGCTGGGGTTCTTTTTCTTTATTAATTCTGTGTGCTTGTATATGCGTGTGTGTGTGTGTGTGTGTGTGTGTGTGTGTGTATGTGTGCAAGTATGTGTGTGTGCATGTGTGTGCGTGTGCATGTGTGTATGCCCTACATGTGTGCAGACACTCATGGAGACAGAAGAGGGCATCAGATCCCCTGGAACTGGAATTACAGGCAGTTATGAGGGTGCAACATCTTCTGCTAGAGCATGCTCACCACTGCTCAGCACTGCTCAGCACTGCTCAGCACTGCTCACCAGGGCTGTGCCTTCTCCCCAGCTCACGTGTCTACTAATCTATCCTGTTATTATTCCTCCCTTACTTAGCTCATTGCACGCTGTAGTCCGTGTTCTCGGCTTTAGAATCTAAGGATGGTTCTAAGGACAGCAATTGGAAGTCATCAGGAAGACCATGTACATCCATCCTTGAATTTATCCAGCCACACCCACAGCCCTCAGCCATCTATTGGGCTGCAGCTCTGGTTAAGTTCTTCTGTCGTTTTTAAACGAATGCACAAACCAACACGAAGGCAGACAGATACCCATAATTAACTGATGGTGAGAAATGCCTGTTCCCTTGCTCATGAGTCAGAGATAGAACAAGAACCTCTCCCTTCGTCCCCTGTCCCTCGTGCTTTTTCTTCCTTTCTTTCCTTTATCAGAGTCTTATTAAGTAGTCCAGGCTGGCCTTGAACTCGGGATCTCCCACCTCAGCCTCCAGAAGGCTGAGATTTCTGGCTTATTCCACCACTTCTGGCTCATCCTCTTTCCTTTTAACAAGGAACAGAGTTTGAGGTCGAAGTCTGATGTGAGCAACACTGTCTCCTTAGGACTCCATTGTCTACATTGTATTTATTTTCATGTTTCTGATTTCTTTTGAGTCAGGTCTCAATGTGGTGTTGGTTAGCCTGAAAATCACAGAAATCCACCTGCCTCAGCTTCCTGAGTACTGGAATTAAGGCAAGCACTAGCATGCCTGGCTTATTTCACTTTTTTTTTTTTTAACTTGTGACGAGTAATAAGTAATATTGGTAATAATGATTTTCCATTTACAGAGGTCATACAAAAAAGATTCACTTTAAAACAAATTTATTAAGCAGACAGTGAACCCATTTAAGTAAAAAAATATAAAGTAAATAATAAAACAAAAGGTAAACTGATATGGCCAAGTCTTCATATTCTTGACTGAAGTTTGGGAACTCAGATTTCCAGAGACTGGAAGCTCCAGTGCTTTCCCACTGCGAATCCCTCTCCTAAAGGAGAAGTCAGCTGGCGGGAACACAGGTATCTGGGACTCCATTTCAATGGCATGGATCACTATAAGTAAGTCTGCCTCACAGCAAACCTGCCTCTCTAGAGCACTTCAGCAAGCTGGAGGGAAAGATGCCAAAGACTGTTTGAGGAGTGTCCCTTCTCTGGGACAATCTTCATTCCCATATTGGGACAAACTTGGTTCTTGTTAGACCATGCTTTTCTCAACATGGAATAGTAAAACTTCATTGTAGGATGTATGCAGCCATAAGCCAATGGGAAGAAGAGCCTACTGATCCTTTTTGAGTCTATGTCCCCAGTTCCAGGCAAGAGACAGCCTCTCCAGCTTGGCTCAGCAAATTCCATGTGGCCAAAGCCATGATTTGTGTGGAATCAAAGACTCCTTCTGGATTTGTCTTCTGTGTTTTGCTGGAGGGCCTCACAGTGTGGGAGAGAGTGGCGGGACACAGATAGGGTTTGTGGCTCTGGAGAGCAACATTTCTGCCATCTCCTGCCCACATGACTGACACTCATAACCACCAGCTCTGGGCTGTTGGTCACCATCCCATACAGGACCTCTTCATTCTGATAGACTGTCTTAGGTAGGTTTGCACCCTGAAGTGCCGTCTTGAAGCCTTCTGGTCTATAGCCAACTAGCCTTGCCTTCAATTCTCAGAGTCACAACCTAGGCATTTTAACCTAAGCTGAATTTGAGGCAAGCCTTGGAGTGCAGGCTGTCCACACTCTTAGTCTGCTCACCAACCAGGTGCAGAAGACAGAAATTTCCACACAAAAGGCCCTATCCAGTGCAAAGGTCAGGCCTAAGGCTGGAGCCGACCCCATAGCTCCTCTGAGGTGGGAGTTGGTCCCACAGATTCTGAAGATTCAGAAGCCCACACTGGTCCGGCCTTCCCTCTTCCAGAAGGCCGAAATCTGCTCCAGGGTGACCCGAGGCTGGAGACCCCAGTCAGGCTCAAGGCTCCCTTGCCTCAGCCTCCAAGCCCTGGGGCTCCCAACCTGGAGGCCAGCCTCTGGCATCCGCTCAGGCCCAACCCAGCTCACCAGGCCTGTGTCATGGGGCCTCTCCTCTTGGGTCTGAGGCCTCCAGAAGGTGCTCTGGGCTGGGGCTTCTGGTGGGGTCTGAGGAACTAAAGAGCTGGGTGAAGAATGTAGGGTTGAATCGGCTGGTGGAGCAGTTGCTCTGCCCTCCAAGGTGCCCCCGGGGGTCGGGGGGTCTGGAGCTCTGTCCATCAGCAGAGGCATGGAGGAGCCATACCAGTCCTCAGAGCGCTCCCGGGCGCTGCTTGTGGGCTCAATCCACAGCTCTCCTCCAGGGCGCCAGACTAGGGTGGGTGCGCGCTGCCTGGGGTCCGGTTGCGGGCGGCGGAACAGGCGTTCGGCCAGTACAGCAGTAGTAATGATGAAGAAGGCCGTGAGGGAGGCCAGGCCTAGCATGATGGGAATACAGGGGCCGCAGGGGATTACTACCCACACTGCTGCCTCCGCTGTAGGCTCAGGGAGCCCCTCCGTGTGCCCCGAGGGCTGCTGAGGAGTCACAGGCATCTGGGAGACAGAGTGGTGGACTGAGAATACGTGAACCAGGGAATGTCTCCACTGGGAGAAAGAAGGGGCACCAGTCAGAGGATATCTCGTGTCCTGGAAAGAGATTCAACACGGTTCTACCAACTTGACCATCTGACAGGATGAGACAGTGGTTAGACTGCATATCACTGGGACTGCAAATCCTTGGCCTTCTATTTAAACTGTAATTTCACTTCAGAACCTCAGAGACAGACAGTAGGGGCTGCTGGATTTCTTTGCCCCTCTCTCTAGAGTGTGGCCGCACTGACTACATTTTCCCTTCCTGCTTTCCCGGCTGTCAGTTCGGCACTTCTAATTGCCTTGCTGAGCATGGGTGACAAAACCAGAGAGGAACAAAGGATACCTAGAGAGGACAAGAGCAAACCAGGGGAGGCCGGAGAACCAGCCAGAGCTGCCTGAGGCTCCCCTGCATATTCACAGGCCTCACTTCCCCTCCCAGCCCCCTTTTACCCCCCCCCACCCCTCCCCATGACAGATCAAAGGTCTGGGGCTCTCAGGTCTTGCCTAAGCCTCAAGTGAGGCGACTTGGAATGAGAGAGAATCCCCCTCTGGCCCCTCCCTTCCGTATGTACCCACTCTTCAGCCACCTTACCACTCTCCGTGGAGGTGGCCCAGCTGTTGGCCCCCCAGATCTGTGGCCCGGCACCTAGCCAACTCGCCCTGCTCTGCCCAATCACTGGCCTGTCTGTCTCCCTTGTTGGTATTTGCCCATATCTCTGGCCCCAGTCCCCCATTTGCAGTTGCTTCTGCACCCCTCACCTCACCTGTCACCTTGGGTCAATCTTGGATTTCTCTTCTTCGGAGCCCTTCTTCCCAGTGCATGCCGGGAGGGTGTGTGCGGCTATCTGAAAGGCCCTTGAGGGCTGGCCTCAGAAGAAGGCGGAAGGGAGGCTACCACCTGTTGCTGGGTGACTGTGCCCCAACTTTTCCTGCCCCCATAGAGCGTTTCCAAGGCAACCTGGGGATGTGGTCAATGTGGTGAAGAACCACTTCCTGAGTAAAGTGGAGCCAGAGTGAGCAGCTGCTCTGCTCAAGTCAGTCTCACCCCGCGGGCAAGCCCCAGACCCTAGCATGTTCACCTTATCACCCCACAGGCAAGCCCCAGACCCCAGCATGTTCACCTTCTCACCCCGCAGGCAAGCCCAGACCTTAGCTCGCTCACCCAGGGGAGAGGAAGATTACAAAGACAGGCTCAGGGGCTCCCAGAGCACTATGGTATATCCCTCTGCCTGCTTCTTGGAGGGTGCCCAGTCCCTGTCCTTCTGTCTAGCCCCCTGCACCCCTCTTCATCCAACTGTGTCATACTTTTGTTTTTTTGTTTGTTTTATTTGTCTTGTTTTGTTGTTGTTGTTGTTGTTGTTGTTGAAGACAGGGACTTAAGATGTAGCCCAGGTTGACCCCGAATCCTCCCACATTAGCCTTCTGAGTGCTGGTTTCAGTCCTAGGCCACCATGGCCAGACTCATCTCTCCATTACTTCTGATACCTAACACAGTGTAAATACTTGGAGAGTAATTGTTACCGGGCATTGTTTAGGCCATCGCTACATTTTGTGTATGTAGTGTCTACCTGTGTGTGGAGACCAGAGTCTGAGGTAGGTCTACTTAATTGATTTCCACCCTATTATTTTATTTGTTTGGGTGTTTAGCTCACCTGTATGTATTTTCACTACAAATATGCCTGGTGTTCAAGGAGGCCAGAAGAGGAAGTCAGATCTCTTGGAAGCTGACTGAAGGACAGTTGCGAGCCACTTTGTAAGTGCTAGGACTTGAACCCAGCCGTTCTGCAAGAACATCAAATGCTCTGTCCAGCTCCTACCTATTTTTTAAAGATCTCTCTCTCTCTCTCTCTCTCTCTCTCTCTCTCTCTCTCTCTCTCT
>NW_021604694.1:384352-384874 GCF_004785775.1 Grammomys surdaster | reverse complement strand
TCTCTCTCTCTCTCTCTCTCTCTCTCTCTCTCTCTCTCTCTCTCTCTCTCTCTCTCTCTCTCTCTTCTTTCCCAGTGCTGAGGTTACAGGAGCACATTGCGGTGCCCATAGTTTTGAAGAGGATGCTAAGGTCCTCGTGTTTGTCAAACAGCACTGTTACACTGAGCCCTCTCCCAGCCTTTGTTCCCTCCTCTTCTTCTCTTTCATTTGTTGGGGGAAGGGGGTGTTTGCTTATGGGTCATGTTCACTCTGGGGAAGCACAGTTCTTCACCACCAGCATCTCAACATTCATCTTTTTCATCTGTTGTGAGACAGGGTTTCACTACGTTTCATTTCTAGCTTGAAATGCTCTATGTAGACTACATTGGCCTCCAAATCGTGGCAGTCTTCCGGCTACCTCCCTGGTGCTGGGGCTACAGGGCTGTGTCAGTACACATACTCAGTACACCTACCTGCTCAGTACACCCGCTCAGGATACCAGCTCAGTACACTTTCTCAGTACACCTGCTCAGTACACCTACT
>NW_021604694.1:379120-384342 GCF_004785775.1 Grammomys surdaster | reverse complement strand
GTACACCTGCTCAGTACACCTACTCAGTACACCTGCTCAGTACACCTACCTACCTGCTGAGTACACCTACTCAGTATACCTGCTCAGCTCTTGGATTTTTTTTCCCCTCCATACTCAACTCTTTCCACTTTTTTTCACATTAAAAAGTTATTTATTAAGCCAGGTGGTGGAGATAAGTGTCTTTAATCCCAGCACTTGGGAGGCAGAGGCAGGCAGATTTCTGAGTTCGAGGCCAGCCTGGTCTACAGAGTGAGTTCCAGGACAGCTAGGGCTACACAGAGAAACCCTGTCTCAAAAAACCAAAAAAAAAGAGTCTGTCAGAAAACAAAAAGGTCAAGATGGTTAGCTTCGTATGTTAATACGAGCAAAGGATGTTTTTAAGTAAAAAATTCAAATAGAAAAAAACAGCAGAGCGACCCACAGCTATGCTCCCAGGAGGCAAGAAGGAAGATTGACAGCCTGGCTATCTAGCAAGACCCTGATCCAAACAACAAGTGAACAAAACAAAAAATCTAAATAAATAGTGAATAATAACTAAAGTTTTAATTACTGTTTTTCTGACACTAGGTCTCTGTAGATCAAGCTGGCCTCTAGTTCCCTATGTAGCTTATATTCTGATCCTCCTGCCTTCTAAATGCTTCTAAATGCTGGGGTTATAGGCATGTACAGCCACATCTTGTTTATTTAATGCTGAGACTTGAACCAAGGGGTTGGCGCTAGGCAAGATGAGCTACATCCCAACTGTCTTTTAATTACTATTTTATCATAAGATAAAGGGAAACTTCTGGAAGAGGAAGATCAGATGAGATTTAGAACTGAGACTAAATGTTTCTCTGAGTGAACAAATGTGTTACATATAAAACCTGGCAACTGTCAGTGGCCTTCTCTTGCATTTATGGGTAGAGAAGTGGAGGAAGCCTTGGAGTTCAGAGGAGAATTCTGAGGGTATTCATGACCCTGAACACGAGTTCCAGGTGCCTCTTGTCATCCTGATAGAATCCTGTCTTTGAGTTTCTGTGTCTAGTAATGTGTTTTTCTTCGTGCTAAGTAGTTTGAGTTGGCTTTCTGAAGTTTTCATTAATTTGTTTTGGAGGTGTGTGTATGTGTGTGTGCCAAAGACCAGCTTTAACACCAGATGGTAAACTGAGGCAGGCATCGATGGGGAGATTGGTGTTGAGAGTGGCTGGCAGGGTCTGTCCAGATACTGACAAGGGCTGCTGCCAATGGCAGCTAGCCATTAAGAGCAATTACTCAGCAGACTTTTCTTTGAAGGAACAAAACTTAATTTACTAGGGCTGGCACTCTCTATGGTCAGCAAAAACTCTGAACTCTTTTAATTCCTTGGGATCTGCAAGAAAGAGAAGAAAAGAGAGAAAATTGACACACACACACACTGAGTGGAAGAAACAAAAGGCAGAGACCAATAACTTCATGCATACAAACATATACATACATACATGCATACATATATGCATACATACATGCATACAGACCTACAGACAGACAGACACACATTCACACATTTAATGGTTAGGGCAAAGCTGCAGCAAATAGGCTCCAAGCATTTCACACATGCACAGACATACATAAATACACACGATCGGTGTTGGAACCAGCTCTAGCACACACCCAGATAAGCATTGCATACATACATGCACACAGATTTGATGGATGGAACAAAGTTGCAACACACTCACACAAACCTTACACATTTACACGCATACCCATAGTTGCTGGACGGAAGGAGTACTGTCCCAATCCCTGCACTTCATTCTTTCTTCCGTGGTGTATATATCCCAGCAAAATCTTTCAAGCAGTATAAAATTACAATGTGATTACATTTTAGTTTTCTTCTAGTGAATGATTGTGAAAAAACAGTAATATTCCCCAATACAAGAAATAACATTACACAGTACAGGCAAAGAAAACAAATTATTCCCCAGAACCCATGTCCATTCATAACTAAGCAACTTGTTATAGAGTGACAAAGCGAGCCAGCAAGGTCGTTTTATCTGCTAGTTTCTCTTACTGGCAGGCAGCAATTTGTGATGACAAAGGAAGGGGTAATTATTTTATTGTTTATCTTCAAAAGAATCTTAAAAGAATCATAAATTTAAACTTTTATATAAAAATCAGTCATATCTACTTTAAATACTCAGAATGCAATCTACTCAGCAGCAACTCTTATAAGTCATATCAGGAGTCTGAGGGCAAAAGTGAGTATAAGAAATCAGTCATCACCAGTCCAGCCTCAGCGACAGTCACGTCAGCCAGTGCTGCCATTGTTTTTGTTCCCTGACCGTAAAGGGTTGCTAGCTTAACTGATAAGAGTGTGCCTTTCTCAACTTTATATTGTTCCCTAAGATTTTCTACATCAGAACCAGGAGTAAAAACGTCTCACCCTGGCTTCACTAACAACTTTATTTTTCTAAATGTTTTCTAAGAGTGGTGGTCACTGCTGACAATCTACATCCCTAAGTTCTTCTCTAGGGTGGTTATAGAATCACAATCTGCTCCAGCAGTAATGTCAGAAAGAGATCAGGCATTAGTACTGTGAATGCCAGAGATACTGTCCTGTGAGGGACTGGAAGCCCCCTTAGATCTTTCATATAATTCTTAGATTAAGAGGGCAGCAATCAGAGCAGAACTCCATACCTCAGGACACGTGGTCCTCGGAGTCATGCCACATTGTGACTGTGGTAACCAGTAGGCCACATTCCATGAATTCTAAAGCCTTTTGTTGTTCCTCCTGCACAGCCCTTGGTGTGTGTGTGTGTGTGTGTGTGTGTGTGTGTGTGTGTGTGTGTGTGTGTACAGAGTCTGGTCTACAGAGTGAGTTCCAGGACAGCTAGGGCTACACAGAGAAACCCTGTCTCAAAAAAACAACAACAACAACAACAAAAACAACAAAAAAAAGAAATTTAAAAGAGGAAACAGTTATTGGTTTTATAGGACTCCATCGTCATCATGGTGTATGTTTGGAGCTGGGGCTGGTAAAAACAGTTTACATCAAGGCATGGGGGTGGGGAAGAATACAGGAAGGGGCCAGAGCTAAATATAGCCCCAAGGACACTTCCACTGTGACTTTCTTCCTCTAACCCAGTCCCTGTCACATCTTCCCTGCATTATCAGGGATCTGAGTAGGTCATAACCTCATGGCCTAATGACTCTGAAAACGCCCTAATAGACACACCCAGAGCTGTTTCTTCTTAGTACCCTAGGGAGTTCTTAATTCAACCAAGTTCACAATCAAGAACGCCCTTTCACATCCTTCTTCAGGAAGAACATAGGTTGTCAACCCTGATCTAAATTTTGGCTACCCTGGCCACCAGTAAAACTATAAATTCAAAGAGTATTTTTAGGGCACCTACTACGTCACAATCACCAGATTCTGGTGAACAATCACACACAGGCTCTGTGTATGCGCTCAATGGGAGACAGCAACAAAGCAATGGTAGGCCAGGGTCTTGATTCCCAGCAACCAGTGCAGCCTACGCTCCTGCTGGTCTCGATGTATCCTACCGATGTACCACTGTGTTACGTGTGGATCTTTAAATCGGTTCCCAGGATAAAACCCCCTGAATATTGAGAACTAGACTGAGGAAGGCAGGTTTCCCCCAGTACGACCTCTCTGAGGGAACAGAGCTGGAGGCCACAGGTCAGGACTATACTCTGTCTAATCAGAAGACCCAGCTAGTACTTAGCACAGTGACTCACTCCTGGGGGTTTTACAGTTATCGTTACACTTTATTTACATGTGCATGCACGTAAGTGTGAGTGTGCACACACACTCACAGAAGCCAAAGGAGGTCAGGTGTGTTGCTTTATCTCTCTCTACTTTATTCCCTTGAGACAGGGCCTTTTACAGGTAGGCTTTAACACAGGTGCTGGAGATTTGAACTCAGGTCCTCATGCTCACAGCAAGCCCTCTTACTCACTGAACCATCTTCCGAGCACAACATGACAGTTTTTGCTTGGTTTCAGCCTAATAGGCTTGCCAACTAGCCAGGCAGTGGTGGCGCATGCCTTTAATCCCAGCACTTGGGAGGCATAGGCAGGCAGATTTCTGAGTTCGAGGCCAGCCTGGTCTACAGAGTGAGTTCCAGGACAGCCAGGGCTACACAGAGAAACCCTGTCTCGAAAAACAACAACAACAACAACAACAAAAAAGGCTTGCTGACTAAGCCCTGAAACTTTCCTTTCTTTGGCCTGTATCCTACTTCCCCAGTCTGGCCACCCCTTCCCTTTACAGTTCTCCAGCTGCAGTTCAGAGACCCCAGCAGGAGACAGCAGGGTGCTCTGGGTTTCTGATGCTCCCAGGAAGAAGCAATTCAGTGAGCTGAGTGTGTGCAGAGGCAGCCTGTCCACGTGCCACTCATCACAGGTTGGTCACTCTACACTTGGGTTTAGTAGCCAGTGCCTGACTTTAGGACACATGCAGTGCCACGCATGAGATGTTCCCAGAGCAGAAGTGGACTGAAGGGACACCACATCTCTCTAAACTCCAACCACATGTGACAGTTTGACCGAACCAAGGCTCTTCTCCCACTTTTGTTGGAGATTAACACTCCAATGAAAATATCATGCTTGAGGCCTGGACAGATGGCTCAGCAGTTAAGAGCACTTGCTGCTCTTGCAGAAGACGCAGCCATGTTGAGCCACTTACCACTGCCCATAACGCCACTTCCAGAGGAGTCACTGTCTCTGGTATCTGAGGTATCTGAATACACAGACACACAAAGACACTTAAAAAATAAATAAATGTTAAAGAAACTGTAGACTGGGCTGGAAAGATGGCTCAGTAGTTACGTGGTTATGGTAGCTCACAACTGCCTGAAACTCCAGTTCCCAGGGATTTGATGTCCTCTTCTGGCCTTCTTGGGTACCAAACACACAAATGGTGCACAAACATGCAGGCAAAATACCTATACACATAAAATAACATTTTTAAAAAAGGTGTGGTGCACATGCCTTTAGTCCCAACACTTGGGAGCAGATGCAGGGGGATGTCTTGAGTTCAGTCCTGTCAGGTTTACATAGAGAGTTCTAGGCCAATCAGCTACACAGTGAGAATGTCAAGAAAGAAAGAACAGAGAGAGAGAGAGAGAGAGAGAGAGAGAGAGAGAGAGAGAGAGAGAAGAAGAAGAAGAAGAAGAAGAAGAAGAAGAAGAAGAGGAAGAAGAAGAAGAAGAAGAAGAAGAAGAAGAAGAAGAAGAAGAAGA
>NW_021604694.1:323058-379020 GCF_004785775.1 Grammomys surdaster | reverse complement strand
GAAGAAGAAGAAGAAGAAGAAGAAGAAGAAGAAGAAAGAAGGAAGGAAGGAAGGAAGGAAGGAAGGAAGGAAGGAAGGAAGGAAGGAAGGAAGGAAGGAAAGTCATGTTGGGGCTGGTGAGATGACTCATTGGTAAAGGCACGTGCCACAAAACCTAAGTTTCGTTTGTAGGACCCACATAGTGGAAGAAGAGAACTCATTCAAATGAGCTGTCCTCTGACCTCCATGTATGTACTTGCCACACACATGCACACACTAAGTAAATAAACAAATGCAAAAATTTTAAAAGAAGAAAAGAATATGCTTAATTCTTCTTGCTGGGTGTGGGGAAAGGACCCAGAAACTAAGTGGGGAGTCGGAGCAGGGGATAACATGTTGGGTCCCTCCAGGCCCTCCAGCCTTATCTGGAGAAGGATCACAGCCATGGGGTATCTGAACTGGAGTTAGTGCTTTGTGCATACATCACGACTATGTGACTTGTGGCAACCACAATGTGCTCTGCCTGGCATGAACCCTGGACTCAGTGAGTGATTTTTAGGGAAGTCACTGCAGTCTGAACTGGTTGGACATGGGTTATCTGGATGATTTTCTTCCCAGGAGCATCCTGAGTGAGCGTTGAGGAGACTGGAGCGCCCTCACTCTGTATTTGATTCCAGAGTGAGCAGAAGGCAGACTTCGTGTTGCTCGTTCTACCTTGTTTCCTTGGGAACCTCTAGACAAGAACGTCTAGAGTCACGTTGCTGTGTCAGAGAAATGATGATTTGGGGTTAGGGAGACAACATGGTCTGCAAAGCACTCGCCCTGCAAATAGAAAGACCTTAATTCAATGGCACACATTTGGAATTCCAGCATTGGGGACGGACACAGGCAGATTCCTGAAGTCTCCGCTGGCCGGCCCAGTCTACTCAGTGAGACTCAGGTCAGTGAGGAGCTCTGCTCAATAACACAGGGCGCACGGAGCCTGAGGATGCCTGCGGTCTTCTCTAATCTCCTCGTGGCACGTTTGCAGCTGTGGCTAATATTTTCTTATGTTTTTTGTTTTTAATTGAAGTTTGTTTTGCTGGTGTTCTGAGATAGGATTTCAATATGTAGCCTGAGCTGGCCTTGAAGTTAGGATCTCCTGCCTCCACCTCCCGGGGCTAGGATTATGAGTGTGCACCGCCCTGACTGGCGATATTGTTTTGTGGTCTTTGGGTTCAAATTCACAAGCCCCTGTATGTTAGGCAAGTACTCTATCTCTGAGCTGTATCTCCAGCCCCACTGACAAGTATAAATTATATATATATATATATAATTTTTATATATATATAATTTTTATATATATTTTTTTATATAAATTTAATATATATATCAGCATATTTTCCTTATCAAGACGAGGTGTTCTGATCAAGTTCCCTTTCCCTTTAACACCCTCCCCATCCTCAAACCTTCCCCACCAAAGGAAAGAGTTTGCTAAGCTTCCTATTAGTATTTTTTAGTCAGTTTGGTCTGTCTCTGAAAGCAAAAACAACAGTACCATAAGCCTGGGAAAAAGCTCAAGGGCAGAGAGCTCGCTGGCATTATTGGAGCCTATTGCTGTTGTCTCGCTAATGGATGTGGTATCTTATAAATACTTAAGTTTGTACATAGAGAGTAATGCTTCCTTCAGTTTTGGCCATGAAGGGCTCTCTCTGCGGTGGTCAGCGGTTAGTGCAGAAACTCATAACTAAAGTACTGACAGTAAGTGACTGTTTAGTGCTAAACCACGCCCTCCTCCCAGGCTCAGGAATCTTGGCAGAGAGAGGTGAAAAAATGTAAGAGATGGCAGAGTGAGAAGGCAGGCTGTGAGACACTGTCTTCTGGATGTGACAAGACTGTTGCACTCCTAAACTCAGACCAGCAATAGTTACCTGCACAAGACTGTACAAGACTGGACTCATTCATACCATCACGGATGGGCGAGGGGTTCATGAGGCACCACACCTCTCTTAGAAACTATAGGCTGTTAGTGGTGGCTGAGGAAGGAGGAGCTCTAATTTCAATGATATCACTGGTAAATTGCTCCTGCTTGAGTAAATAATTCCCACCTCCCTTCCCACGTTCACACAGGCGACCCTAATTGAATGTGTCAAAGGCTCAGGGTTTGGTGTAAAAAGTGAGTAAGAAAGATCAATAGGCCATGCATGGCGGCACACACCTTTAATCCCTGCAGTTGGGGGGCATAGCAGGTGGATCTCTGTGCTTTTGAGACCACCCTGGTCTATGTAGAATGTTCTAGGACAGCTACATAGGGAGACTCAGTCTCAAAAACCAAACAGAAACCAAACAGAAAGAAAGAATAATGGAAGCTGGATGTGGTGACACATAACTTTAATCTGAGCTCTCCAAGGGAGGGCAGGCGGATCTCTGTGAGTTCAAGACCAGCCTGGTTTACATAAGCAGCTCCAGGCCCTAGAGCTATACAGGGAGCCCCTGGGTAATCTGTCTTCGATTTCTGCCTCTGGATCTACCTATGCTGGGTGTTCTGTACATATGGAATCATGTGCTACACAATCCTTTAACAGTGGCCTTTTTCATGGGACAGAATCTTTTGTGTGTGTGTGTGTTGGATGTTTTTTTTGTTTGTTTGTTTTTGTTCTTTTGTTTTTCGAGACAGGGTTTCTCTGTGTAGCCCTGGCTGTCCTGGAACTCATTCTGTAGACCAAGCTAGCCTCGAACTCAGAAATCCACCTGCCTCTGCCTCCCAAGTGCTGGGATTAAAGGTGTGCGCCACCACTACCCGGCTAGTGTTGGATTTTTAAAATTTTTTTATTGGATATTTTATTTATTTACAATACAGATGTCATCCCCTTCCCCCATTTCCCCTCCCTAGAACCCCCATCCCACCCCCCCTCTTCCTTTATGCTTTCATATCATTTTAATTACATGCATGTATTAAGGTCAGTTCTAGGTTGAGGTTCTAGCAATACAATAGATGCAAATAGTCAAGGAACAAGCAAGGCAATAAACACAAATAGTCAAAGAAAAAGCAAGGCATTAAACCCAATTACGTGAACACTCCCGTGATCATTGTTTCTATGGGCTTTTCAAGATGACAAAAGTATCCGAGCCTACTTCCCTGGATGGGACAAAATCTTTTCAAGGTTCATTCATTCTGTAGTATGCATGAGTGCTTCCTTCATTTCATTCTTTTACAGATTTGTGATTCAAGTGCAGGTACCCACAGAGACCAGAAGAGGGCGTCTGATCCTCTGGATCTGGAGTTATGAAGCTGGTTGTGAGTTGCCTGGCTTGGTCCTGGGAACCAAACTCAGGCCCTCTGGAAGAGCAAGAAGTGCTTTTAACCACTGGTCCATCCCTGCAGCTCCATTTTATTCCTTTTTACTTTTATAGGATAGTATTTCATATGACATATTCTATTTTATTTATCTAGCTACTGTTTGATGGACATGTGAGCTGTCACACTTCCTGGCTCTCAATGAGTACTGCAGTGAAAATCCACATGAATATCTTTGTGTGGATGTTACCTTGGTGTGATGGATTGAATGGTAACAGCCCCTATATATCTGAATACTTGGACCTCAGCTGATGAAACTGTTTGGATAGAATTAGTGTGGCCTTGTTGAAGAAGGTGTGTCAGTGGAGGTAGATTTTGAGGTTTCCAAAGCCCATGCTATTTCTAGCTAGCTCTCTGTTTCTGCCTCATACTTGTAGGTCAGATGTAAGTTCTCAGCACCCTTCCTGCCTGCCTGTCCGTCTGTCTGCCTGTCTGTCTGCCTGCTTGCCTGCCTGCTACCATGCTCCTCACCGTGATGGTCATGGACTCAGTCTCTGAAACTGTAAGCCCCAAATTATCTCTATAAGTTGCCTTGATCATGGTGTCTCTTCACAGCAATAGAAAAGTAACTAAGACACGTGGGCCCATGCCTGGGAGGAGAATTGCTTGGTTCTGTGGTGACTGTGAGGAACCGTGGGTGAGCACATTTATAACAATTGGGCTCATCCTTCCGGTCAATGTCATGTCCCACACGTCCTCAGCCCCAAAGTGTGGAGACCACCAGACTCATGCAAGAAGAGATTGACAGCAGGCATGCAGGTAAGGTGACAAGGAAATCCTTCATCAAGACTCTGGCTCTCTGCTTGCCAGACCACCTATTATGGTTACATCTGGAATATCTCTCCTTCTTTTTCATTTATTTCTTTTCTGTTTGATCCTTTTGTTTGTTTGGTTTGTTTTTGTTTTATGTATATTTAGGGACAGTATATGTATAATCTAGCCCAGACTAGCCTTGAATTCATTCAAGGTCACCTGAACATGACTTTGAAGCCCTGATCCTCCTGCCTCTACCTCCCAAGTGCTGTGTTTCTAGGTGTGCACATGCCTGGATCTGACTTACAATTCCACTCTGAAGATCCAACTCCCACCTGGCTCACCTCTCTGCTGAGGATGTGGGGCTGGCTCACTACACATTCCTGGTGATGGACACAGAAATGGGTTGTGGGTCAGACAGCAACATGAGCAAAAGCTAAGACCTTCAAGCACACATCAGTGGGAAATGTTTTGCATTTCAAATATTTAGCTTCCGCACACAAAGGAAAATGGGGCCACCCCTGAGTTCTTCCTGTGTATATGGAAGTCAGTGCAGCCCCTACCCTGGCGTCCTCTGAAAGACACAACTTTACAGTGAGAATCAGGGAAGGCAGACTCACATTAAAGGACGCAAGCAGGGGGCTGCCACATATGGTTGGAGACGAAGGTGTGAAGGATCCAGTGGTCTGTCTGGGATGAGTGTTTATCCTGTGTCACCTGCCACTGTCCTGGTTTTTGAACTGAGCCTTTTGAGAAAACTTTAAAAAAAAAAAAAAGAGCCATACAGCTAGCAAGTGCCAGAGCAGAAACAGAACCTAGATCTGACAGCTTCAAAAACCCCCTCCCTCTACTGAGCAGATTCCTTTCAAACCTGCCAATCATGTGAACCGTTTGGGTCTCCAACGAGAGAGTCCAGGCACTCCTGTATTTTTTTACTCTAGTCTCTGTAGTAATGACTAACCCAGCAAATAGCTCCAGCCCTATCCTGGGAATAAAGCCAGGGCTGAGCTCTAGAGAGTTCTGTCACCACACGGTGTCTGTCCTCCAGGGTTGTCTTAAACTGGTCATCAAGTCCCCAAGGCTTTGAGCCTGCTAGCCTTTTGTGCCGACACCCCTTTCCCTTGACGCTCATACACTAGACATAAGTTGTCATGGATGGCCCACCTTCTCTGACCCCACACTGCTTCCTCTAAAACTGGCCTGACAGGGAGTTGTTCCTGTCTCTCACTCCAGGACCTGCCACCCTTACCTCCAGCCACACCTTCTGCCTACGTTATCTGGCATGGACAGTTATGCCCACCTCCCTTATTTTCCTGCCAGGTGAGGACAGGGTCTCTGGATGTTCCACAGCAGGAAGCCAACACTACTGCTCACTGCTGGAACCTAGTGTGAGTCTATGTCCCTAACAATTTTCTAGGCACACCCATAGATATTATTCCATCCTGTAAAGCACACCTAACTCTTCCTTTAACCAGAGCATAGTAGGGACGCACCATTGAGTAAAATCCCCAGCCTATGTGTTTTTGCTAACACAAAAACAGGTTGACATTGTAATTAACCAGCCCCAAGTGACAGAACTGGCCTTCAGTCTACATTTTTCTGTCTTGATTTACTCTCATCTGACTCTAAGGTCCAATTCTCCAGGAGACCCTTTGCAGAGAGAAGAGCTAGACTCACGTGTGTCAGGACAAGGAGGCAGCAGAACAAAGCCAGTGAAGTTACAGAAACAATTTTTACAATGCATGTAGATCCCAGAGAAAAGAGGGCCAATGGAAAGAGACAGCACGGTGACCAACCACTGACAGAGATCCATGCCTTGTTTGCAGCCTATGATGTTAACCAAGCAGATTTTCTGGGGAATGCTAAGTGCTGGGCTTAGTGCAAGCAGGCAAAAGTTCCTGGAGGTACCACAGCAACTGAGATGGTCACTGTGGTGTATCTGCATAGATTATTCTGAGGGAGAGGATCTGTGCAGGGAGTCAAATAGGAGATGGTCACCAAGAGACAAGAATCGGGATGAATCACACTGAGAAACCGGGATGGGGAGGAGCACAGCACAGTGCCTGGATGGAAAGGCCCTGCTCCCGGAAAGAGGGAGTTAAACATATTCAAAATGGATGCTGAGACAAAGACTGTAGGACATCCATATATTCTGAAATGGAGCTGAAATCCTTTCACTCTATGATCTGACATCTGTGAGCACCCTTCCCTGGCCACAGGCAGAGTTAGCCCCACGCTGTGTCTGGCTATGCCTGAGCAGGTCCCCATGCTGTGTGTGCTGTGTGTGCTGTGTGTGCTGTGTGTCTGCCCATTGTGAACCTGGGCAGGAGACTCGGGCTCCACATGTTTGCCTTTTTTTTTTTTTTTTGGTTTTTCGAGACAGGGTTTCTCTGTATAGCTCCGGCTGTCCTGGAACTCACTCTGTAGACCAGGCTGGCCTTGAACTCAGAAATCTGCCTGTCTCTGCCTCCCAAGTGCTGGGATTAAAGGCGTGCGCCACCACTGCCCGGCCATTATTCTTTTCTACAATGAGTGGACATACAGAAGCGAGCGGAGGGCCGAGAGGTGCTCGGTAGGTAAGAGGACAGTGAGCACCATGTGTGTCACAGAGTAAGTGGGGTGCCTTCTCCAGAGGAGGGTGGACTGTGGCCAAAAGGACATTGCAAAGAGTAAACACTCTTGCTCTATGTCACCAAGCAGTGAGGGAGTTTGTGGGGCTACGACCTGCCACCTTTGCTAAAGCAAACAGGAGACAAAGATTGCTGGGTGAGAGAGTTCATTCTAGTCCAGGCTCTTTTCTGAGGGGCATTTTCCCATCCAAGTGACTGACAGACCTTATTAGATGAACTCTTTAAAAAATTATTTGGGCTTGTGTGCTAGGCCTATCTAGGGGTTTGACAGAACTTGGGCTTAGACTAGGGGTACAATTCAGTGGCAGAATGCTGTGCATGCATGTACACGAGGACATGCATGTGTGCACACACACGCACATACACAAGGTTGGGCTGGGTATTGGAAACTGGAGCTCACTAGGTCTTGTAGTTGGTAAGGACTGCAGCCCACGTCTCTTTATAATACAACATCCATGAGATGTTCCCACCCACTTCAAGCCTGACAGGTCGACCAGAGCCTTGTTATACAGAGAACTCATAACTTAGAGAACCTTGAAGAAGAGAAACACAGACCTGGGAAAGACCAAGGATGATAACTGAACAGAAGTCTCGGTAGCACATGTTAACTCAAAGGCACTGCCTCACCTATTCATTCAACAATCCTTTATGGCATGGCTACGCTGGGCCAGATGTGATGCCTTAGCTTATGATGGCAATGCAGAGGTGACTCAATATGGCCCCTGCCTAGTATGAGTTTAGTTTAGTGGAGGAGGCCTTTATGCAAACAGACAAACTACAGAGCAGGGTAATTAGAACCATAGTAGAGAAATGTGAGAGTCCAAGGGACGTATTTGAAGTACAGGAGCCAAGAGGGGAGTGGAGGCCTTTGTGAAGCCAGCTGGAGGGCAGGGCGCTGAGCACTCTGGAGAGCACCAGGAGGGCTGAACCCAGGGTGTCTGAGGTAGCTAGATTTCGGATAAGCAACAAATGAGGTGAAAACCTGTAGCCAGCCATGTGTGGACCTGTGGAGAATAGGAGTTGAAAGAGACAGGGTGGCCCCTCTTCAGCCTGGTGAAGCCACTTTTGGTCACTAGAATTCTGTATCTATTGGAGCTGTCAATGAAAGCGATGTCTCGTATGTTTGGCCAGGCTCTGCTGCTCTTTGTCTGCTAGCCTGCTCTGTTAAAAGGGAAGTAGAAAGGACTTTCCTTAAACAGGAAACAGATCTCTCATTGTTTGGTAACGCATTTATTTGGGTCTTGTTTTGTGAAGTTTTGCTTTGAGACAGGGTCTTAGTCTGGCCTAGAATTGCCTAGAATTGCCTATGTACACTAGGCTGGCCTCAAACCCACAGAGATCCACTGGCCTCTGCCTCCTGAATTCTAATGTTAAATTGTGAGCCATCATGCCTGTTGCCCCCTCTTTTATTACACAGAACGAGGAACCCCTTTATTACATGAGCTACGGATGACAACCTACTTGCCCATCTGGGATCTGATCTTACTCACATAGAACCCCAATGCCTTGCTCTCTAGCATATAGCTTTTGCTCTACCACACCGTCCAGACTTGAGGCAGTGCAGGCCAGAAGCAGGCCGTGCTGCAACAGCTCCTCTGGAAACTACGGATTTGGGCATTCTTTTCCCTTTCACTATATTCTTAGGAATTTTCTTTGATTGGTTTTTGTTTAAAATCTATTTCTCTTGAGGAGTCAGCCTGGTACCCTTCCTGTGGCCCAGGGGCAGTGCATAATGAGATGGTGACACTGCTGTTACTGTGTGCTATTCAGGAACATCAGGCAGTTCCCCCTCAGGGTCATTATTAGAGGCACTGTAGACAATATCAGTGATCTTTGAGTTGATAGTTCAATACTCAGAGTCCCAGGGGAAGTCCCCATATGCAGTCTCAGGCACAGGGTTCTTATTACGTCCTGGAACTCGGACTTTGTGTATGCTCTGAGGGTGATCTCAGTGTTGGCAGCAGGCTGTCCCAGCTTACACTTCTGCTTCCTATGAGAGGGTTTTTCTTGCCCCTATCCAGTGGCACTGTGTCAGTTGTCTTGAGAGGTATCCATTAATTGTCACTGACTGGAAAGAGCGTCCTTTTTAAAAAGATCTATATTCATTTATGGGTGTGTGAGTTTATGTATGACATGTGTATTGGACTGCCTATAGGGACCAGAAGAGGGCATCAGATCCTCTAGACCTCAAGTTGTTGTTGGGCGCCACCTGATATGGGTGCTAGGAACCAATCTCTGGGTACTTTGGAAGAGCAGTCAGTGCTCTTAACTGCTGGCATATCTCTCCAATCTGTTGTTTGGCTTCACTCAGCCCTGAATGGCCTCAACTCTGCTCCACAGCTGAGTGTCTTAGTTAGTATTTCATTGCTGTGAAGAAACATCATGACTAAGACAACTCTTATAAAGGACATTTAATTTGGGCTATTTTACAGGTTCAGAGGTACAGTCCACTATCATCAAGGCAGGAAGCATGACAGCATCCAGGCAAGCATGACACTGGAGAAGGAGCTGAGAGTTCTATATCTTGTTCCAAAGACAAACAGGAGAAAAGCTAGGAGGAGGGTCTCGAAGCTCACCCCACAGTGACACAATTCCTACAACAAGGTCACACTTCCCAGTAGTGCTACTCACTCCCTGGGTCAAGCTTGTTCAAACCACCACACTGAGGATGACCTTAAACTTTGTATACTCTTGCCTTCACCTCCCAAGTGCTAGAATTACAGATACAGTCTTTCACAGACAGTCTGTGGGACTGCACTAGGGATATATCCATGGCTTTATGCATACTAGGTCTGCATGTTAGACAAGCACTCTATCCACTGAGTCTAGAAAGGTATTGTCAAAGACCACTCTGGTTGGATAACTTTCCTAGTCCAGCAGCATAGTATGTTAGAGGACACACAGACATGTTCTGACTTTAAGCATGGATCATTGACTATTTTTAACCTTGTTTCTGAACATTCTCAGAGAAGGTGCTTTAGTTGTTACAAGTGGACTTGAAAGTCAAAATTCTTGATTCTCTTGGGCCAGAGAGATGGCTCAGTGGTTAAGAACCGCTTATACGGGGCTGGAGAGATGGCTCAGCAGTTAAGAGCACTGACTACACATCCAGAGGTCCTGAGTTCAAATCCCAGCAACCACATGGTGGCTCACAACCATCCGTAATGAGATTGGATGCCCTCTTCTGGTGTGTCTGAAGACAGCTACAGTGTACTCATCAATAAAATAAATAAATAAATTTAAAAAAAAAAAAAAAAAAAAAAAAAAGAACCGCTTATACAAATGACACAACCATTTGTAACTCCATTGTTTCCCAGGGATCCAATACCCTTATCTGGACTTCAAGGGCACCAGACATGCATATGGTGCACAGACATAAATGCAGGAAAGACACTGATACTGATACTAACACTAATTCTTGACTCTCAGACAATGAGAGATGTAAACTAGGTTGTGTGTGTGTGTGTGTGTATGTGTGTGTGTATGTGTGTGTGTGTGTAGTTCTCTTTCTTGACCATGTTACATTACCTGCCCTTTCTTTCATTCCCCTCTCTGAGACTTTGATCCTTAAGTATCAGGGTTTGACAATGGTTGAAAGTCAGTCTTTTGAGGCTTCTTTAAGTCAAACAAAAAATATGGGCCCTGCCCTTCCAGGGACACTGCCTGATCTAAGGGACATAAGAAGGTCCAAGCTTAGAAATGAGAAGTTTATCATTCAGTAAATTGGGAAGAAAAGATGTCATTCTTGAGACTATTCAGACAGTCAAGCACACAGCAGATTGTTACATGTAATCCTAAGATTAACACCAAAAAATAGATATACTCTTTTCCACTGAGAACCATGGTTCTGATAAACAACTGAAACCTAAGGCGTGTGTTGTAGGAGGTGGGGTGGGGAGTGAGAAGGCTCAACAAGTAAGAGTATTGCCACCAAGCCTGGCAGCTGAGTTCAGTCCTCAGGACCCACGAGGTAGAAGGACAGAACTGACTCCCTGCAAGTTGTCCTCTGACCTCAACATGTGCTGTAATACTACATAAATGCAAAAAATGAATTAAAAATGCACTTAAGGCAGACAGCCTGGGGCTACTGCCAAAACACCAAAGGCAATTCAGATTTATAAGATCCCTGACCACGCCTAACGTCACTTCTGAGTTTAGTAGTAGAATGATATCAGCAAGGATCCTTTGTGCATAGTTGAAGGCTTTGCATGACAAGTTGCATGTTATATGCTTATTTGAGAAATAAAAATAGATGCTAAGTGGTCATGACAGTGAAAACAAACTTGAACTGTCAAGCAGGAGGCTCCCAGGGTGGATTATAGTTTTCAGCCAGCGTCCCTGCCACCAGTGACATCCTAAAACACACCCTCACACATCCTGTGGCAAGGTCAGTCGAGAGTTGTTACCGTAAGGCATGTGTGGTGCCATCAAGGGCAAGCTGTCTAATTCCAAGTCTCCAGGTGCAATTAACAGTGATCCCAAACCTGTTTATTTTACAAATACTGCTGAAGAACATCTAGTAGCAAGCATCCATTCTTACTGTTGAGAAACTCCACACGCAAATTCCCGGATCAGCAAAGTGAATGAACGCTTTTGTTTCCCCAGTAAAGTGGAGTCAGTAAAGTGATTCATCTGACTTGGGTAAGATAACCATCCCAGGCCTTAAAATATCTTCCCTTATATTTACAGTTAGCCTCTAAACCTCTCAGATCCACGGAGCACAGCCATCTGATTGGAGTTTAGTCTCAGAACATGCTAAAAATTCCTGCCATGGCTGGGAGTGATATTTATAAGTCATAGGAAAGCACTCAAGACTTTTGGCTGTTTGAAGTATGGATGGTCCCACTGTTCATCCTTGATGAGTCATTAGAGCTCTTCCAGAGGAACCGGATATCCACATGGTGGCTCAAACCATCTGTAACTCCAGTTCCAAGGACTATGATGCTCTCTTCTTGCCTCTGAGGGAACTGCATTCACATGGTATACAGACATGCAGGCAAAACACTCATACACATTATATATATATATATATATATATATATATATATATATATATATATATGTATAATTTATTTTTTTTTCAAATTGTAATTTATACTCATACACACAGGGGTTATAAACACAAAAAGGCAGGACGTGGGGAAGGGGATGACACTGGAGTGTGGGTGTTCAAGGGGAATACAGATACTTTTTAGAACAGGATATCGGCTGGGTCACTATGACTCTGCCTATGATTCACTTGTCCTTATCTAAGTTGGTAATATCTGCCAACGATACCTATTTACAAGGTCTATGACTACTCAAGCTGGTAAATTGTCACAAAAGCTGCCTGTTTACAATAGCTTATAGCCATCTGTTTCAATGTTTTTCCACAGAGACCCAAGACTTGGTATTAGTATACATGTATGACAGGCCTATTGCTGATTTTAGGCCCATGGCTGATTTTAGGCCTTCAGTGTGTAAGCAGGGCTGCCCCTGACATCTCCTCCCTTCTCTAAGTATACAAGGGCTGTGACGATTCTAATATTGTGAAAGTGGGGATAGAGGCCTGACCTCCAGTAATTGAAGAGGACCTTGTAATGGCTCCGGTCCCCCTGTTGTTGTCTAGTGAAGCATGAGGGCCATACCCGATGTCTTTTTCCTGGAGAGGGGATACTTTTGACATCAACCCCTATGCAGTCAGGCTTGTCCCTCAGGGAACCCAGAGAGATATTTTTAACTTTTACTGATATTCCCTTGCAGTGCTTAGCCTCACAGCCTAAGCAAGAATTTAGGTCGCCTGTCAGAGGGGGTTCTGGGTGGCCCCTCTCTGCCTGGTCTAGGGGCGGAAGTACCCACTTTTAGGTTGGGTGGAGATGGGTTTTTGGAACACCCTGGATAAAGTAACAACCTCATCTTGAGTCTCGTGGTCCTCCATAGCTAACTTATGATAATGTATCTGAATAGGTTTTGCTACCAAATTATTTATCTGTTGTTTCACAGAGTTAGTCAGCCTATTTGAGGCCCAGGGACCTGAAGAAATAAGCAAAAAGAACCCAAATAATGGTCCCAAGATGAGAGGAGGTAGAGTTGACAACCCTGGAGAGGTTGAAATCTAATTTTTGTACCAGCACTCATCTTTCTCTTTCTCTCTCTGACTTTTCTCAGGGCCTTCTCTGACCTTTTTCATGCTCTCTTTAACCATCCCCGTCTTGTCTATGTAAAGGCAATATTCTTCTTTAAGGGCTGTACACAGTCAAGAGCTGTACACAGCCTTTTCTATAATAATAGAATAAATCAAGTCCAATAAGGATCTTTGCGATTTTTGGAGGTCTCTTCAGACAGTGAAATGAGGGATTTCTTCAGATTAGTGATATCAATCTCTAGCTGTTTGATGTTCTTGTCAATGGCCCTTCGAAGTATAGTTCTGAGTAGTATAAGTTCAGAGGCCAGCATCTGGATTAGAACTTCTAACAGCAGACATCATGGGTGATTCATTTTTACCTGGAAAGGAAAAAGAGGGGAATTCTCAGGGAGATTTATCTTCCCTGGATGTAAATTGTTATTCATTTTATTTATGGTTGGGCCTGGGTTTGTGGAGGTTCTTTTGAGATTGGGTCACCTCACTCAGGATGATATTTTCCAGCTCCATCCATTTGCCTAAGAATTTCATGAACTCATTGTTTTTAATAGCTGAGTAGTAAGTACTCCATTGTATAAATGTACCACATTTTCTGCATCCATTCTTCTGTTGAAGGACATCTGGGTTCTTTCCAACTTCTAGCTATTATAAATAAGGCTGCTCTGAACATAGTGGAGCATGTGTCCCTGTTGCATGTTGAAACATCTTTTGGGTATATGCCCAGGAGTGGTATAGCTGGGTCCTCAGGTAACACTATGTTCAATTTTCTGAGATGCCACCAGACTGCTTTCCATAGTGGTTGTACCAGTTTACAATCCCACCAACAGTGGAGGAGTGTTCCTCCTTCTCCACATCCTCGCCAACATCTGCTGTCACCTGTGTTTTTGATCTTAGCCATTCTGACTGGTGTGAGATGGAATCTCGGGGTTGTTTTCATTTGAATTTCCCTGATGACTAGGGATGCTGAACATTTCTTTAGGTGCTTCTCAACCATTCGAGCTTCCTCAGTTGAGAATTCTTTGTTCAGCTCTGTGCTCCATTTTTTTTTTAATAGGGTTCTTTGATTGCCTAGAGTCTAATTTCTTCAGTTCTTTGTACACCTTGGATATTAGCCCTTTATCAGATGTAGGGTTGGTAAAGATCTTTTCCCAATCTGTTGGTTGCCGCTTTGTCCTATTGACTGAGTCCTTTGCTTTACAGAAGCTTTGCAGTTTTATGAGGTCCATTTGTCAATTCTTGATCTTAGAGCATAAGCCATTGGTGTTCTGTTCAGGAACTTTTTTCCTGTGCCCATGTGTTTGAGACTTTCCCCCAATTTCTCTTCTATTAGTTTCAGTGTAGCTGGTTTTATGGAGGTCCTTGATCCACTTGGAATTGAGTTTTGTACAAGGAGATAAGTATGGATCAATTTGCATTCTTCTACATGCTGACCTTCAAGGGCTGCCTTGATTACAGAGGAATACCTGGCAAGTTGGTTCTCTCCTTCCACCATGGGATCAAGGTAATTTAGTGAATAAAAAGCATAAAGAGATAGTGGAGTGCTTAGCTTCCATGCTTAAAGACCGAGGACTGAAATGGGGGCGAGGGGGCTGTGAAAAGACCTGGTGGGAAAGGTCTTTCTATTTAGGAAGTAGAGCCTTCTCAGATGGTGGCTCTATTTTATATGTATGTATGTATGTATGTATGTATGTATGTATGTATGTATATACACATACACACATACATATATGCACACACATGCGCATATATATGTATATATGCAAAATACATATATATGTATAAATATACGCATATATGCATATGTGTATATGTGTATATATGTATTTCTCTATGTGTATGTGTGTGTCTGTATAGTTGCTGCTGTGGGGTGTCCGTGTGCATGCATTCATGTGTGTGTGTGTGTAGATGTGTGACTGTCACGATGAGACAGTATGATATGCGTGACATGTAGAGTCAGAGGACAACTTTCCAGCATGAACTTCCAGAATGAAATTCAAATTATCAGGCTTGCTCGGCAAATGCTTCTAGCCTCCTCTCCACTGAACGCCGTGCTGGCCTAGCCGAGGACGCCTTTTCTGGGTTTTAATCATACAGTCTCAGGCATGTGTGTGCCTCACTTGCTTTACCATTGGGATCTGGAAGAAATTCGTTACCAGACACTCTTTAGATTTTCTTTCAAAGATTTAAAAGAAGTTTGTTTACGTGTATGGGCCCAAAGAGGTCAGAAGAAAACATTGGGCCTCCAAAAATTAAAGTTATAGATGTATGTGAGGCACCGTGTGGGTGCTGGGTCCTCTGCAAGAGCAATGAGTGCTGGCAATTGCTGAGTCATCTCTCCAGCCCATAATACCACATTCAAATAACGCATGCTATACTTGTACTAAACAGATTGTGATTCTATCAAATCTTGGGTCTTTTGAACAATTATTAGGTCAAAGGTTAGGAGAGGCCTTTCATAGTCTGCTGTGGTAGAACCATCCTTTAAGCCCTCCATTTAGTAGGTAGAGGCAGGACGATGAAGAGTTCAAAGCCGTCCTTAATTCTGCAGTGAATACAAGGCTAGCCTCAATAATTTTTTTTTTTTTGGATTTTTCAAGACAGGGTTTCTCTGTGTAGCCCTGGCTGTCCTGGAACTCACTCTGTAGACCAGGCTGGCCGTGAACTCAGAAATCCACCTGCCTCTGCCTCCCAAGTGCTGGAATTAAAGGCGTTTGCCACCACTGCCTGGTCGCAATAATTTTTAAGATCTAGCATAAAGATCCTCGTTAAGGCCATAGTCATAGCCGGGTGGTGGTGGCACATGCCTTTAATCCCAGCACTTGGGAGGCAGAGGCAGGCAGATCTCAGAGTTCGAGAGTTCGAGGCTAGCCTGGTCTACAGAGTGAGTTCAGGACAGCAGAGAAACCCTGTCTCAAAAAACCAAACCAAACCAAAAAAAAAAAAAAAAAAAAAAAAGAAAAGGCCATAGTCATCAGTTAGCCTTGGGAGTGATTCTATTTTCCTTAATTGTACTTATGGGTCACAGGAGCAGTATTAGCAGAAGGTGTGAGGGCAGGGTCAGAGGACATGTTTTCGGGAGTCTGTTCTGTTTCTTCACTGTGGGATAGAGAGATTGAACTCCATGAAGCAAATACTTTGTTAGTTTGTTTGTTTGTTTGTTTGTTTGAGACAGGGTTTCTCTGTGTAGCCCTGGCTGTCCTGGAACTCACTCTGTAGACCAGGCTGGCCTCGAACTCAGAAATCTGCCTGCCTCTGTCTCCCAAGTGCTGGGATTAAAGGTGTGTGCCACCACTGCCTAGCTGAAGCAAATACTTTTAATGCCTGAGACACTTCAGTGGCTTGACTTTTTCATAAAGCAGTAGGAAACTGCAGAAGCTGGTTTTATGTCAACTTGACACAAGCTAGAGTCATTTGGGAATTAAAAACTTCAACTGAGAAAATATCTCCTAATAGATTGTCCTGTGGGAAAGCCTGTGTACAGTTTTTTTTCTTTTTGGTTGATGTTTAGTAAGAGAGGGTCCAGCTCCCTGTGGGCAGCGGTACCACTGAGCCAGAGGTCCCAGGTGCTATAAGAAAACAAGCTGAGAGGGCCCTGGGGAACCAGTCAGCAAGTAACACTGATCCTTCATGGTTTCCACTTCAGTTTCTACTTCTAGGTTTCTGCCTTGAGTTCTTGCCTGGACTTCCTCTGGTGAGGGAGTGTCAACTGGAAATGTAAGATGAGGGCGGTGGTGGCGCACGCCTTTAATCCCAGCACTTGGGAGGCAGAGGCAGGCGGATTTCTGAGTTCGAGAGTTCGAGGCTAGCCTGGTCTACAGAGTGAGTTCCAGGACAGCCAGGGCTACACAGAGAAACCCTGTCTCGAAAAACAACAACAAAAAAAATAATAATAAGTGGAAATGTAAGATGAAATAATGTTTCTTCCCCAAGTTGCTTTTGGTTGTGGTGTGGTTTTTTTATTTGTTTTTGTTTTGTTTTGTTTTCGAGACAGGGTTTCTCTGTGTAGCCCTGGCTGTCCTGAAACTCACTCTGTAGATCAGGCTGGCCTCGAACTCAGAAATCCGCCTGCCTCTGCCTCCCAAGTGCTGGGATTAAAGGTGTGCGCCACCACCGCCTGGCGTTTGTTTGTTTTTTTTTACTACAGTGATAGAAACCTTAACTAAGGCAGAAGCAAACACAGCCATGTCTCTGAGATTTCTTGACATCATTTGTGAGTTTGCCTTTTCGATGTCTTCCAGATGAAGAGTGCCAAAAAATATGTTGAAATCTCTTGGCTTTTTAAACCAAAGAAGGCCCATTGTCACTTTGGAGAGATTTGGGAAGTTCAAAATGATGAATGTTTGAGAAAATGGTGGCAAACAGTTGAATATGTATGGTTGTACCCTTTTCGGGGAGGCATCTGAGTAAAATCTAACTCCCATTTTTTTCCTGAGCTGGGTAGAGTAAGGTGGTGTCTTCATTCCACACCTGGGTTAGGACGAAGACAAAGGGGACAGGTCCTTCCAACCTCTCTGATTGTGAATTATCCTTTCCCCCTAAGGGAGTGCCTAGAGAAGCTAACGCCTCTCTTTCCAAGTGTCATGGAGTACTTTCATACTTTTTCCCTGGTCTTCTTGCGACACCAGAATCTCCTGTTCCCTCTGTATCCTCTGCTTCTGCATAGCATGGGCATCTAAACACGAGGCAAACATTACTGTATCTCTGTGACCTCTTGGAATGCTGTCCATTTGGCAGTCAGTTTCCCTGTGTAATGAGGGAATTTGTCACTCTGGTGTCACTTATAATGTGCTGTTGCTACCTGTGATGAAGCCTTTTAAAAGAGATAAAACTACAAGACCATATTTAATAGAATTTTCCCCTCTTGGCACATGTGGTGTTACACTTGGGAGGCAAGAACAGCAGAAACTCATTGCCCACGTTGGATGCATAGTGTGCCTGAGGCCAGTCTGAAATACATAAGACCCTTTCTGAAAACAAACAAACAAATAAAATAATAAAATCTTCTTTGCATATAGAAATAGATTAAGGACTAAAAAACATTTAAAGTCATATTTATCTATTAAAAATTTTAAATTGTGTGTATGGTTGTCTTGCCTGCATCTGTGCACCATAGGCATGCCTGGTACCTGAGGAGGCCAGAAGTGGGCATAAGATCCCTGAAACAGTCCTGAGCCACCATGAGGGTGCTGGGAATTGACCTGGGTCCTTGGGAAGATCAACAGGCGGTCTTAAGCATTGAGCCATCTCTCCAACCCCTAATCATTCATTCATTCATTCATTCATTCATTCATTTGTGGTATACGTGTGTGTTTGTGCACGTGCAACTGTCGTTACCTCAGTAGCAATGCCTTCCTTTATGCACTAAGCCATCTCTCCAGTCTTGGTCGAGCCTTTTGAGCTGAAATGTTGGAAGAACCTCTGAAGGTTCTCTGTGTCCCCTGAAGGCCACACCCTGCCTTTCTAGTGGCTTTACTCAGTAAAAGCCACTCTTCAGCTGCATGTCTCCTCCCCCACCCCTCCCCGAGTTGCGCTCCAACAACAGGATTTTTACTCAAGGTTGGCTTTGTTTGTCTTGACACAGGAACTGGCTATCTAGCGCTGCTGCTCTGGAGCCAACGATGTACACTGGCTCCAAACAGCCTTGAGTACACAGTGTTAGAACACACTTGAACGACTTCCACCCAACAGTGCTCTGTGTTCCCACTTGCTTCTGAAAATGTAAGCAAAGCTGCTCAGCATCTGGCAAACTGGCTTCGTTTAGTCTAGTTTAGTTTAGTCTAGTTTAGTTGTTTAGCTTAGTTTAGCTTAGCTTAGTTTTGCTTAGTTTCACTTAGCTTAGATGTATGGGTGCTCTCCATATATTTCTCTGCACCACAAGTATACCTGGTACCCTCAAAGGCCAGTTACTGACAGTTGTGAGCTGCCATGTGAGTACTGGGACTCGAACCTGCATTCTCTGGATGAGCAGCCAGCACTTTCAACCATGGAGCCATCTCTCCAGACCTCTGTGTCTGGAAAACTTAAAGAATACCTATGGTTTTTATCTTCTCTGCTTTGGATTGAACCTAAAACCCTCCACACACCAGACAAAGCTCTTTACCACTATGCTGTCTCCACCCTCTCTTTACTGTTTTCCTTTTCTTTTTCTTTTTTTTTTTTTTTCGAGACAGAGTTTCTCTGTGTGGCCCTGGCTGTCCTGGAACTCACTCTGTAGACCAGGCTGGACTCGAACTCAGAAATCCGCCTGCCTCTGCCTCCCAAGTGCTGGGATTAAAGGCATGTGCCATCACTGCCTGGCCCAGTTTCCCTTTTCTTAATGTATGAGCATGTGTATGTTTGTATGGGTGTGTGTGTGTGTGTGTGTGTGTGTGTGTGTGTGTGTATGTGTGTCCCATTCATGTGGAAGCTAGTGGCCAGCCTTGGCCACCAACCAGGCTAGGCTGACTGACTGACTATTCAACCCAGGGATTCTCCTGTCTCTATGCCCAGGTCTGGGATTACAAGTACATCCCTTAGCGCTTCGTTTTCTGATAAAAGCTTTGGACTCAAACCCAACAGTTTACCAACTGCTATTGCCCCAACCCAACTTTTTTCTTTTTTCTTTGAGACAGGATTCACTAAGTTGCCTGGGCTTGCCTTAAACTTTTCTTTAGCTTAACTTTGAACTGATCCTCCTGGGTCAACATTCTTAATATCTGAGTTACAGGCCTTTGGCATCACACATGGAAATTTCTGGTGAATCTTAGATGGCAAGTTGCTCGGTGGGTAAAGGCTCCTGCTGTCAAACCTAGCGACCTGAATTTGAACTTTACCACCCACACTGTGGAAGGAGAGAACTGACTCCCAGAGCTTGTCCTAGAAATCTCTGGGGATTCTAATAAGAGAGCTTTGTACTTAGCAAATGTCCAGTTAGCTGGTATCACTTGACATTGGGATGCTTTCAGCTTGAGGAGCTGGGGCCTCTGACTGTGACTCGGCCAGTACTAGAGTTGCTGCAGCTCACAAGTATCTCTGTGCGGCTGTCTGACGATTTAGGCTAGAAGTAATATCCCTGTAACATCTTATCATTCTGCTGCATAGTGGGCAAAAGGTTTATCCAAGTTGGGAATTTCCAGGTTGGGGCCGCTAACAGTGACTCTTCGGCTTGTGTAAAGCTTACTGCTGCTCACTTATCCTGTGTAGGGATTCAGAATAGGACCCTTTGTAAAGTGGCTTAGCTATGAGACCAAACTTTGGAATCCACATTTGACAGAATCTTGGCAAGCCTAAAATGGCTTTGAGTTGTTTTTTAATTTTGGCAGTCTTAAGAGTTTATCTGGGCCGGGCGTTGGTGGCGCACGCCTTTAATCCCAGCACTTGGGAGGCAGAGGCAGGCGGATTTCTGAGTTCGAGGCCAGCCTGGTCTACAGACAGAGTGAGTTCCAGGACAGCCAGGGCTATACAGAGAAACCTTGTCTCGAAAAACCAAAAAAAAAAAAAAAAAAAAAAAAATGAGTTTATCTGGATTAGATATAGAGACACGATGGGCACAAGCCTCTAGGCATAGTTGTGAGGGAGTTTCTAGATTACACTGAGGTGAAAAGACCCAATCCTCAGTGACACTATTCCATGGGTGGGCGCAGCGGGCTGACTGAAAAAGAGAAACAACTGAGCCGAGGCTGGGTTCGGCAAGGTGGTGTCTACTGTCAACTCTGATAACCTGTTTGATTCCCCCAAGGCCCACACTGCAGATGGAGAGAGAAAATTCCTACCTGCTGTGGCATGCACATGTATACAGATAGATGGATAGACAGATAGAGAGATAGCTGGGTGAATAGATGGATACAGACAGACAGAAAGACAGACAGAGAGATAGCTGGGTGAATGGATGGATGCAGACAGACAGATACATGGATGGATGAATAGATAGATGATAGGTAGATGATAGATAGATAGATAGATAGATAGATAGATAGATAGATAGATATAGAATTGAGCACTAGCAGGCACTGCTCTCTGCTTCCTGACTGTGGACACAATATGAGTGTTCTTACTGCCTTACTTCCCTGTGGAGACAGACTGTATGCCTGTGACAGTCAAACTACTTCCTCCCCTTCTTTATGTTGCTTTTATTAGATAGTTTTTGTTGCAGCAATGAGATAAGTTAACTAAGTGACTAATCAGTAGTCCTATTTTCTTACGATTGTGCGTGTGCGTGTGCGTGTGCGTGTGCGTGTGCGTGTGTGTGTGTATGTGTGTAGATAGATGCACACACATAGATATCCTTGGAGGCTAGAAGATACCAGCCCTGGAGCTAGCGTTACAGGAGGTTGTGAACCACCTCGTGTGGGTGCTGGGAAATAAACTTACATCCTCTGTAAGAATAGCAAGTACTCTTAACTGCTGAGCCACGAGTCTAGCCCAGTGGTCCTGCCCTTCACAAGGCTTCTTCCTCCCTCTCCCCCCAACACCCCTGGGGCCAAAACCCATTGTCCTTGAGTTACAGTGAGTCCATCCTGCACTTTCTGCCTCTGGTTGGGAAAGCTGAACGAACCTTCTGCTCAGGCTTCTGCTTCTCCTAGAAAGATTGCAACATTGGTATCAGAGCCTCATTTTGTAGGATTACAGATCACATCCCCTACATCCGGAAGTAAACTTTCCTGTTAAAGTTAGAGACCAAGTCTTCAGCTAACGTGTGCAGATGGAGACTACCTCTAGATCCTAGAGCCAACATTGGCCAAGGAAAAACTCAAAAACAAAAACAAACAAACACAAACCTGAGGACACCCAACACCTTTGAGTCATCGCCCGTTTCATCTTCCGCTCCGGACATCACTGTGGCCAGACTTGTCAGGGTCCGAGCCTGGGCCCTGGCAGCTTGTCAAGCTAGGCTCAACCACTCATCTCTCATCCTCAACTGAGTAGTGAGGGCTATAGAGATGGCTCAGCAGTTAAAAGCACTGGCTGCCCTCACAGAGGAGCCTTGTTCAATTCCCAGCACCCACAGAGCAACTCACTACCCTACATAACTCCAGTTCTAAAGGATCCGACACCCTCTGACCTCAAGCCTGAGGCCCTCACATCGTGTGTATTCATACATGCAGGCAAAACACTTGCACAGAAATAGGTAAACTAAGAATCAATATATAAGTAAACCAGGCTTTTATACAAATTAATATAAAGTAAATCATAATATTGAACATCCATGAAAGGATATTTACTCAAAGTGGACGCGCTTAACAGAGGACTAAAGAGACAGCAAGGTATCAAGTTCATCTTCTGGACACTAATGTACAATTTAGGTTTAAATAAAAGGCAGAGTTGTGCACAATTCAGCAGTCCTGGCCAAGGCGTGGCCAGTCCCTCCCTTCGTCATTGTCATCATTGCTTGGGTTCTACTCTCTCTGGTAGTTGTGTGAAGTCTCTTTATGGAGACAAGCTCCTCCTTCAGCTGGCATTCAGCCTTTTTAACTCCCCCCTACCCCCCTCTCTCTCTCTGTGCACAAGCTTCCTGGGGAAACTCCAATTCCTAGGGCTGTGGTTCCAATGCAGTATCAATGGTTTTGATAACCAGAAGACAGGACACAAGCTCTTGTTAAGATGTCTTCCTGCCAGGAGAACCATAGAATGGCCTGTAGACTCTCTTCTGCTATGGAAAGGGCTTGGGTGTTCCTAAGGCTCCGATGTCTAATTTTCTTCCGGGTATCTGTGGGGACCTCTAAGTAAATCAGTTTAGAAGATGTTACTGGGTCGGGCGTGGTGGTGCACACTTTTAACCTCAGCATTCAAGAGGCGGGAGCGGTGGATCTCTGGTCTATGTAGTGAGGTCCAAGACACCCAAGATTTTGTTGAGAGAGCCTGTCTCAAAAAAAAAAAAAAAAACCAAAAAAACGAAGAACAACAACAAAAAATTTACTACATATAGGAAATGGCTGAGCCCTACAATCCCATGAAAAGAGGAAAAGTATGGTGTCTACATTTGTCCGTTCTGGCTTTGGGCTCTGTTGTTTATAAGATGGGAACAAGACACCCTTTAGAGATGATGATGATGTTGATGATGATGATGATGATTTCAAGCCATGTTGCAGATCTCTTATTAATATCAAAGAGTTGGCTGTCCAAATGTGTTTTAGATCCCAAATGTGCTGTGAAATGGGGTTGGTTCTTTTGGGGTACCACGTAAGAGTTAGCTCACCTTGGGCTGGGGAAATGGCTCAGTGAGTACAGTGCCTGCCATCCATGCCTGATGACCTTTGTTCAGATCCGTGAGCCCATGTGGAAAAGCTGGATACAGTGATATCCAACTGCTATCTCTCTTCTCCTGCAGATGGGTGGGAGGGAAAGACAGCAACCACCCCTGCTCCTACTCTGGCAACCCGGAAGCCTGTGGGACTGCTAGTCTGCAGAAAGCAGAAGACAGATCCTGTCCCAAACAAGGTAGAAAGTGAGGACCGTACATGAGGTTATCCTCTTACCTCCACACAAGCCCTGTGACAAGCATACGCCCTCATACACAAACATATACATGCATACATGCACCATGCACACGCATATACAGAAAGATAAATAAATGTGCTAAGAGTTGGTTGACAAGAGCCTTGAGTGGATCTCTAACTCTACTGAAAGTAAAAAAAGCAGCTAAGGCATAGATGTGTCACTTGTCATACCCACAACTTCCCTGACAGCTGTAATTGTTTCATCTGAAGCGGGAATGGGATAGGCAGGAAAAGCCTTCTAGCGAATGCTATTTCAGCACACGTGGCCCATTACATGCTAGGTGGTCTCTGGAAACACAAAATCAGAGTAAAATGGTCAAGTAACCATCACCCAAGTAAAGCTCACAACATACTCACAGGGATCCTAGAAAATATCCCAAAGAAGCCAAGCATGGCGGTCCGCACTTATAGAATCCCCCCACACACACACTTGGGAGTTAGAGATGGGGTGCTAAGAGTTCACGATCATCTTTATACTGAGTTCCAGACCAGCCTAGTTTCTAGGACCCTGTCTCAAGACCACGAATTTAAAAATTAAAAATAAAAGAGAACTCACTGGTGGTGAGCTGACTCAGCATTGCAAGCTCCTTGTGAAATCTGAGGTTGTCCTCTAAGACCTGTACTCAGGTTCAGTCGGGCCCTTGACTTACACTGCAGAAAACCAATCCTAGCCTGTGAGGGGCTGTAGTTGAGTCAATATGAAGCAAAGTTGGAGTTTACTAAGCAAAGAGTTCATATCCACAGAGAGCAGAGCACAGGCATGTAGGGAAGAACAGGGGTGGATGCCTTAACAGTAACCAACCCAGGCGCTGACAGGCCACATGTGCCTGCAACCACAGAGATGGAGGATACAGATGGGCAGATCCTGAAAACATCCTGGCAAACCAGTCTAGTCAGACAGACTGCGCATGTACATACACACACATACCAGGGTAGGGGGGGGGAGGCAGAGGGAGAGGAACAGAGAGAAAGAGAGAGAGAGAAAGAGAGAGAGAGAGAGAGAGAGAGAGAGAGAGAGAGAGAGCAGTAGTGGCATTCTTCAAAGAATGTAATCTAGAAGTTTAAAGATTAAAGAATTCTTACTATACACAGGGCACAGAATAATAAGACATATTTTGCTCTTAAACATGGCGGATTAGCTGTTTTAATAACCCTGTTTATGATTCTTTAAGAGAGTACAGTTCCTAGAGACTTGTGGGATTTGATCAGTTGTGTCAAATTTCTTGACTCTTAGCCAATGGGACATGTAAACTTGATCCAAGAGCATGGGGCTTTTTCCTTTCTCTTGTCCCCTTAATTCTGGCTTCCTATCTTGCCTTAATTATAATGTTTGATGAAATGAAGTGTTGTCTGAGCCTAGGATTGCAAACAAAGCCAATTAACATCTTTAAACTTGTTTTTTTTACTTCTGACAGGATAGACCCTTATCATGGGGTCTGAGTTTGCACCAAGAGGACAAGGTTGCTTCTCTTTGACAGACTCTGGTCTCCACAGCAATTCAAAAAAGGGAGAGAGAAAGACTCAGTGAAATGGAGGTTCATGCCACTTTCCTTATGCCTCTCAGTCCCTTCACCTTCCCCAGTCCCTCCTCCTCATTACTAAAACCCAGGGAGTATCCCTTCACACCTTCAAATAAAAATACTCCACACAGTATAGCAGCCCAACTCCTAACCCTGACATCCCATGCCTGCCTGCAAGGGCTGCCACCAGCTGCCACCAGCTGCCACCAGCTGCTGTTGAGACTGCACCTCCTGCTGGCTTCCCATGCACACCACCATCATCCCATCCCCTTGCTCTTCAGATTCACGCACTCACCACCCAGGTTGGAAGCGTCTACATGGATCAGTGCTCACTCAAACACCCGATTTTTCTCTTGTCACGTTAGTCTAGCATCTTCCCAGTCGCTATCTGAGCAGAGACCTCCCAGCTCCACAGCCCGCTCTCCCTGCTTCCCTAACGCCCGCCATACCCCCCCCATACCATTGCTTCATAGCTTTGACATATTTTATACTAACATCAATTTGTCCAATTTCTCTCGTTGGAAGAGAAGGTCTCTGAGCTAGGCTGTTGGCTCTCTTGCTACCTCTCTGGCAAATGGGGTCTCCAACACAGTCATCAACATAGGTTGAGTTTGTCCCTTTACCAAGGGGACAGAGGAAAAGGAGAAATGTCAGTTACCCTGCAGTAGCGGAAAGCTTTGGAAGATGTTGGTGGTTCATTGCCTGTAGAACTCGGGATGAGGTCAGGTTTACAGCACATCATCTAGAATTAGTGGGCAAGTGGGCTTTGGATGGGACATGGATTACAGGTGAAGCAGACCAACAGAAGTTGGTCTGAGATGCTGAGATTGCAGCATGAGATTCTACCCTGTTGACTTTCACCGACTTTGGATGCCCCAGTCACAAGGTCAGATGCAATTCTAGGGTTACCTAAGAGCTTTGTGATGACCTCCTTGTCTCTGAACGGATCAGGGAGGGACTTTGAGATATGTCCCATCAGAGGAATCTCTTTTTTTTTTTTAATTTTTTTTTTTATTTATTATATGTAAGTACACTGTAGCTGTCTTCAGACACCCCACAAGAGGGCATCAGATCTCATTACAGATGGTTGTGAGCCACCATGTGGTTGCTGGGATTTGAACTCAGGACCTCTGGAAGAGCAGTCAGTGCTCTTAACCACTGAGCCATCTCACCAGCCCCAGAGGAATCTCTTACTTGCTGTAAGGGAACCTCAGAACCAGGCTGGGGAGGTGGGGCGCTCCTGACTCTGCATAGGAAGAGTAAGAGCAATAGATTGAAACTGTGACAAGTTAGGTACACTTCTGTCCCAAAGGTTCTGGGTATGTCATCTAAGGAATACAAGGGCATCCTCCCAGGGTTTGGAATGAGACTGTGTGTATGATGTGGCCCTAAACAAGAAGAGGGAGCTAGATGGCACTGGGAGGGGAGGCTAGAGGGAGAGCTTGGGAGAGATGTGGGGGTGAGGAAGTGAAGACTCAAGTGGATATGTCCAGGAAAAAGAAAAGAATACAAACAAAGAACCTTAGAGTAGGAAATGTGGGGGAACATCAAGACATAACAGAACTGGGAACGAAAAGTAGACAGCGCAATGGAAATGAAACGACGGCTCTGGGGCCAGTGAATCTCTTGAACTCAGAGAAGAGAGCAGGGAGAGGTGGAATAGTGGCTGTTTGGCTCTATTCCTGGGATCTATTATCACCAGGAGCCCTGCCCTATTTCCGGCTCCTCAGGGCAGGACTCCCTAGCTATCTGGGATGAGTTTTCAGTCCCAGATGGCGAGCCTGCAAGGAAAGGGGCGGATGCTCTGAATTCCCGACTGCAGGTCATTAAGGACTGATACTGCTTATTCTAGCTCCTCCCTAGGCTCCGCTCCCTCTGCTGGGAAGGTCCTGATGACTCGGGGATCACAGGACTAGTCTAACAGGGTCTCAAGTACTAGGACTTAGGGGTCAGTTCTGGGGACCTTAGATCCAGAGGAAATCAGTCTTGGATGGAAAGGACCTAAAGAAAGAAGAAATCTACAGCATTATCTGAGGTATTTCAGACCTAAGGAGAGAGACAGATCATTCTGGTGATCTATAACCATGGTACCTGGAGGTCCTGAGGGTCCAAATCCTGAAGTATTCACAGAGGAGAACTTGTATAAACTCTGTCCCTCAGCTTCGCACATGCTCATTGGACTGCCTACCTGTAGTCCCAGGTTTCCCTTCTCAGAGAAAAAAGATTTGAGAAGGATCTGGACTGAGGATGGACTGATGTAGGGATGAAGGAAAGACAACCTAGGCACAGAAAAGTATTAATCACAGCAGACTTTGTGGTATAGGTGTTCACTATTTAATTCTTTAAACTTTATAATTGGATTTTTTGAAATATAATATCAACAAATAGAGAAAAGTTATCAGGCGAATATTTGGCACTGCTCAGAATTGAAAGTGATTTTGTTTTCAGAGAGATGTATCACAAATGACTGGAGAGGGTTAACAGTTACCTGGGGTCAGTTCTTGGGACTCGGGCGAGGACTGATTCTGGGGAAGAATACCTACAGATCTTCAGGCCTCTTGGATCACATTCTCATTTGTTTGTTTGGGTTTTCAGACCAGACTTCATCTATAGCCCAGACTGGCCTTGAACTCATGATCCTCCACCTCGACCCACCCCTCAAATGTTGGTATTACAGACATGCGCCACCATGTCTGGATTAATTACAGTCTTTAAATACTAACTGCTTTCTCTACCCTTGGGATGGACTTCTAGCAAATTGTCTCTTCACAAATCTGGCACTTTTTCTAGAGTGGACCCCACCTTGTCACCTGTAACCCTTGAGGGAGAGGCAGGATAAGATGTTCCAGACCTGCTTGACACCTGACCCTAAGAAGCTGGTCATGTTTGCTCAGCAGGTGAGGTTCACATGATAAAGAACAGTGGGAGGACTTGGACCTGGTATATAAGCTCTGGAAATTTCTAGAAGATTAGCATCTGCAACTTCTAGGGGAAAGGTGAGTTGGGAGATACTCAAATAGGAGGTAGAAAAGACTATGCCAGGATGGTAACAGGGGAGACGGAGGCATCAGCTCCTGGATGTGAGCTGTTTGGGAATGCAAAGATGTCTGGGTTTGGCTAAGGGATGCTTGGGGGGGGGTGGATATTGACAGCTGTGGCTAGAAGAGACAGGGTTATGGACACAGACACACAGTGCCCAGGATCTGATGTCTTGAGCTCACACATATCCCTCTATCAGCCTCTCTCAGTGCCACCAGCTCTTCTCAGACCCTGTCACGTGTACAGTGTCTTCTGTCATCTGTGTCTGCCCAAGATGACACAGAGGCACCTCTAAAATCTTCTTTGCCTTGATTTAAGTGTAGAATGGTGCTAGAGACTTAACTGTGCCTCAGACACCTCATAGGCCAGCTGACTTCAGGTAGGTTTTGCTCAGATTCTTGGCTCATCAACTCAGCTGCCTCAGGACTCTGGAGATAGCCTTTATTTCCTCTTCAGAAAGCTCTCTTGTGCATTGTGCTGGGATGGAGGCAGGCTTGACTCAGCTTGACAGAGACAGAAAGTTAGGGTTATCTTTTGGATTTGGAGAGACGAGTAGCTATAGCCACATCAAGGAATAAGCCTTCTTTTTCTCCTCCTTCCCACCACAGCCTCAAGATGTTGGCCATCGCCCTCTTAGTCCTTCTTTGTGCCTCGGCATCTGCTAATTCCAGTAAGTGAAATGCCACAGGGAGGCCGTGGGAAGGCAGCCCGTGTACGGCTACTGCCCAGGATTGTCACTGGCTTGGGTGGTGGGAGGAAGGAGGGTAATGGGGAACAGCTGTGCTCCCAGACAATATGTCCCTCCAGGCCTTTCTTTCCCTTCTAGTTCAGTCCAGGTCCTCCTCTTTCAGTGGAGAGTATGGAGGTAAAGGAGGAAAGCGATTCTCTCATTCTGGCAACCAGCTGGACGGCCCCATCACTGCGCTCCGTATCCGTGTCAGCAGAAACTTCATAGTAGGGTATGAGTCTCTGTGTTTCTGTATGTTGGGGTCTGTCCAGGACCTTGCTAAGTTAGAAAGTTCTCATTGACTGGATCACACCTGTGCACATGACCTTGACAAGTTGTAATTACAAACCCCCAGGAGCCTCACTTTACCTGGGTTGGATTTTACTTTCGGTCTAAACCTATTTCCAGTATTTCTGTCAGGCATCCTTTATCTTTGCTTGTTGTCTGCCCTAGAATAGTCCTATCCCACCCTCCAGCTGGAAACTTCCAACACAGGAAGAGCCAAATGTATTTCCTTCTGGTCCATGTTCTGCTCCATGAGACAGTTGTTGGCTTGTCTCTTCCCTGTCTGGCCTGGGCAGACTTCTGGTGTTTGAAATCCTCAGGCCTCTTTGAAGTGTGTATTGTGGGCAAACTCAGACTCTTGTTGTCTAAATGACTCTGAGAAACTGACTTTCATTCTACAAGCCTATTTGCCATCAAAACAAGAGGTTGATTCTCTGCATGGTCTCCCAGGGCTTGTGCAGCCTTTATAGCATATGGAATTTGTCACCAGTCTAAAGATCTCAGCATGTAGACTAAAAAGTCTTGATTTTATTTGTTTAAAGATTTATTATATTTACATGAATGCACTGTAGCTGTCTTCAGGCACATCAGGAGAGGGCATCAGATCCCATTACAGATGGTTGTGAGCCACCATGTGGTTGCTGAGAATTGAACTCAGGACCTCTGGAAGAGCAGTCAGTGCTCTTAACCTATGAGCCATCTCTCCAGCCCAGAATTTGTTTTTCATTTATTTATGTTATGTTGGTGTGCACATGTGTGTGGGGGTGCTCAAATGCCTCACTGTGCATGTCGAAGCCAGAGGGAGTGGGGTTCTCTCCCTCCACATGTGGGTCCTAGGGGTTGAACTTAGGTTGTCAGGAAGCATCTCTACCAGCTGAGCCATCTCAGCAGCCTGGTCTCGAATTTCCATAATCATTTCCGATGTGTTTCTTCTTCTCTTCTCACCCCTGCCTCCAGTCTCCAGGTGCGCTATGGCACAGTGTGGAGTGACTATGTAGGTGGCAAATCTGGAGAACTGGAGGAGATCTTTCTGCACCCCGGGGAATCTGTGATCCAGGTGACTGGAAGGTACAAATATTATATGAAGCAACTGACCTTCGTGACAGACAAAGGCCGCTACCTGCCTTTTGGAAAAAACTCAGGCACAAGTTTCACCGCTGTTCCCTTGCACCCCAACACTGTCCTCCGTTATATTAGTGGCCGATCTGGCTCTGTCATAGATGCTATTAGCCTGCACTGGGATACCTACCCTAGCCAGTGCAACACTTGCTGAAACCCACCTTCCTCTCTGGCAGGGGTGCTGTGGTGGGTGTGAGAACTCCCTTATCACCAAGCCCCAAGCAAGCATGGAAATGGCTTAATAAAAGGATATGGTTAAAGACAGTGTTTTTTCCACATCCTAATTCTAGTACAAATGTGTGAATCTTATTTCTGGATTTTTAAAAAATTAAATAAAAATAATGTTTTTGAGACAGGGTCTCCCTACACAGCCCTGGCTGTCCTAAAACTCACAGAAATTGACTTGTCTCTGCCTCTACCTCCAGAGTGCTGGGGTTAGAGGGGTGTGCCACTACACCTGGCTAATTATCTGGCTACTGTTGAACATTAAACTGAGGAAATGGGAGGATGAAGAATAGAAGTGCTAGGGGCTTTCTTTTTTTTTTCTTTTTCGTGTGTGTGTGTGTGTGTGTGTGTGTGTGTGTGTGTGTTAAGAGAAGGTTTCTCTGCGTAGCCCTGGCAGTCCTGGAACTCACTCTGTAGATCAGGCTGGCCTTAAACTCAGAGATCCACCTGCTGCTACCTCTCAAGTGCTAGGATTAAAGGCAGGTGCCATCACTGCCTGTTGGGGCTTTTCTTTATATCAAAAAGAGACAATATTCTGCCTACACTGGCTCTTTCAAAGAATAACCCCTGAGAATTTTTCCTAATAGTTCAGAGGCTAGGGTAAGACTCAGTTGCACCAACTTGCTAAAACTGTCTCAAAAAACAAAACAAAACAAAACAAACAAACAAACAAACAAACAAAAACAGGAGAAATTCTAAGTGAGCCATAGTGGTGCACTATAATTAAAAATTTGAGAGGCTAGGCTAGTCTGGTCTACATAGCAAGTTCAAGGGTTACATACTGAGATCCTAAGTAAGAGGCTTAAAAGGAGGAAGAAAGATTGTCACAGGTTTAAGGCCAGAATGGGAGCATAGTGAATTCCAGGCTAATCTTGAATACAGTGAGACCCTGACCCAGACACCTGAATACATGAATAAATAGATAGGCAAGTCCTATCTGTTCTGTGACTTTGAGTCTTTATTATGGGTAGTCATGAATGTAAGGGGTTGGTGAGATTAAGGGTCACTAGAGAGTCAGCAAAGATATAAGTCACTTTGAAAATAATTATTAGGATCCCAGTTTCAAGTCCTAGAATATGAACAGTTTAGTGGGTAGCAGTAGAGGGTTATTGAAGTCTGGGATTACAAAAGTGTGCTACCACACCCCGTTTTTGTGATGCTATGTGGACATTCTATCAACTGAACCATGTCCCCAAATGTCCTTTCTTTTAAACAGTTACAAGGAGGAGATTATGCCATTGTTTTAATATATTTATATGTAAATCACATAACACAAAATCCACTCCTTTAAAGGATGCAGTTTGGGTGGGAATATAGTCTGTGGCATGTGTGTACATGTAATGTGTGTGTGTGTGTGTGTGTGTGTGTGTAGACAGGTACACACAGCTGTGCACATGTGTACATTGAAAGATCATAGTCATCACTATGTCCCCTATCAGTCTCCATCTTAATAGTTTTGAGGCAGGGTCTCTCATTGAACATGAAGCTCAACGTTTTAGTGAGGCTAGCTGCCCAGAGCCCTCCCAGAATCTCCTTGTTTCTGCTCCCCACCGCTGTAGTTAGACATTTGAATGGCCATGCCTGGTTCTTATGGGGTACTAGAGATTTGATTCCACTCCTGTTGCTATCACAGCCAGTGTTCTTATCCCCGAACCATCTCTCCAGCCCCACATGTTAGATTTTTGCAAAAAAAAAAAAAAAAAAGGTATTTGAAGAAATGTTTAATTTACTTAAAAAAAGGTTTGGTCACTGGAGAGATGGTCCAGCAGATTGCTCTTACAGAGGACCTGGATTCAGTTCTCTACACCCAAATGTAGTGTCCATACAGACATACAGGCAAAACACTCACACACATTAAATAAAATAAATAACACTTCATATGGTGGAATACATCTTTAACACCAGCACTGGGGAGGCAGAGTCAGGTAAACCTTTCTGAGTTTGAGGCCAACCTGATCTACATAGTAAATTCTAAGACCGCCAGAGCTACATGATTTGGGGGCATACAGCTCTCAGTTTGACCCCCAGCACTACATAAAACAAGGTCTAGCTCCTCATCATGTTATTCTTGATTTTTGGTTGGCCCCTTCACCACCTTCTCCATCATACAGCTCAGAACCGAGAAAAGGTAGCCTGTGAAGAAGGTAACTGGGCTGTTAGATGATACACACTTCAGAAAAGACCTACTGGCTAGCAGAGTTGAGGCCACCATGGCCAAGGTGGCAGCGGTGCTGGTATGGAGGGTGACCCTGCGGTTGCAGAAGTGCAGACACCGCACTGTTGGAGCTGATTGGCCTCAAGGTGTGCTGCAAAGGCATGGTGAACAATTGCACGCAGATTTCCCAGAGAGTAGAGTGTCTTTCGGTTATTGGAGTGGCGATTTGGCAAATGTTGATATTTTCTAACACAAGCTTGAAATTTTGCTTTTTTTTTTTTTTTGGTTTTTCGAGACAGGGTTTCTCTGTGTAGCCCTGGCTGTCCTGGAACTCACTCAGTAGACCAGGCTGGCCTCGAACTCAGAAATCCACCTGTCTCTGCCTCCCAAGTGCTGGGACTAAAGGTGTGGAAATTTTGCTTTTAAGGACAAGTACAACCATTTCTACATAGAGTTAAAGAGATAGTTTTGCAGTTTTGTTTAGTTTTTGCTTGTTTTTAATGAACTTCGATGTGGTGGTTTGAATGAGAACGGTGTCTATAGCCTCATATATGTGAATACTTAGTTATGAGGGTGTGGCACTATTTGAAAGGATTAGAAGGATTAAGAGGTATGGCCTTTTGTTAGAGGATGTGTGTCACTGAAGGTGGGCTTTGAAATTTCAAAAGCCTTTGCCATCCTTCCTCTGTCTATAGATCAGAATGTAGTTCCTAGTATCTACTTGCATGCTTCCATGCTTCCTGCCGTGGTGTAACGGACTAAACCTCTGAAACTGTAAGCAGGCCCCCAATGAAATGCTTTCTCTTATTAAGGTTGTCTTGGTCATGATGTCTCTTCATAGCAACAGAACAATGATTACGACAGTGGTTCTGGTGGACTGCTGGGCAACAAGCTTAAGTGTGGAGAATTCACTGGGCTTTGCTTGAATTCTTTTAGGTGCTGATATTGGAAAAGTCCTGCAGAACAATTTAAGGGTTTAGAGTGCTGTATAGTAAACACAGCAAAACCAGATGGAATTACTGACTTATAAATATCAAGTTTAGTGTTTCAGTTTAGTGCACCAATGCTCACCAAGCCTCTTATTTTGGAACTTACACTGTACTAAGGGCTTGTTGTCAGCACCAAAGGAAACCCTATTCTTGTCTCCGTGGTCACTGTTCAATAAGAGTGTTTACGTGTGCACAGCTATGTGCAGTGGAACACTCTTATTCTTTTGACATAGAAAATGTGGTGCTGCAGAGTGGAGAATTGGAATCATTTCGAGAAAACACACCTATACAAAGGAACTGTTACATTTTCCCATGATGTCTTCTTCAACATCCTTCCTACATGGTACAGGGAGTGATTTCATGTCTGTTGCTGCTACATGATAAATTTGAAGAATTATTTAATATTGGTATTAGAGGTCAGAGGTGGTTCATCAAGTTAACTTGAGAAAGGTGTTCATTGAATTCACGAGACATACAAATTACACAGCTTCCATGTATATATTTTGATGGTGTGTTGTCACTATCAATATTTCTTGAGAGATTGTTCGGAATTCTAGCAGGAGAGCAGAGTTATTCTCTAAACCCTTGGCTGGAGACTGGTCCTCATCTGTTCATGAAGGTCATCCTCTTCAACCGAGCATGAGGGAACACACACGGAGCAGTGGTGGAGGAAAGGGACACTGGCTGATCAATAGAGTGACGATGCAGGCAGATTGTCTTCACAGCCTATTGTCAATATTCCTTTTTTAAAAAAAATTTATTTATTTATGTATTTATTTTATGTATGTGAGTGTTCTATCTGCATGTACACCTGTGTGCCAGAGAGGGCATCAGATCCCATTATAGATGGTTATGAGCCACTATATGGTTGCTGGGAATTGAACTCAGGACCTTTAGAAGAGCAGTCAGTGTTCTTAACAGTTGAGCCATTTCTTCAGCCCCTTGTCCATATTTCTTTTTTGTTTGTTTGTTTGTTTTTGTTTGTTTGTTTTGTTTTTCGAGACAGGGTTTCTCTGTGTAGCCCTGGCTGTCCTGGAACTCACTCTGTAGACCAGGCTGGCCTTGAACTCAGAAATCCACCTGCTTCTGCCTCCCAAGTGCCGGGACTAAAGGCATGCACCACCACTGCCTGGCTTTTGTCCATATTTCTTAAAGTGCTAATTCTGAAATAAAGCAAAAGCTCTTGTCAAGGATTTAAATATTAAAAGTAAGGGAAATATAGGTATCTTATTTAGCTTTGTCAATTTGACATAGCCTAGAGTCATCTGATAGGAAACCCTCCATTGAGAAAATACCTAGATCAAATAAGTCCATTGTATGTCTGCAGATAGGGAAGTCGCTGGATTGTTAATTGGTGAAGGAAGTTCCCAGCCCACTGTGAGCAGCACCATCCCTTAGCAAGTGTTCCCATGCTGTTTCAGAACACTGGTTAAGCATGAGCCTGAGTGAGCCACCTAGCCAGTAGCATCCTCCATAGCCAGTAGCATCCTTCATAGTTCTAGCCAGTAATATCCTCCATAGGTCCAGCTGTACATTCTTGGCTGTGAGGAAGTCCCCTGGGCTTCAGGTCCTGTCTTGAGTTCCTGCACTGACTTCCCTCAAGGAAGGACTATGAGCTGGAAGTAGCAAAGACCAGCTACAGGGTCTCACTCAGTCCTCCTAATGCCAGTACGAGCCATCACCCCTTCCTCCTCTAAGCTGCTTTAAGGCAGAATGTTTTGTCACAGCAAAAGAAAGAAAATTATTACAATGGGGTTTCTTGCCAATTAGACCCAGAATCATTTAAGAAGACATTTTATTTATTACAGTGTGTGTTGTTTCTGCTATATAATTCTTTTTTTTTTTTTTTTTGGTTTTTCGAGACAGGGTTTCTCTGTGTAGCCCGGGCTGTCCTGGAACTCACTCTGTAGACCAGGCTGGCCTCGAACTCAGAAATCCTCCTGCCTCTGCCTCCCAAGTGCTGGGATTAAAGGCGTGCGCCACCACCGCCCGGCTTCTGCTATATAATTCTTATGCTCATGAGAAAAATTATTTAATGATGAATCTTAGAAATGAAAGCATTCATAAACTGCTGTTTAATATACCTGCCATGCCAACATTCCAAAATCATATGATAGAGGAGATATTTCTCTTCTCTCTCTCTCTTTCTCTCTCTCTCTCTCTCTCTCGTTTTGATTTTTTTAAGTATTATTTATTTATTTTTCTTTAAGTGAGTACACTGTAGCTATCTTCAGACACACACTAGAAGAGTGCATCAGATTCCATTATAGATGGATGTGAGCCACCATGTGGTTGCTGGGAATTGAACTCAAGACCTCTGGAAGAGCAGTCAGTGCTCCTAACTGCTGAGACATCTCTCCAGCCCCTCGTTTTGGTTTTCTGAGACACGGTTTCTCTGTGTAGTCCTGGCTGTCCTGGAACTCACTCTGAAGACCAGGCTGGCCTTTAACTCAGAGATCTGCCTGCCTCTGTCTCACATGCTGAAGGCGTGTGCACCACTCAGAGCTTAGCAGGTATTTCTTAGAAGTTTACTTAGAGTTTTCATCTATTTCTTAGATATAAATAAGAAAGCTTGGCATGGTGGTACATACCTTTAATCCCAGTACTCGGGAGGCAGAGGCAGGTGAATCTCTGAGATCAAGGCCATCCTGATCTACAGAGTGAGTTCCAGGACAGCCAGGGCCACACAAAGAAATCTTATCCCAACATCCCACACCCAATATAATAGTAATGAAAAAAATAAGCTTTATCCTACCAACAACATCTTTATTAATAAAGCTCAGGGGTTACTGTGTACAGTACTGACAGAATCATACAGCTTTTAATACATTGATTATACATTGTTAAGAAGATGACTTGGGGACGGAGAAATGGCTCAGTAGTTGAGAACATATACTGCTCTTCCAAAAGACCTAGTTCAGACCCCAGCATCCACATCAGGAGGTTCACAACCACCTGTAACTCCAGTTCCACCGTATCTGGTACCTTCTTCTGGCCTCTGCAGGTACCTGCATTCATGTGCATGAATCCACACAGGGAGGCATATACATAAATAAAAACAAAATAATTTTTTAAATGACTTAAATGACAATATACTATTTGATAGGTAAAATGGTTCACCTGATAATCTTTAAATAATCTTTTTGTTTGTTTGTTTTTGTTTTTTGTTTTGGTTTTTCGAGACAGGGTTTTTCTGTGTAGCCCTGGCTGTCCTGGAGCTCACTCTGTAGACCAGGCTGGCCTGGAACTCAGAAATCCGCCTGCCTCTGCCTTCCAAGTGCTGGGATTAAAGGCGTGTGCCACCACCGCCCGGCCTCTTTAAATAATCTTGCAACAACAAAATATTTCTTGAAAATCAGCTTTTGTACTTTGTGTACATAATAAAGCAAGCCCAACCAGCTGCGGTGGTATATGCCTCTCTCTCTCTTCCCAGCTGTGGTGGCATATGCCTATATTCCCAGCTGTGGTGGTATATGCCTATATTCCCAGCACTTGGGAGCTTGGGAGCTCAGGGGTTATCCTCAGCTACACAGAGTTCAAAACCAGCCTGGACTACATAGAACCTTGAGGGTTTTTTGTTTGTTTGTTTGTATTTTAAAGTGCCAGGTATGTTTTTAAAAGTGGTATATGTCTTTAATCCTAGCACTCAGGAGGCAGAGGCAAGCAGTTATTTCCAAGTTTGAGGCCAGCCTGGTCTTCACAGTGAGTTTCAGGATAGTCAGAGCTATGTAATGAGACTCTGTCTTGAGAAAGCAAAGAAAAAGCCAAAAAAGCAGTTTTTACATTGAGAGATAAAGCCAGGCGGTGGTGGCGCATGCCTTTAATCCCAGCACTTGGGGGGCAGAGGTAGGTGGATTTCTGAGTTCGAGGTCAGCCTGGTCTACAGAGTGAGTTTCAGGACAGCCAGGGCTGTACAGAGAAACCCTGTCTCGAAAAGCTAAAACTAAACAAACAAACAAAAACATTGAGAGATAAAAAAACTGCATATGCAGTTCAACATAATGCTTTGATATATGCTTCAGTGTGGAAAGATTAAAATAGCAAATCTATGCTTATGTACTATTTTGTGTGGTGAAAACAATTAAAATCTATTTTTTTTTTTTTGCTATGGGTAATGGCTCAAACCTGTAATACTTGCATTAGGAGGCTAAGGCAGGGGAATTGCTTAGAATGTGAGTCCAGTCTGACCTACAGAGTAAGATCCCATCAGCCCGGGGTACTGAGTGAGAACATGTAGCTGGAATTTGCTATTTTGTGGGTTCTTCTTTCTCTTACCTTTTACACACAGACACACACAGACACACACACACACACACACACCGTTTCATAACACTAGATAGGAGAGAGACAAGGCTAGAGGGGAAAGAGGAATTAGGAAAATCCCTGAAACTAATTTCTTTCCTTTTGCTTCTTCTTTGATTATGGCTACTAACAAACCTCCCTAAAAGACCAATAAGCACCAACCCCGCCTCTTGGGGCCCTAGCATTTATGTACATTCTGAAAAGTTCCCAGAATTCCGAAAGTCACAAAATCGCAGAAATTATTTGCAGATGGCAAAACCATACCTCTGCTACAACATGAGGCAAATCATCGTTGGCTGCTGCAAACTGTCCAAAGCAGCCCATATCCCACACCTGGGATTAAAATGAAAACACATTCTTATAATATTTCTGTGTTTTTCAAGGAACAAAATTCCAGAATTCTCACTACAGGATCCTGCCCCTCCCCCCTGGGGGAAAAAAAAGGCTAGGTAATGGTGCTTGCCTTAAATCCCAGCAGAGACAGGCAGATATATTTGAGGCCAGTCTGGTCTACAGAGTTCCAGGACAGCCAGGTTTACACAGAGAAACTCTTATCTTGAAAAACAAAACAACAGAAACAAAAGACTGAGCCTGGCAGTCCACAGCTATAACTCACACACACACACGGAGGGTGGATTGCCTCAGCTTTGATGCCAGCCTGGTCTACACAGAAAGTGCCAATCCATCCAGCAACACACAGCAAGATGGATCTCAAACACACACACAAGTACTCCTTTAGCAGTTCTGGGGTGTGTGGTGTGCTATTATTACCCAAACTGTTCTGTGTACCAGGGCTCTCATTTCCCTCCTGTCAAACAGAAGCTTTGCCAACATGGACAGTATCTGTCCTGTCCTCAGCCACCCCTCCTTTAGCCTCTGAGAACCGTCATTCTATTTCTACTCCCATGAATCCAACATTTTTAGACTCCATATGTAAATGAAATGATGTACTTTGGGTCCTTTTTGGCCTGGCTTATTCCATTGAGCATAACCTCCAAGTTCATGCACATTGTTACAAATGGCTGGATTTAGGACTAAAGCTAGGATAGATGGATTATTCGTGTATAAATAACGACATTCCAGTGACGGGAAACTATGTATATGTAAAGTAAGAGAAGGCTGTGGTAGGGCTTGAGAATCCTGACACTTGCTGTTTGGTACCAGTGAGAGGAGAATGCAGGGTTTAGGAAGTAATGGAAATGAGGAATGATTCATGGAACAGGAAAAGACACTTAATGGAGTGGCTAATGTCAAGGATGAAGGACTCAGTTCTCCATCCTTAGCTACCAGAATGTCATTAATTTAGACAGAGTTCCTGGGATTTTCAGAAAGCTGAAGCTAAGCTGTAGTTGATTTAGGAATGACTGGGGAGTGAGAAAATATTTGCAGCATATGTTTGATTCTAGAATGCCAGACAAAAAATCAGTTCTTGGGGACAACATCTCTGCCCCCCACCCCACCTGATGAGTCTATCTCTTTGTGTGCTTTGCCTTCAATAAATATCTGGCTGAGTGCTGAGAAAGAAAAAAGTCAGTTATGGCACGGTAAAAACATAAGCATGATGAAGCAGGAAGATAGAAGAGTCTGGAAAATTTGTGGTTTTTTGAAGATTTATTTATTCTATTTATATGAGTACACTGTAGCTGTCTTCAGACACACCAGAAGATCAGATCCTATTACAGATGGTTGTGTGCCACCATGTGGTTGCTGGGAATTGAACTCAGGACCTCTGGAAGAGCAGTCAGTGCTCTTAACCACTAAGCAATCTCTCCATCCCTGAAAATTTGTTTTTAAAAATGATGTTAAATTTTTTAACAATGTGTCTATTAGCTGTGTATGATGGTGCATGCCTTTAATAGAAGAACTAGAGACAGGGTGGATCTAGTTTAATAGAAGAACTAGAGACAGGGTGGAAGAACTAGAGACAGGGGGATCTCCGTGAGTTCAAGGTTAGCCTGGTCTACGTAGTAAGTTTAAGGTCAACTAGGGCCACCTAGAGGGACCCTGTCTCTCAATAAACAAACAAATAACATCAACAACAACAAAATTCAGAGTGGTGGCAAGTTTTTACATTATCAAACTCAAAGTTTCCTTCTAAGAATTCAGAAGTAATAACCAAAATGTCACAGTCCAGTTTCTACTTCCGTGGTAATGAAGTTAACCTTAAGTCACTAGGCTGACCAGTCAGTTCTTGATTGTGTGAATTGTGGTCTCATCTAGAACTGTAAATTGTGCTAGTCAATATCTTTGAATTTAGCTGGGTGTGGTGGCACACAACTTTGATTCCTGTCTTTAATCCCAGCACTAGGAAGGCAGAGACAGACGGGTCTCTGTGAATTTGACTCCAGTTTAGTCCAGTTTAGTTCTGGGACAGGCAGGGCTACATAAAGATACTCTGTCTCCCTGTTGTCCTTCCAGTTAGGTGGAAAGGTGTTGCAGCTCCCAGGGCAGAGGTCGAAAATCTTTGTGAGTTCAAGGCTTCCCTGGTCTACATAGTGAATTTCAGTGTTGCTAGAGACTCAAAGACCACTCATCGTGACTAAAGTGAGATTTGACAATCTGTATTAAGTCGCCAGTGAATTCCTGGAAAGAAACTCCTCGTAAAGCAGTCTCAACTGCATTTTACAGAAGCTTTTAAAAGCAAAGAGCACAGAAAACCTACATCCTGGGTTAGCAGTTGCAGGGCAAAGGAAAGCAAGCAGTCTAACAGAAGCCAAAAGTATGCAATTAGTTGGGGGCATTTCATCCCAAGACTCTAGAACAGGGCTGGGAACTTTCCCACAGTAAAAAAATAAATAAATAAAAGGGGGGGTCAAGTTCAAAGAGGAACCTTTGGCCTGTCACACCAGGACAGCCAGGGATACAAAGAGATTTGTCTGCTCCAAAAGGCAAAAATTGTATTCAGAGCTGGGAACTTTGAATATAGAATCAATCAAGTGCTTCCCGATTAGTAGCTGAGACGGAAAAGTAGGGCAAAAGTCTGGACTTTTCCAATTCCACCCTCAGGCACTCACCACTTAGTGACAGACTCCAGGGTCCTATCCCTGGGAACTTTTGCTTTCGAGACCGGAAGCGAGTCCGCGACGGCCGAATTACGGTGAGTTAGAACGGAAACTTCCGGCGGCACGTAGCCGTGATTGGTCGAATCTGCGAGGGAGGCAGGGCCCCGGCAATTCAAAAGAGAGAAGCGGCCGAAGAAGGGAGAGCTATGAACGTTAGTAATAAGACTAGGCCGCCGCGGCGGGAGATGGCGTCGGCCACCTCAGGTACGCGGGCCGGGAGGAGGGGGCACCGCTGTGTGAGACTTACGAAGTAGCGGTTGTCCCGGAAAATCCAGGCGGCGCGGGGTGCAAGGGCGAGGGGACACCGGCTGGAGGCCGTGGGGTGGGCGCCGCAGCATCCTGTCCTCTACTCGCTGCCTTTGGCAGTGTAGACGGGGTTGAGACCCTGCCGGGGCTCCAGCTCCTGTCTAGAGCCTGCGCGCTAAAGTGTGCGCTTCAGTTTGTGTCGTCTGTAAAGCCGGCAGCCACCCAACTGTAAAGACAGCAGTGAAGGGACGCGGTGTCTGGCTGGCTGTCCAGAGCTCCCACCCGGGCTAAAAGCTTGTGTGAGATCACATGCCAAAGGAGAGTACTTTCCCTCTAGCCTTGGAACTGGATGCTGATTTCATTTTGAAAAGGCTGCCGGGAGATTCCAAGTCTTGTCTAAGACGATTTGCATATGCGTGCCCTTCCTCTTTCTTTTAGCGGAATTCCGGCCTGTTTGTTTGGCTCCGGGGGAGGCAGACCTTTAGGAGAACGCCTCGTTCCAGGCAGTGCAGCAAGCATTTTGTGACGAACCTTTTGATGTTTGTACAGAGCTCTGAGGTCATTACTGTTAATGCCCTATCTTTAAGAAAAAGCTTTATTTTTTTATCAGTGTGTGTATGGATCCCGGCAGAGGCCAGAAGAGAGTGTTGGATCCTCTAAAGCTGGAGTTACTGGCAGTTGTGAGCCACCAGAAGTGGAACCAAACTCAGAACCTCTAGAAAAATAGTAGTAACTCTTAATTTCTAAGGTTCATCAGCCCCCTGTACTTGTTTTTTGACAAGAGGAAGCAGACATAAGTGGGCTAAATAGCTTCTTCAAGATAACACAACTTGTAAATATTGGGAGTCTAAATTCACACTCAGGTGGTTACATTGTAATGCCTCTGCCCTTGATGACTATGTCCGAATACAGAGAGACCCGGTGTGTTTGGTATGTAGTAAACATTAAAGTGCTGAATGACTATTGCCCCTTTCCTAGAGGCTACAATCATTTTCAAATAGTCTCATAAACAAATGTAATATGATGAAATACATTGGTAAATAGGCATAAACTTGTAGTGTAGAATCTGAAACAAACCTTTAGGTATTTTGAAAAGTCTTTATTAAGAAAGTGATAGTTGGAGTGGTGGTGCACACCTTTAATCCCAGGAGGCAGAGGCAGGCGGATCTCTGAGTTCAAGGCCAGCCTAGTCTACAAAGTCAGTTCCAGGACAGGCAGGGCTACAGAGAGAAACCGTGTCTCTTCCAGATGAGATGCTCTTCCAGAGAATCCAGATGCTCTTTCAGAGATCCAGATCTCTGAGATGCTCTTCCAGAGAATCCTGGTTGGGTTCTCAGCATCCACATGGTGGCTCACAACCATCTGTAACTCCAGTTTTGGAGGATCTGATGGCTTACATGGCCATCAGAGACGTGAGGTTCCCTTAGGGTTGTCATTGCTGTGATGAAACACAGTGACCAAAAGCAAGTTGAGAGATATGGGTTTGTGTGGCTTATACTTCCACATTTTAATCCATCACTGAAGGAATTCAGGACAGGAACATAAGCAGAGTTGCAACCAGGACTCAGGAGCTGATGCAGAGGCCATGGAGGGATGCTGTTTACTGGCTATTCATCATGGTTTGCTCAGCCTGCTTTCTTACAAAACCCCAGGACTAGGGGCTGGAGAGATGGCTCAGCGGTTAAAAACACTGACTGCTCTTCCAGAGGTCCTGAGTTCAACTCCCAGCAACCACATGGTGGCTCACAACCATCTGTAATGGGATCTGATGCCCTCTTCTGGTGTGTCTGAAGACAGCTACAGTGTACTCACATACATTAAATAAATAAATAGTTCTTTAAGAGAAAGAAAGAAAGAAAGAAAAAAAGAAAGAAAGAAAGAAAGAAAACAAGACCCAGGACTACCAACCCAGGGATGGCACCACTCACATCAGTCACTAGTTAAGAAAATGCCCTACAGCTTGCTCGTACGGAAGCATTTGCTCAACTGAGATTCAGGTGACTCTAGCTTATAACAAGTTGATATAAAACTAGCCAGCACGATGGCACACAGACATACATAATATTAAATAAATTTTAAATTAAAAAGAGCTGACAGGTATTGATGACTGTGTGGAAGAACGAAAACAGTTAAAAATTCTTATTTGGCCGGGCGGTGGTGGCGCACGCCTTTAATCCCAGCACTTGGGAGGCAGAGGCAGGCGGATTTCTGAGTTCGAGAGTTCGAGGCTAGCCTGGTCTACAGCGTGAGTTCCAGGACAGCCAGGGCTACACAGAGAAACCCTGTCTCGAAAAACCAAAAAAAAAAAAAAAAAAGAAAAAAAAATTCTTATTTGGGGGTCTGAGCTATTTGTGGGTATTAGCAAAGTGAGGAAACTGTTGCGGAGAGATGGGGAAGGATCAGTTTAGTATAGGTGGAATTTGAGGTACCTGAGGAAGATCTGCCAGTCAGAGACAGCTCTTTGAGATGACGGCGCTAAAGAGGAGTCCTTAGCTTGAAGATGATGTTTTAAAAAGGAACAAAAGATAATTGGTGCTAAGAGAGCAGGTGACTGTGACTGTGAAGTGAATCTGACCTAGGGACGACACTTGTACCCCAGTGAGCATGTGGGAGTGTCTGGAGACAGTTTGCACATTACAACTTGGAGGTGAATAAAGAATGCTGCCGGGGTTTAGTAGATATATGTTGAACAGCTTGCAATGGGACAGCCTTGAAACAAAGAACTATACAAATCAAAATGCTAATAATACAGAAGTTGACAGAGGATGGAACATAGGGAAAATGTTTAATTAAGACTGTTGTTAAACTAAAGAATAATCAGGAAAACTAGTAAGATAATCAAGGAAATGGATGGCAGGGAAACTGTCTCATAAGAGTGCTGAATTTTGAATTTCGTTAGGAAGTCTAGATTCAGACTGAGGGACTGAGTGCCTACTGGATCTAGCAATATATGGGCCCCTTATGATCTTGAAAGGAAGAAAGGAAGAGAGAAAGAAAGGAAGACCAAACCAAAGCATAATTTTGGAATAAAGTGATCCAGGCTTGAATCTCTTTGAATTTGTTATGATACTTTCCAAGATAAGATAATTATTTTCCTTGGGAGATCTTTTTGTTTCCCCTACTGTAAATAGAGGCTTGGGGCTGGAGGGAAGGCTCATCTATAAAATTTCTTGTGGCTTTCCAAAGAACCTGAGTTGGTTCTGAGCGCCTGCATGGGGCTGTTCACAATCTTCTATGCCTCTAGCTCCAGAGGAGCTGATGACATTCGAGTCTAGCCTTGGCAGGCACCTCCATAGGTGAGGCATGCATTCATTCAAACATACATATATCATAAATAAAAAATAAAAATTTAAAAAAAGAGAAGGTTTTTAAAAAAATCTTTTGTGTTTTTTGACAATAAAAATAATTTAGGATTTTTTTCCCCATGACTGAATTACTAGAAAGAAATGAAGAGTTTGTCAGATAAGAGTTACATGTCTGTACCTTTGTCTTGTTTGTCTTTAGTATTTAACTAAATGATCAAGTCATTTCATTAAAACCCATGACTTTTCATTTTTTTTATAGGGCTGTGTGTGTATGTGTGTACATGTGTGGGAGTGCCCATAGAGGCCAGAAAAGGATATTGGCCTCAAACTCAAAGACAATTCTCCTGGCCTGGCCTTGGAGGTGGTTACCATGAATCTAACCTGGATCAAAGCAATGAGTACTCTTAACTACTGAGTCATCGCTCCAGCCCTCACTTGGTTTTGTCAATGTCAGATGTAAAGTCTTAGGAGGAATAGGAAGGAGGGGAGTGGGTGTATGAAGTATTAGTCCTTAGGACATTCCTGTGATTGGCAGTTCACAGCACTGTCTGAAACCTTGTTAGAAAGACAATCCCAGATTCATTCAGAGACTTACGTGTTTACAGATTGGAACAACATCTTCCATGCTACTTATGTATATATCACAGTTGGAGAATTCTGCTTTGTGCCTTGTGTCCACCTACCCTACTTATAAGAGCAGAGAAGGAACTGGCTTACCTTGGGAGAAACCCACAGCACAACTCTGATGGTTTGTATATGCTTGGCCCAGGGAGTGGCACTGTTTGGAGGTGTGACCTTGTTGGAGTAGGTGTGGCCTTTTTGGAGGTAGTGTGTCATTGTGGGTGTAAGCTTTAAGACCCTCCTCCTACCTGCCTGGAAGCCAGTCTTCTGCTTGCTGCCTTTGGAACAAGAGGTACAACTCTCAGCTCCTCCAGCCCCATGCCTGCCTGGATGCTGCCATCCTCCTGCCTTGATGATAATGGACTGAACCTCTGAATCTGTAAGCCAGCCCCAATTAAATGTGGTCCTTATAAGACTTGCCTTTTAACCACAGACACCATGACCAAGGCAAGTCTTTTTTTTTTAAGATTTATGTATGTATGTATGTATGTATGTATGTATGTATGTATGTATGTATGTGAGCACACTGTCGCTCTCTTCAGACACACCAGAAGAGGGCATCAGATCCCATTACAGATGGTTGTGAACCACCATGTGGTTGCTGGGAATTGAACTCAGGACCGCTGGGAGAGCAGTCAGTGCTCTTAACCTCTGAGCCATCTCTTCAGCTCTCCCAAGGCAAGTCTTATAAGGACAACATTTAATTGGGGCTGGCTTACAGGTTCAGAGGTTCAGTCCATTATCAAGGCAGGACCATGGCAGCATCCAGGCAGGCATGGTGCAGGAGCAGCTGAGAGTTGTACATCTTCATCTGAAGGCTCCTAGCAGAACACTGACTTTCAGGCAGCTAGGGTGAAGGTCTTAAAGCCCACATCCACACATCCACAATGACATACTTCCTCCAACAAGGCCACACCTCCTAATAGTGCCACTCCCTGGGCCAACCATATTCAAACCATACCAACCATGATGAAAAGAGCTTCTCCTTAAATAAGAGGCTCCTTTGGACCTTCTAGCAAAGTTGGTTCCCATTTTCTGTGTTACTCCAAATTTTAACACCTAAAACTGGTCTCTTCCAGGACCTGGTCGCTGTGTAAGCAAGGGAGGGAGTGGCCGGCGTCCACCTCTAGCTCGAGTAAGGGTGGCTGTAAGACTGCGCCCGTTTATGGATGGAGAAGCGAAGGAGCCCCCCTGTGTACGAGCCATAGACAGCTGCTCTCTTGAAGTGGCTAACTGGAGGAAATACCAGGAGACTCTCAAATATCAGTAAGGTTCAGGCTGTTCCTCCATCTAGGCCTGTGCATTTGTTACTTTCACAGTTTCTGAGATCTGTCTCTCAAGATCCAGCTCCTTGCTGGGCAAAGCTTTGTTCTCAATCCTTCCTTTGGTTATTTCGATGTTAATGGTGTGAGGTGAGTACTGTGGACAAACACTAGAAGTTGAACTGGGATTAATCTTGCAAACTGGGACAAAGGGAAGAAGCAATGTAGCCCCAAATAGGTTCTAGAAAATACAGGGGAAGGTCAGGAAAGCAGACCTGGCAGCCAACCAGAGAAGACCATACAGATTTGGGAATGGCACACAAGAAGGAAACTACACAAGAGACTCACATTTGGCCTGTTAGTCTGGCCTAGAGGGCTGTAAACCACAGACTGCAAACAGATCAGATCCAACCTGGAGTCTTCCATTTGGTTTTATTTTTTTGTTTGTTTGGGTTTTGTTCTTTTGAAACAAGGTCTCATAAAGTCCAGGCTGGCCTTGAACTCCTGGTTCAAGGACTTACCATGACTTACCTCCTAAGTGCTGGGATCCCAGGTGTTGTGCTGACATGCCCAGCACAGAAGACTTTTCTGTAAATAAAGGGCTTTTTTTGTTGTTGTTTTTTGTTTGTTTGCTTTGTATTTATTTATTTTATATATGAGTACACTGTCTCTGTCTTCAGACACACCAGAAGAGGGCACCAGAACCCATTACAGATGGTTATGAGACACCATGTGGTTGCTGGGAATTGAACTCAGGACTTCTGGAAGAGCAGTCAGTGCTCTTAACTGCTGAGCCATTTCTCCAGCCCTGTAAATAAAGTTTTATCATTTGTTTACATAACAGTAGCTGTTTAACTAGCCTTAGAATTAATCAGTCGAGTTCACATGTTCATAAAATCTAAAATTTTGCTTTATAGAAATCAAAATCTGCTTTATAGAAAGTTAGTTTACTTCAATTCTAATCCCTTAATAATTAGGCTTCTGTTCCTTTCAGACTTCTTTCTCTTGTCAGCATGTGCTAAAGACCAACCTTTTATCTACCCTGTTAGAGTGCTACCTCAAGAAAAATATGGGAAAGCCCTTTCACACCATATAGTGTGACACGTTACTGGGGAGATAGAAACAGATGTCTACTTACCACAGGACTGGGGCCAACCACAGACCAAAATAAGGATACCATCAAATCCAACCTGGTGATCCAATAAGTTTTATTGGGGTTACTTACAGGAATATGGGTTTACAGGCACAGAAACGACTCAAAGACAGCTGTGTCACCAAAGCTCATCCCAGCATGGGTGACAGCTCCCAAAGATGGAATCCTGGAGTACACTGCACAGCCTGCAGGCAGTGAGTCTCTTCTAAGCAGCCCAACTGGACTCTGTTTCTCCAGACTGCTCTGCTTGTCAGAGAGCAACTCTCAGGAGTCCTTTTTACTGGGGAAGGCGGTCGTTTTATGTCAGTCCCAGAACTTATTTCCTGGGCTTAGGCTTCCCTCCACAAAGCACTACCTCTTGTTTCTGTTTCTTTTTCTTTTTTTTTCCTTTTTTTGGATTTTTCAAGACGGTTTTTTGTTTGTTTTGGTTTGGTGTGGTTTTTTTGTTTTGTTTTGTTTTGGTTTTTTTTTTTTTTGGTTTTTCGAGACAGGGTTTCTCTGTGTAGTCCTGGCTGTCCTGGAACTCACTCTGTAGACCAGGCTGGCCTCGATCTGAGAAATCCGCCTGCCTCTGCCTCCCAAGTACTGGGATTAAAGGTGTGCGCCACCACTGCCCAGTTTACATCTTGTTTCTGTGTCTTGCTTGGCAGCACTTCCTTCTGCCAGCAAAATCATTTATTCCTTCTAACGTGTTCTTGTCTTTGTTTCCTGAATCATTGTAGAATATGGGTATCTGGGCAACCATATTGCAATGTGAGATTAAGTTGTTTCCCTAACATCACTACAATGACTGGATATGGTAGATTTTTCAGGGACACTTTCAAAGTCTTTGTCAAAAACAAAATGGGATAGAGAGCCTTTAAAGCCACCATCATCTAGGTGAGGGTGTCAACAGAACATCCTCCTAATACCTTTTTCTACCTACAGGTTTGATGCCTTCTATGGAGAGAAGAGCACTCAGCAGGACGTCTATGTAGGTTCAGTACAGCCCATCCTGAGGCACTTGCTGGAAGGACAGAATGCCAGTGTACTTGCGTACGGGCCCACTGGGGCAGGTGAGAGAGCCAGAAGAGAGCCACACATGAGGAAGAGCTAGGGAAGTCGAGGGGACCGTCATACCTTTCTCTGCTCTTTCCCCAGGGAAGACACACACAATGCTGGGCAGCCCAGAGCAGCCTGGAGTGATTCCTCGGGCTCTCATGGACCTCCTACAACTAACAAGGGAAGAGAGTGCTGAGGGCCGGCCATGGGACATTTCTGTTGTTATGTCCTATTTAGAGATCTACCAGGAAAAGGTGAGGTGGCAGAGTAACGGGGCCTTCTAAAATGAACATGGAGCTCTCCTCTAGAAGAGAGGTGCTGGGGTAGCAAATGGAAGAACCCTAACGATCCAGTAGGAAAAAGGATCTTACTCCCCATGAAACATGGAGAAATGGGCTTACTATGACTGTTCAAATAGGTATTAGACCTCTTGGACCCTGCTTCAGGAGACCTCGTGATCCGAGAAGACTGTCGAGGGAACATCCTGATTCCAGGCCTCACACAGAAGCCCATCACTAGCTTCTCCGACTTCGAGCAGCACTTCCTTCCAGCCAGTAGAAATCGAGTTGTAGGAGCTACCCGGCTTAACCAGCGCTCTTCCCGTAGTCATGCAGTGCTCTTGGTCAAGGTAAGGCCCACTGACAGAAAGGCCTGGGAAGCCCCTGAAATGTGGACTGAGTCTGGGTCTCTTGCTCTTCCCCTAGGTAGATCAACGTGAACGTTTGACTCCATTTCGGCAGCGGGAAGGAAAACTCTACCTTATTGATTTGGCTGGTTCAGAGGACAACCGTCGCACAGGCAACCAGGGCATTCGGCTCAAAGAGAGTGGAGCCATCAACACCTCCCTCTTTGTATTGGGCAAAGTGGTGGATGCATTAAACCAGGGCCTCCCTCGTATACCATACAGAGACAGCAAGCTCACTCGTCTGCTGCAGGTCATGTCCACCCATGTTAGGTCAAAAGGGACAGGAGAAGGTGCCTGTTTAGGGTAGGGGGCATCCGTTTCAAGGAATAGGAATTGGAATCTGACCATACTTTTCCCTCCTCAGGACTCTCTGGGAGGCTCAGCTCACAGCATCCTCATTGCCAACATTGCTCCTGAAAGGCGTTTCTACCTGGATACAATTTCAGCATTGAACTTCACTGCTAGGTCCAAGGAGGTGATTAACCGGCCTTTCACCAATGAGAGTCTACAGCCTCATGGTGAGAACTAGGAAAGGCAGGTGGAATGGCCAGGACAATTGGGGAGTTTGCCAAAACCACCAAGCACTAGCGCTGAAGCTGACCACTCTGATTCTTCTTTATATCTCATTAATCTCCTCAGCCTTGGCACCTGTTAAGCTGTCTCAGAAAGAACTGCTAGGCCCATCAGAGGCAAAGAAAGCCAAAGGCCCTGAAGAAGAATCAACTGGAAGCCCTGAGTCTATAGCAGCTCCAGCATCTGCCTCCCAGAAACTGAGGTGAGAATCAGGTCTTCCCTGCAGAATCTAGAATAGCTGTAGGTAACAATGGGTTTAGCCTGTCAAATCCTTGAGCAAAGGTCATTCTAAACTCACCAAAGGGCCAACCAAATTGCCACTCTGGACAAAGGCAAGCTTAGACCCTGTCCTTGAAGATTCACTTTTATGAAATGGAGAACCTAAATTTTTAAAGCCAAGAAGCTCATACAGAGAAGGTGCCCAGCAGTGGTGTTACACATCTTAAATCCAGCACTTGGGAGGCAGAGGCAGTGGGTCTCTGAGTTTGAGGCCAGTTTGGTCTCCAAAGCAAGTTCTAGAACAGCCAGAGCTACACAGTGAAACCCTGTCTCTTAAGTTGCTCCCTACCTGACTCCCAAAAAATGGCTTGTTCTGTGAAAGCTAGGAAAAGTTATTTGTACTGTTTGCTCTATACTTTCTTAACACTGTTTTCCTAAGAATTGAGCATGAAGAACAGGACATGGCCTGTGTCTTTGAGGAGCTAGCTCAGTGTAGCACAGATAAAAAAAAAAGTGGCATTTTCACTTTGAAAAGACAGTTTTCATCAGAGGTGAGGGTGAAGGTTCCAGGCAGACTGATGTTATGACTGATAGGAATTACTGTGCTAAGATAGCCAGGACTCTGCTGGAAGAAGACTCTTATAAAGGTGGCTTCCCATTTTAGGTCTTTAGTAGCTTTCCTGCTCATGAGGACCTCTTCTGTGAAGCTTTCCCTGCTTGCTTTCCAAATGTTCAAACCCTCAGCTCTTACCCTATCCTGTTGTGTTTGTGGTATGCATGTGTGTGTGTGTGTGCATGTGCATATAGTTACCCTGTCCTGTTGTGTTTGTGGTAGGCATGTGTGTGTGTGCATATGCATATGGATGCTTGAGGTCGAAGCTGAGACTGCCTCAGTCACTCTTGGACCTTAGTCACTGAGGTGAGATCCCAGTAAACCCAGAACTCCCTACTATGGCTAGTATCCCTAGACTGCTTGCTTGCTTGGGCCATCCTATGTCTCCCTCTGAGGCTGGAATAATAGGCAGGCTGCCACACCCACTTGGCATTTATTGTGGGCTCTAAGGATCCAACTTCTAAGCCCCTTGTTTACATGGTAAGTGCTTTAGCAGCTGAGTTATCTTCCCAGTGTCCCCCTCCCTTTCCCCCTTATCACAAGTACCCCTAGGACAGGGCAGTATTGTAGGTCCCTAATGTGTGGTATCCAGTGCATATTAACAACTTCTTATCTGATATTCTGGGATCCCTGAGAGTCTACTTCACTATAGTCAGAGACTAGATAACTGTTTAAAGAGTTCCCATCAGGATCCTGAAACACATACACCAAGCTAAGGTATGACAAGGGTAGTCCTGCTGCTGGAGGTGATGAGACAGAAAGTAACCTTTTTTTCAATTCAGCCTCTTACAGAAGCTAAGCAATATGGATCCAGCCATGTTGGAGAACCTCCTGAGTATGGAACGTTTGCTGGGTTCCCAGGGAAGCCAAGGGACACCTCTACTGAATACCCCAAAACGAGAGCGAATGGTACTCATTAAGACAGTGGAGGAAAAGAACTTGGAGATTGAGGTAAATCTTTGAGAAGCTGGCTGAATATTCCAACCAGCTTTAAGAAGCATTCCTAGTATGTTCAGACAAGGAAGGGTAGATGCTGATCTAGAATTCAGCTTTCATCTAGTTCTGGATGTTTTCTGACTTCTGATTGAATATTTTGTTTGGTGTTTATTTTTATGTATACGAGTTTTGTAGTGACCTTTATGACTGTGAACCACATGTGTACAATGCCCACGGAGGTCCGAAAAGGGTGTCAGATACCCTGGGTCTAGCGTTAAGAGATAGTTATGAGCTGCCAAATTGGTGGAATCACACCCGAGTTCTCTGGAAGAACAGTGTACTGAGCAACTGAGCCATCTCTCTAGCCCCTGCTTGAATACATTTAACATGACTGAAGCCTAAGAGACAACTGAGATCAGATAATGGGGAAGAAATCCAAATTAAAAATACATTATCTGAGGGTAGAGAAATGACTTAGTGGTTAAAAGGCTCGAGTTGTTCTGGTAGAGGACCCTAATTCAGTTGCCCACACCCACATCAGGCAACATCCAGCTTCAGGGAGCCAACGTCTCTCTGAGGTCTTTGGGTACATACACAAAATAGTAAATATAGTTCCGGAGGCTAGAGACATGACTCGGCAGTTAAGAACACTGACTCAATTTCCAGCAACTACATGGCAGTTCATGACTGCCTGTAACTCCATTTCTAGACCCAACACTGTCTTCTGACCTACAAGGGCACCAGGCACATAAATAAAAATATATAACCTGCCTAAGTAGGCAGGCAGCTCTTTTTGTGAATTCAAGGTTGGCCCAATCTACATACTAAGTTCTAGGTGAGGTGTGGCTACATAATGAGACTTTTTTTAAAAAATATGATGCTGACCAGGATATAGCCCAGCTGACCAGGATAGCCCACACCTTTAATCCCAAGACCCCAGAGGCAGAGGCAGAGGCAGCTGGATTTTTTTTTTTTTTTTTAAGATTTATTTATGTATGTGAGTACACTGTAGCTGTCTTCAGACACACCAGAAGAGGGCATCAGATCCCATTACAGATGGTTGTGAGCCACCATGTGGTTGCTGGAAATTGAACTCAGGACCTCTGGAAGAACAGTCTGGTGCTCTTAACCACTGAGCCATCTCTCCAGCCCCGAGACCTTATCTAAAAAAGAAAGAGAAAAAAATCTAGGGCTGGAGAGATGGCTCAGAGGTTAAGAGCACTGGTTGTTCTTCCAGAGGTCCTAAGTACAGTTCTCAGCAACTGCATGGTAGTTCATAAACGTCTATAATGAGATCTGGTGCCTATGCAGGCATAATGCTGTATACATAATTTTTAAAAATCTTTAAAAAAGTGTATTTCGCCGGGCAGTGGTGGTGCACGCCTTTAATCCCAGCACTTGGTAGGTAGTGGCAGGCGGATTTCTGAGTTCGAGGCCAGCCTGGTCTACAGAGTGAGTTCCAGGACAGCCAGGGCTACACAGAGAAACCCTGTCTCAAAAAACCAAAACAAACAAACAAACAAAAATGTATTTCATAAAACCTCACATTCAGAGAGGTGGTGGTGCGCACCTTTAATTCCAGCACTCTGAAGGCAGAGACAGGTGGATCTCTGAGTTTGAGGCCAGCCTGGTCTACAGAGTGAGTTCCAGGAAAGCCAGGGTGTCTCTAGGTGGCCTCTGATCACTAGACCTCCCCTAGTTATTTTGAATTCTGTCTCATCGATTCTCCTACCGCTATTATCTCTGTCCTCTTGGGACCTCAGAGCTCTCTACCTGCTAATCTCTCACCTTTGTAATCCACTGCTTTGGGGCAGGAGCTAAATCACATCTCCCCATGATTCTTTCCAACAGAGGCTTAAGATGAAGCAAAAAGAACTGGAAGCCAAGGTGCTGGCCCAGGAGGCACTGGATCCACAGGAAAAAGAGAACACTCCCACAGTTCTCCAGCTCCCTTCCTCTTGTAGTGGCACAGTGGCAAAGCCCTTGAAAAAGGCTGTAGTGATGCCCCTGCAACGGAGTAAGTTTAGTTCCAGGAAGAGACATGTCACTCATCTATCCACTGGGTCTGAAGAAGCCCTGGATGCTTGTCCTAGGGTGTCGTAGACAGTGGGGTATTGGCTGGATATGGTGCCACTTAGGAGGGTGAAGCAGAAGGATTACTATGACTTCTAGGTTATCCTTGGTTATGAGACCCTGCCTTAAAAAAAAAAAAAACAAAAAAAAAAAAGGCAAAACCAAAAGCTTATGGTTGGAGGGAGCTAGGAAAACCTGAACTGGGAGAAGCACATGGTCACTGGGAAGGGAGAGAGGAAAGGAGGCCACCTGTGCTGATCACTTCCAAATTCCTTTCAGTTCAGAAGCAGGCAGAGTCCTCAAACAAGATCCACCTCCTGAAGAAAGGCCACAAAAGGAAGGTGAGCCCCACCCTGTTTTCCAGCTGGGAACTTTTTGCAGATGATGGTGCCTTAAAGAACTTTTGGGGCGGAGGGGGGAGGTATGGATGTGTTTCCTAGAGAGAGTATCTGCCACTCTGTTTCTTTTCTTCTTGATGCCTCTTGTGTTTGGATTGGCTACTGACTGGATCTAATGTGGGTCCTGCCTTCTAAGAACTGTAGAGCCTATGACAGTATTTAAAAATCTCTCACATAGAATGAAAAATATAAAATATAATTTTCTTCACACAAAATTGACAATAGAACTGCTCCCATTGTAAGGACATAAGTATATGCTTACTGTTTTCTCCACATGGGTTTTTTTGTTTTCCCTTTTTTCCCCCTGTACTGGAAACTGAACCCCAGTCCTCAAGCATGGTAGGCAAGTGTTCTACCACTGAACTATACTTCCTCCTAGTCAGAACTGATGTATACACTCATTCATTCATCAGATCTTCCTAGCAACTGAGAAAGGAGCTAGTAACTATGCAAGCACAACAAAACTAGTGACCAGAAGGAAAAGGCTGCAGAGCATGGGTTCCGTGCCTGATCGTGGCAGTCATCCACTGGCTTTTACTGCCATTTCTGTTACCTCATAGCTGGAGCCATCACATGAGTCAGAAGCTGTGGAAAAGGATGAGGACTACTGGGAGGTACAGATTAGCCCAGAGTTACTGGCACATGGACGCAAAAAATTACTGAATCTGCTGAATGAAGGTTCAGCTCGGGATCTGCGCAGCCTGCAGCGCATTGGCCAGAAGAAGGCCCAGCTTATCGTGGGCTGGAGGGAGCTCCATGGCCCCTTTAATGAGGTAACAACTCGGGGAGACAGACGGGTGCAGTGGGCTGTCCTGGTGTTTTGTCCACCTCCTTCCTATTGTTGCTGTCCCACTAGGTGGAGGACTTGGAACAGGTAGAAGGCATCTCTGGGAAGCAGGTGGAGTCTTTCCTGAAGGTAAGACCACCTTTGCCCTTTCTCTACCGGCCTGCATGTTGTACCCCCACCCCAACCCACCTTTGGCTGCTACATTAACGCACTTTCCTCTTCTTTACAGGCGAATCTCTTGAGCTTGGCTGCCAGCCAGCACAGTGGTCCCTCTTGACTACCAGTTCTTGACACTACCTTTTTCTTTTAAAAATCCTTGTATAGTGACATGTTGTGTAAATACAGTTTTTATTCCGTGCTTGAGCCTGATTTTTGATGATAGGGCTGGGGTGAGAGCCACTACCCTGGGGGTCAGGTTCAAGCTCTGCGGGACACCCATGTAGACGCCATCTTTGGGAAACCCCCAAACTAGGCCAAGATTGTAAATAAACCACTGGAATGGGGAGGAGACGGTGGCCTAGAAGAACCAAAAAGCTGAAGCGAAAGCTTAGGCACAGCGACCGTTAAGCGGGCACGCGCTTTGAGTTAGCCCCGCCCTGCTGTAACTCCCTCGGCGCGCTCCCCACTCTCCCGCTCAGCTACGACGTCCGTGTTATGTGCGCGTGCGCGTGAAATAACGGCCGCTGGCGGAGGGAAGTGGGGGGTGGAATCGTTCAAGTGGGGGAAGAGAAGCCGCCTAGTCTCCCGCGCGCCCACCACCTGCACCATCGCCAGCCAATCAGCAACCATCTCGGGGGTCTCGCGCTCGGGGCGACTAGGGCTGCTGGGTGGCTCCCCCGTCCCCCCGCCCCCTAGAGTCCCTCCTGTACCTCCCCCTCCCGCTGGCCCCGCGCGCACTCGCGCTCGCGCCCGCTCCAGCCTCTTGTGTGTCCTCGCGCCCCCCGCCCGCCCTCCGGCGCGCAGTGTGCTCCGCTCCCCCACCCTCCTCCCCCCTCCCTCCTTGCGCGCCTCCTCCCCGGGCCCCCTCCCCCACCGCTGCCTCCTCCCGCCCCAGGGTGAGCGCGAGCCACCTCCCTCCTCCCTCCGCCATGGATCCCAGCAACTGGAGCAGCTTCATCTTCCAGGTAACAACCCCCGCCCCCCCCGCCCCTGCCCCCCCTCCCACACCCCCTCCTGCCCGCCCTCCCTCCTGTCCCACACCCCCTCCGCGCGCCCGGTGCGCGCGCAGCTGTCCCCCTCCCTCCCTCGCGCCCTCCCCCGCCCTCCCCGAGGCGCCGGCTGGGCGCGCGCGCGCGGCGGGGGCCGAAGCTGCTCCCTCGTTCCCCCCACCCC
>NW_021604694.1:306027-322958 GCF_004785775.1 Grammomys surdaster | reverse complement strand
CTCGCCCCCACCCAGGGGGCGTCGCCGCCGCCGCCGCGCTCCGCACCCCACAAGACGCCCTCCTTCCCTCCCTCCCGCCGGCCGGGGTGCGCGGGCGGCGGGGCGGCCCTCGGGCCATGCGTTCGGCTCGGCCCAACCCGGCCGGCCGGGGGCGGCGCCCTGAGCCTGGGCCCCGCGCGGCCCGTGCCCCCGGCTCCCGCTGAGCTCCGGGGGCCCCACTGTGGCCGAGGCCATGTTCCCCGTGTTCCCTTGCACGCTGCTGGCCCCCCCCTTCCCCGTGCTGGGCCTGGACTCCCGGGGGGTGGGCGGCCTCATGAACTCCTTCCCGCCACCTCAGGGTCACGCCCAGAACCCCCTGCAGGTCGGGGCTGAGCTCCAGTCCCGCTTCTTTGCCTCCCAGGGCTGCGCCCAGAGTCCATTCCAGGTGAGTAGGGGCCGGGCCGGGCGGGCAGGCGCCGACCAGCGACCGCGGCCCACACCGGCGCCTTGTCTCCGCAGGCCGCGCCAGCGCCCCCACCCACGCCCCAGGCCCCGGCGGCCGAGCCCCTCCAAGTGGACTTGCTCCCGGTTCTCGCTGCCGCGCAGGAATCAGCCGCGGCGGCTGCAGCTGCTGCGGCGGCTGCCGCTGCAGTGGTTACTGCACCCCCGGCCCCTGCTGCCGCCTCCACAGTGGACACAGCGGCCCTGAAGCAGCCTCCGGCGCCTCCTCCGCCACCCCCTGCCGTATCCGCACCCGCCGCCGAGGCCGCGCCCCCCGCCGCGGCCGCCACTATCGCCGCAGCGGCTGCCACCGCTGTCGTTGCCCCAACCTCGACGGTCGCTGTGGCCCCGGTTGCATCTGTCTTGGAGAAGAAGACAAAGAGCAAGGGGCCCTACATTTGCGCCTTGTGCGCCAAGGAGTTCAAGAACGGCTACAACCTCCGAAGGCACGAAGCCATCCACACAGGAGCCAAGGCTGGCCGGGTCCCTTCGGGTGCTATGAAGATGCCCACCATGGTGCCCCTGAGCCTCTTGAGCGTCCCCCAGCTGAGCGGGGCCAGCGGGGGTGGGGGAGAAGCCGGGGCTGGCGGTGGCACGGCCGCAGTGGCGGCCGGTGGCGTTGTGACCACAACTGCCTCTGGAAAGCGCATCCGGAAGAATCACGCCTGCGAGATGTGCGGCAAGGCCTTCCGCGACGTCTACCACCTGAACCGACATAAGCTGTCGCATTCGGACGAGAAGCCCTACCAGTGCCCTGTGTGCCAGCAGCGCTTCAAGCGCAAGGACCGCATGAGTTACCACGTGCGCTCACATGACGGCGCTGTGCACAAGCCCTACAACTGCTCCCACTGTGGCAAGAGCTTCTCCCGGTGTGCACGGGCCTCGGCTGCCCACTAGGCCGATGGTGGGGGGAGGGCAACAAGGTAGCCTATCTTTGGCTGGTGGGGAGGCGGCTCCGTTCCTGGGGACAGGAACCACTCCCAGGGAGGAGGGAAGTGAGCCTCGTGGTTACTAGGAACGGGGTGGTACTTTAGAAGAGGTGGGTCTTTGGGCTGAAGGAAAAAGCAGCCTCTTGGCAGAAGAGGAATCTTGGTTTTAGGTCTTTCCTGCCTGAGGACTGAAGCTGTGGGGAAAATGCTGGGACTTTTGGAAAGGCGTTTTGGAGGAACCTAGGTAGATTTGAGGCACACCTCACCTTGGAGCCTTAGCCCTAACACACACCCCCTCCCACCTCAACATATCCCTAGGCCGGATCACCTCAACAGTCACGTCAGACAAGTGCATTCAACAGAGCGGCCCTTCAAATGTGAGGTAGGAAGCCCGCTTCCTCCTGTCCTGGTTTTCATGATTTTGATCCTCATTGTAGCTGTGTGGGTTCAGCCTCTCAGACCCCCTTTTTCTCTCTCTTTTTGCCTCTTCACTCCATTTTCACATTTCTCCTTCAAGGCCTGGTCATCTCACGCCCATTTCCTACAGATCAAAGACCCCCAAGGCTCTGATCCCTTTATCTTGCTCCCTTCTCTCTACTCCCCCGAAGCTTTAACTCTCCTGTGACCCCCCACACCCTCCCCCCCAGAAATGTGAGGCAGCTTTTGCTACGAAGGATCGACTCCGAGCGCACACAGTACGACACGAGGAGAAGGTGCCATGTCATGTGTGTGGCAAGATGTTGAGCTCGGCTTATATTTCGGACCACATGAAGGTGCACAGCCAGGGCCCTCACCATGTCTGTGAGCTCTGCAACAAAGGTACATGCTAAAGAATGCCAGGAGGGCAGGGATGGGGGGGGCACACTTTTTTTTTTAAACCAATGTGGGTCAAGGGTGCTGCAGCCAAGAGCTCGTGGCATGTAGAGAACCCTTGAAGAAGCAAGCACAACAGCATTGGAAACAGCATCACTAAACTATGTGCCATGGCTCACAGGAGACTGTCTACCAGAAATTCAACCTCTTGGGTGTGCTTGGGGAGAATGAAGTGGGACGTGGTTGCTTTGAAAAAAGAATAGCCAAAAAGCCAGTCCCTGGGGTTTCAACTTTGCAGCCACGAGTTCTTGTCTCTAGCTACTGGGATAGGTGGAGTATATAAGCACGGGTGTAACAAGTACACACCCTACCCAGTAACAGCTATTTTCAATGTGGTTATTCACTAAAGGAGATGAGACTGGGGCACTGGAGAGGGGGGACACAGCCGTCTCTACTGAGAGTCAACCCTTTAAAAAGCTAGGCAACAGTGTCCTGTCTATGGGGGAAGGTCTCTGTAGACATTAAGGATTAAGAAACGGGCACCATTCAAACCAGTCCCCAAGCTCAGGGAAAGACTATGTTCCTCAAGTAGTTGGCCCCAGCCTACCAAGGATGTGGGAGGAGGACAGTGCCATGTGAGGAGGGTGTCCCCCGCCTAGGAGAACAGCCCTGTCTCTGGGGTCTCCACCAGGCTGACCCCACCCCCCCATCACAACCCCCCCCCATAGGCTTCACCACAGCAGCATACCTGCGCATCCACGCGGTGAAGGACCATGGGCTCCAGGCCCCGCGGGCTGACCGCATCCTGTGCAAGCTGTGCAGCGTGCACTGCAAGACCCCTGCCCAGCTGGCCGGCCACATGCAGACCCATCTTGGGGGGGCCGCCCCTCCTATCCCGGGAGATGCCCCCCAGCCACAGCCTACCTGCTGAGGGGGACCCCTGCACCCACCAGGCAAGGTGTGGGACGGCTGGGGGGGGCAGGATGGGATGTGTGGGACAAGGGAACTCAAAGGGCCCAATAGGGGATCTCAGGAAGGCCAGGGATGCCAGTCTGTCACTCAGATTAGGGAGACTTGGGGTCCAGAGAGGGCAATATGGACATGTTCTGTCTGGGTAAGCAGGTAGGCCAAAGTCTCTGGGGACCAGATAGGAAGTAACGGCTGTGTCCCAGGGGTAGTAGGGAAATAGTTGAAAAGTCTGGGGTATGGAGCCTGTTTCTTGCCATTTAGGTTGCGCTGTGATCCTTGGTGTTTCTTACTGTAGGTACTGGTGAGGTTTGTCCAATGGCAGCGGCGGCAGCAGCGGCAGCAGCAGCAGTGGTGGCAGCCCCTCCCACAGCTGTGGTCTCCCTCTCTGGGGCAGAGGGGGTACCAGTGAGCTCTCAGCCACTTCCCTCCCAGCCTTGGTGAGCTCCAAGTTGATGGGGGAGAGGGGAGAGTGGAGAAAAGCTCTTCTTGGTACAGTCTCCTCTTCCCACCAACTCCTCACGACTCTTCGTCAACCAAGGAGCCTCCAGACAGAGAGGAGGAAGAAGGAATTCACTAGGTTTTAACAATGTTTCTCCTGCTCCTTTCTTCTCCCTATCAGAGCTGACCCTACAAACACCTGTCCCCTGAGTTGTGTTGAAGTCCCCTGGACAGTGAGCAGGGGTGGCAGAGGACAGCAGCAGCCACTGCCCTCAACTTTTAACCCCTTGCCTTTCCTCCCAGGGATTTGTGAGCCTTTCCCTAGAAGGTCCTGTGCTCTCCTCCTTCTGTCCCTCCCCTACTGTCTGCTGCCCCTTCCTGGGGAGTTGGTGCTTTCTTTTTTTGTTGTTGTTTTTTCCCAGGGGTAGGGAGGAGAGAGAGGAGGGGAATTAAGATTCTGTCCCAGAGGAGAGTTAGGTGATACTGAGCGGCAGAAGCAGGGAAGGCAGAGGGATACTTTGAGTAAGGTTTGGGTGCTCACACCCCGAGCATCCTCCTGGAGTGTCTGTCCAGGGAAAACCAAGGGGAGCATCAGAAGGAGCCACGAGGGCCAGAGGCAGAACAAGAGGGATGGAATCTTAGGGGGCCAGGGTCAAAGAGGGGAGCCAGGGACAAGAGGTGCTTCCTGGGGGTGGGGGAATGCAGCCACAGTGTCTCCCCCTTCCCTCTTCCACCCCAGCTCCAGCCCTGGTCTTTTCTTCCTCTTTCCCACAACAGAAGCTATGGCCCTGGCCATGTCATCGTGTTCCTGTGTCCCTTGCATGTTCCCCACCCTCCCTTCCCTTCTTTTGCGCAGACCCCATTACAATAAATTTTAAATAAAAACTTGTCTCTGGGTTCCTAAGTTATCTTCACCAAGCCCCATTGTGTGTGTGCCTCGTCCCTTCTAGGGAGAGGGAGACACATTCTTTGTTGACTTTGATCTTAGTCCCAACCTTTCTTGCCCTGCAAAGGTAGCTTCTCTCTTCTGAGGGACAGCCTCTCTAGCTGCAGTACAACACAAATTTAGGGTAGATCCAAGAATTCAGAAGTTGTGGAGAGCAAATTCAGGTCTTCAGGGAATACTCAATGTGGACAGGCACAGAATACCCACTGGAGATTTGGAATGCCCGAGCAAGTCATTGATGCTGTTTGCCCACAACCCAGCACCGGGCTGCACAGAACCCCTCCAAATAAATGCCTGCACATCCAGATCCCAGGGGCCATGGTTGACACAGGGTTCAGTAAACTGCATTCGGGTCCCATTGTGGTGGTCATGGACTGCTTGCCCTAGCCGTTCTTAGCTTGCCGGAATTTCCTTTTCTGGGCTTTGCTCAGACCTTTATAAAGACCCTTCCTTAAGCTTTCATCACGCATTGCTGCTGCTGCTTTCCAGGAGTAGGAAGGCTTCTTCGGTTCTGCAGGCTCCCTTCTCTTGAAACCCCACGCAGTTTCCCTGCAGCTGCCCCAAACTTAGACCTGTTTGCTTAACCCATCTAGGAGGCTCAGGATGCCTCCACCCAGTCCTCACTGGTCCGTCTCTTCACAAACCTAGGTCTCTGCCAGGATCCCCCGGTGACCGTTGGCGGGAGGGGCCGAGGACTTAGGAAGGGGGTGCCCCACCAGGAGGTGCGCGTGAGAAAGGGCAGGGAGGGGCGAGAAAGGGCAGGGAGGGGGCACGAGTGGTCCCCGGGCCGGTTACCCAGGTAACACAGGACCTGGCACGAGGTTCTCTTGGGCTATCCGGGAGGGGCAGGAGGCGTGCTAGGGGCGGGGGCGGCGCGGCAGCAGTGGAGCTTAGGGGAGGGGACCAGAGAAGAAGGGCCGAGCAAACCCGGAGGAGAGAGGAGGGGAGACCCGCCACCTCCCTTCATTGCTCACAGACTTGTTCCCTCCCCGGTCTGCGGCTGCTGCAGCAGCGGCGGTGGGACGCAGGAGCAGTCCCGAGGCTGGCAGCGGATGAGACCTGGACGAATTTAAGACTGCTGGTAGGTGTGGACGACAGACATCTGGGTGGCATGGGAATGCAGGTGCCAGGCGAACTAGAGGGTGGTGCTGGGTGCGACCATCGGGAGAAGGTCCCCTCCCCCTCAGCCTTTGCTGAAACCAACAAGGGAACCCCTAAAAGAAGGGCTAAGAAGGTATGCACAAGATACTGGGTCCCCCAAGAAGGGGCTGGGAGGAGGTAGACGAGCGTTTGAGCCCGAATGCGCAGTAAGAAAACCTCCACTTCTCAGGTGATGCCCAGAGAGGAGGGAGGGAAGGGTACAAAAGGAACGGAATGTGTGGGGCTCTCTGTCAGTCTGCCTGTTGGAGTGTCTAGTGCATGCACAGATTTTGATGTTCTGGTGCACCTTCGAGTTGGGCGCTGAGGGTCTGGGTCTTGTTGGGTGTGTTGGATGGATCTAGGAACAGACCCAAGAGCAATTCTGTTTAGAGAAGGGTTTATCTTCCCACGGCTCTCCAAGCAGACTTTAAGTAGAACACTTCTCCACCCAAGGGTGTCCTACCTTAAAGCAAAGGAAATCCCAACTTTTCCTCTCTCCCTAGGGACAGTACAGGCTAGCCTTGAAACAGAATCATAGCCCTCTTGGACCTGTGGTGATGAGAGATATTCTTCCCTCCTCACCAAGCCTGTCTCCTCCTCTTCCAGGATTTGCTACTGTCACTGCTGTTTCCTCTTCCCCACGGGCCCTCTCCCATCTCTTTTTTCTAAGATGGCAGCCAGCAGCTCTGAGGTCTCTGAGATGAAGGGGGTGGAAGACAGTTCCAACACCCAGACAGAAGGTCCCAGGCATTCTGAAGAAGGACTAGGTCCTGCCCAGGTTGTAGCAGAGATCCCAGACCAGCCAGAGGCCCTTCAGCCAGGCCCAGACATCACTGTAGCCCCTGTGGACTCAGGGCCTAAGGCAGCGCTGGCACCAGAAACCACAGAGACCCCAGATGAAATCCTAGAAACAGTCCAGGCCACAGACCTCAGCTTAAAACCAGGAGAAGACTCCAAGGCCAGCCCCAGTCCCAAAGAAGGATCCCAAGAGCCAGCATCTAAGCCAGAGGACAGAGAAGCTACAGCAGAGCAAGGGTCTGAGCAGCAGTCTGCAGCCCCTCCTGAGCCACCCTCAGAGCCTGCTTGTCAGCCTAATACCCAGTCAGACCCTCAGCCAACTTCCCAGCCTCTTCCTAAATCACCCCTTCAGGCAGATCCCCCCACCCAAGAGGACCCTACCACAGAGGTCCTGACAGAAAGTACAGGGGAAAAACAAGAAAATGGAGCAGTGGTTCCCCTTCAGGCTGGTGACGGGGAAGAGGGCCCAGCCCCCCAGCCTCACTCACCACCCTCAACTAAAACACCCCCAGCCAATGGGGCTCCCCCCCGTGTGCTGCAGAAGCTGGTTGAGGAAGACAGAGTAGGAAGGGCTCATGGTGGGCATCCAGGATCTCCTCGAGGTAGCCTAAGCCGTCATCCCAGCTCCCAGTTGGCAGGGCCTGGGGTAGAAGGGGGTGAAAGCACCCAGAAACCTCGGGACTATATCATCCTTGCCATCCTGTCCTGCTTCTGCCCCATGTGGCCTGTCAACATTGTGGCCTTCGCTTATGCCGTCATGGTGAGCCCCAAGGGACCCTGGCCCAAGTGTACCATGACTCCCAGCTTTGTGCCAGTGTCAGCACAGAGCCCCAGTAATGACACCTTCCCTCACCTCTCTGCATGGATCCCACTTTTCTAATTTCGGGGCCTTTGCTTGCCTCTCCCCAGGACCTAACCCTTCAAGGCCCTCCCGCCCACCCTACCCCTTCAAGCGGGAGGGAAACAGATATTTCATATAATCTTGCTGACCTGTACCCTCTTCCTCCTGCACCCCCAATTCTCCTTCCTTTCTTAACCCCATGGGGCTGACCTCCCTCCTCTGGACTCTCACCTGATTCCTGTTGGGCTGGCTCCTGCTGACCTGGGCCATGATACCTCCATACCCCTCACCCTCACCCCAGTCCCGGAACAGCCTGCAACAGGGGGACGTGGATGGGGCTCAACGTCTGGGCCGAGTAGCCAAGCTTTTAAGCATCGTGGCGCTGGTTGGGGGGGTCCTCATCATCATCGCCTCCTGTGTCATCAACTTAGGCGGTGAGTGGGGGTCGGGGACAGGAGAGGGAGGAGCGGAGGGTTGACAAGGGCAGCTTTACTAACCCCTGACCCTGCTCTCTCCTGTCTGTCCCCCCTATTCCTTTGTCTCTTCCTGTCTCCGTCCCTGTCTGTCTTTCCCTTTCCTCGCCCACAGTGTATAAGTGAGGGGCTCTGCCCTGCATTCCAAGACTTTTCTTCCTGTTGGGAGCTGTCTTGGGTCCATCCCTATCCTGGGAGAATCCCAGTCCATGGCCCTGGCCCCCATCCCTAGGGACCAAGGGAGCCTGAGCGGCCTTGTTTACAGCTTCTTTCCTACTCCTGCATCCTGCCAGGCTCCTCTGCCAGCCATAGGCTTCCTTTCTCCCTGCACTTTTGCCTGCAGACCTCCCCTCCTGCCTCTTGACCTCCCTAACCCTGCACTCTGAAAACCTCTCTGCACTTCTGGAAGCCTTCCTGAACATTAAATTGTACTCTGCACCTCTGCATCTCTCCCAGCCTCCCTGCACTTCTTCCTGCCTCTGGAATCCTCTGAACCTTAACTAACCCCGACTTCCCAACTTTCATTGTCTTGGTATCTAACCCATCCCTTTCTTCCCTTCCTTCACATCCTCTCCCCTTGCCACATCCCCTTCTCCCTTTTCCCTTCTCATCTTCCCCTTAGCGTCTTCACCCTCCTGCCAACACTTAGTCTGCAAAAACTGCAGTACTTAGGTCAGGCTGAGGGAAGAAGGATGGTATGGGGAGAGGAGCCTAGCTGGGGGCTCTGACTGTTCTGTACTGGGGACCACCCAGGACCAGACCATACTCTCACCCCAACCCCTAAGGTGCCTATTGGGTCGCAAAGCTGGCAAGCCAGGCCACACCTGGGGGACTTGCACAAGAGTGGGAGTCCCCACTCTGAACATCCAGGGGAGGAAGGGGTACAGCTGCGGCTGAAGAGTCAGCCTGAATTGACCTGCCCATTCGGGCTTTTTAACCTCAGAGTTTCTTGTTTGAAGGTCCATTTATGTCCTTTATAAACAGTAGAATTAAAAAAAAAAAATGACCAAAGTTCCCAGCTGCAGGGAGCAAGAGAAGGGCGGGGGAGCTCTGTAATTATTCTCTAAGAGGATGAGGGAGGTTTGTTGCACGCGACAGCCCTCTGAGGAGGCAGAGAGCCAGCTGCCATTTTGGAGTTGGTGGGGTTTTTTTTTTTTGTTTGTTTCCTTTCTTTAAAAAAAAAAAAAAAAAGTTGGGGGAAAACTAAAATTCCTTTAAAAAAATAAAACTGAGTCTCCCTTTTTGTATGCTGAATGCTGCATGAGTCTTAAACACTAATAAACAGAGATTGCATGAGACTGGCCTCAGTTGGTCCCTGTGTTGGTTTGCAGAGTCAAGGTACTGCTTTCTGGCAGGCCCTAGTGAACGGAATACGCATGCGCTGCCGCAGTGGCCATCTTTAGTATGGGCCGAAGTTAGTGACTCCTAAGGGCCTAATTGCGCATGCGCAAGTCTTCTCTTTCCTCTTCCAAGTAGCTTTGACTACCACGGAGCCTCCGCGCGCCATTTCTCTGCGCTTGCGTACTGCGGTCCTGCGCAGCCTGGGAGGCGGGTTTTAGCTCCAGGTTTGTACCGCTGCTGAGTAGACGCGAACTAGGCTTTCCTGGTTCTTAAAAAATGACTTCCATCTAGGTGGTGGAGAAGGCGATGTGAAAGCGAGAAAGCAGGCCCTTCCCTTTCCAGCTCCGAGTGTGTTTCCTGCGGGTCCCTGGGAACGGCAGACTTCTGGATCCGTGGGGTGGGGTCTGTCCTTGCAGGGATCTGAGCGCCCCCTCCTGGGGACGGTGCTCTGACCGCAGTCAGCTATTGAACTGACTGGTGGGCGATTTCCTAGGCCCCACTGGATCTCAAGCTTTTTGGTTGAGGCACCCTGGTTTGGTACTCTAGAATCTCCTATATTGCTGGGCTTCTTCTCTAGTACTCTATGTCCCTTGCCCTGGGCCATGGAACCATTGCAGGCAGCACAGCGGCGCCTCTGTCTGAAGAAGGGGAAGTGACTTCCGGCCTCCAGGCTCTAGCGGTGGAGGACACTGGAGGTCCCTCTGTCTCGGCTAGTAAGGCCGAGGAAGAGGGGAAAGGCAGTCAGGAGGAGGCCGGGCGTGAGGGATCCAGGGCTGAGGAGTCACTAGACGCTCCCAGCGCTGCGAGCGACGAGCGTGCCGAGGGAGAATCCGAAGACTGGTGCGTGCCCTGCAGCGATGAGGAGGTGGAGCTGCCGGCCAATGGGCAGTCCTGGATGCCCCCACCCTCCGAAATCCAGCGGCTCTATGAACTGCTGGCTACCCAAGGTACTCTGGAGCTTCAAGCAGAGATCCTACCCCGCCGGCCGCCTACTCCTGAGGCCCAGAGTGAAGAGGAGAGATCAGATGAGGAGCCAGAGGCCAAAGAAGAGGAGGAGGAAAAGTGAGGCCATGCTTTACACATTATTCCTGGGACTGCTCTCCTGAGCACAGAAACGGGAGGGAGGGGAGAGCAGGAAAGGATGAGCCAGTGGGCTGGGATGTGCCAGCAGGTGTTTGGGAGAGCCACTCTCACCCTTGGCTTTCTGTCCACCCTGTTTCAGGCCACACATGCCTACAGAATTTGACTTTGATGATGAGCCAATGACACCAAAGGACTCACTGATTGACAGAAGACGTACACCAGGTACGAATGAGAGGGAAGAATCAAGGGGAAATAAAAGGCCTCTAGTTACCCCAGAAGTAGGCTGGTCTGAGGCCTTGGCTGGTTCCCGCAGTCGTGTAAGACTGACTAGCTGCAGAAAGGAGCGTTCACACAGGGGCCCCATATTTCTGGCTTAGGTCAGTGCTATACTTTCCTGTCAGACACCTGCAGACCTTCCCAGAAGTCCAAAGTCTCCTGAGCACATCTCTGTGGTACTATGTTCATGTCCAGAGCTGACATCCCATAGCCAGCCTATGGGCCTTCCTAGAATATACTTTAAGAATCGTTCTTGAACTCTCTTCCAGCTGCTCAAGCTTAGCTCCACTTCTACAGACCCACCATTAATATCATTTCTCTCTCTAAAGATTTATTTATTTACTTTATGGATGTTAATACATTGTCACTGTCTTCAGACACACCAGAAGAGGGTATCAGATCCCATTACAGATGGTTGTGAGCCACCCTGTGGTTGCTGGGAATTGAACTCAGGACCTCTGGAAGACCAGTCAGTGCTCTTAACCGCTGAGCCATCTCTCCAACCCGACCATTTCTCTCTTGCTTGCCACTTATCACAGTTCTAACTAGTCGCCACAGTTCTGGTCTTAGCAACCAGAGTAGTCCTTTTAAGTGAAGTCCTGACTTTTCTCTGCTTGTACTCCTCCAGAAGATTCCATTACAGGAGAAAGAGCATTTCCAGGGAGAATTTAAGTTTCCTGTCCTCCACCCCTGCCCCAGAATACTGTACTGTACTCAGAATAAATCTGCCTCCTGCCCCAGGACCTTTGTACTTGATGGCTGTGTTCCCCAGCCATCGCATTATGGGTATGTTAGCCTAATATCAGCCATCCTGTGTGTGGCACAAACCTAAACATTTGCTCCTCTGTGCTTCTGAGGCCTAAAAAGGATGTGTTTAACAAGGTCTCTAAGTGTAGGGACTTGGGGATGCTCACTGTCTCAATGCTGTCACATTTCCTACCTTCTTAGGAACCTCAGCCCGGAGCCAGAAACGGGAGGCGCGTCTAGATAAGGTCCTCTCAGACATGAAGCGACATAAGAAACTAGAGGAGCAGATCCTTCGGACCGGGAGAGACCTCTTCAGCTTAGACTCAGAGGGCCCCAGCCCTGCCAGCCCTCCACTCCGATCCTCAGGAAATAGTCTCTTTCCCAGGCAACGGAAGTACTGACTGTTGTTGCTCCAGCCTACAGGTGCAGACTGTTTTGTGCTGGGCATGGCCGGCTTTTCCCAACCCAGGCTCTGGGAAGCTTGTAACAGAAGCCTCAAGCTCCCAGTGCAGTGCCTTTCAGGAGAGTGCGTGTGTGTTCTGTTTAGTGTCTGTCTGCAGTTTTGAGCTGCATGTTCTGAATCTAATAAAAGATGCCGGTTATCTTCTCAGAGGAGAGACTGCAGCTCAACCCAAGCACGCATCTCACTTGGGCAGAGGCAGAACTGGATTCTTCCACACTGAAGTAGTGAAGCCAGATGAGGCAGAGGTGCAGCCAGCCACCATCTGCACCACACCCCACTACTGGGTCCTCTGATTTCCTAGTGTTGGTCCCACCCCCGCCAGTTAGCACTGAGGCGGAAATTGTCCAGTGTCTTCAGTGCAGCCTGGAGGAGAAAAAGATCCAGTTGCAGGGCTCTTTAAATACCCAAGCTCCGCCCCCTGCCTGCCCCGCCCTTTAGGGAAGTCATCCTGAGTGTTGGTGAGGGAAATTCCAGACCTGTGGCCTGCAGCAGCCAGCTACCCTGCTAAATGTGAGTACGGATCATGTGTGACCCAGGCCAGACCCCCAACTCCAACCCAGGAGTAGGTGTCTGTCCCACAGGCTATCTCTAGTCTTCCCGATTTCTTCTGGGCAGTGGCACCTCAGTCACAGATTACAGGAAGGGGAGGGCGTTGGCAGCTCTGCCTTGTGAGGTTTCACTTTCTAAGAGTTTCAGGGTTTGAGAGCACCCTGTTAATGTCCTCAACCTCCGAAGTCTCCCTGACACCAGGTCTCCCTCACAGGAGATTGGAGGTGAGGGGCTACCTTTGTCATGCCCTCGTAACACACATGTGCTACTCCCTGCTCAGGAGCCTGAATCGGGAAGGATGCCTTGAGCCCAGGAGTCCTGAACCAACTTAGGCACATAGTGGGAGAGACTGCATTTCTGTTTCTCTGGTTGGTTGACTTTAGGTTTAGTTTCGGTTGGGACGTTGTTGTTGTTGTTGTTGTTGTTGTTGAGAAAGGGCCTTCCTCATGTTTCCTAAGTGGTTTTGAACTCTCTGTGTAGCCCAAGATGACCTTGAACATCTGACCTTGAGTGAATGCTAACATTGTAGATTTCTGTCATCGCTATCCGTTTTATTGGGGGGGGGCTCGAACCTAGGTTTTCCTGGATTTTGGGCAGGGACTCTACAAACTGATGGATAGTGTGTGACTTTGGTGGCACAGTATACCTACGTGTCCAAAGGTCCCTAACACACTTTAAAAAAAAAAAAAAGAAAGAAAGAAATAGGGAATCTTGCCTGACATGGTTCACACCTCTAATTCCAGCACTTGGGCAACTGAGGTAGGAGGGTCTCCAGAGGCTTGCGGCCAGCCTGAGATACTGTTCCACCACAGCTTAAGCTATCACGTAAGACCCTGTAGCAAATAACAGAAGACAGCTGGGTAAAGTTACAGCTTCCACTCAGACTCTGTCGTTGACTTTACTCCTCCGCCGTCACTCCTGAGGACCTGGGCTCTGCCTTCTCTTATGCTTATGTGGGTTCACCTCCTTGACTCCCTTCTCTGCCAGTCGTGGAGGCTTTTCTCTGCTGTCCTGTGCAGGGCTGTACCAACCATGGGCCTTGACCACTCTTGCAGTGGTTAGTGGGCCGATCGTAAGAGTAGCTTGGTTTCCAGAAGGTGCAGAGTTGAATGAGAACAAGAGGTGTTAGGGGAAGGGAATCGAACAGGAGGAAGCTCAACTGGACAACCTGCTGGGGACTTTGGATCTGTGACTGGAGCCCAGCACTAGTAAGAGGTGGTGGTTGACAAAGCTGCTTTTTATGTCCTTCCTGCCTGTAGATCTCTGGGTCCTGGAAGAGAGGCTGGCCATCACAGGTGTGCGAGATGGTTTTTCCGGAAACTATCTACTTATACCTTTGGAACATAGGATATCTATCCTCGCCCTGAGGTGGGGCAGTTGGGCAGGACAGCTACCACCTTTGAGATCCTGGGTGCTGGGTGCTCAGGCCTGCTGTGGTTTGCCACACTCTTCTCGTATAGCAGAGACTGTTCACTGGCTTAGGTTATGGAAAGTGCTCACTTTTGAAAGGTCATTGGTGCCATTTCCTGGACAACAGCAACTCCATCCAGATTTTCTATGTCCCTTTCAGTGGGTCTGACCACCTGGTGCTGACAAGCCATACTGTCTCCAATAGCTCCAAGGAAGCCTGGCCAACCATCCAGAGCCATATGACTGGGCTAGGCCTTGACCTCGAAGGCTAGAATAGGTCCACTAAAGGTGATTGATGTGGTAGGGTAGGTTGTTCCTGGAGTCCTTGATTCTGTGGATCTGAGTAAGGCCTGGGAACAGTGAGAATGGAATTAAATGTCAGCCAGAAGCTAAGTGTGGCAGCATGAGGATTGTTTTATCCCCAGAGTTCCAGGCCAGCCTAGACAACACAATAAGACTCCTTTTAACACAGGCTAGAGAGATGGCCCAGTGGTTAAAAGCACTGATTGCTCTTCCAGAGGTCCCGAGTTCAATTCCCAGCAACCACGTGGTGGCTCACAACCATCTGTAATGGGTCTGGTGATGTACTCACATAAAATAAAAAAAAAGAAAAAAAAAAGAAAAAAAAACTTCTGGCCTCCATGGGCACTGCACACATGTACAGACACAGAGACCCACCTAAAGTAAAGCTAAGAAACAAAACAGTTAAGTCTGGAGAGAGAAAAGTTCTTAGAGAAAACTTTGATCGAGATCAGGGCTTCTAAATCAGCTCTTGAACCTGCTAGTCTGCACACCATTCACTTTGGTGACTGACATTCATTTGTAACATTTGGGGGACAGAGTCATTTGGCACATGGTGAGGCTACCAAGCTGTCCCCCTACCACAAAGTGGTAGTTGGGCCACAGTTCGGGGTTTTCCAGAGTCTCATTCTAGCCTTCCCTTAGCCTGGCATGCCTATGTTACAGTACCACAACCTGGCCACCACCCCAGCCATAGGTTAGTTAAGATTTCTCATTAGCCTCTTAAGAGGGGCTAGTGAGATTGTTGCCAGGCCTCACTGAAAGCCTGAATCCAAGCCCCAGAACCAACATGGTGGAAGGCCCGACTAGAGAAGAGCTCCAGTGAGGACAGGCCCTGCTTAGACAATGGGGACTTTTTAAATCCAAATTGCCAGCCGTCTGGTGGCTGGGGTGGGCCATCACCTTCCTTCACTCTCTGTCCTGCCAGGATCAAGAGAGCAGAGCTGGGGACAAAGGGAGCTTCTTGAAGCTAGGCAGGGGAGAGAAAGGTTCTTATTAGGAAGGCAGGAAAGTGACCTATGACAGTGTTAATGGTTAAAGTAGGAGGTGCAGGAATGGTGGCCAGGGATGACTTCAGGGGGAAGTGGAGTAACTGGAGCTGTTCTCCTCAGGAGGGGCTGTTCAAAGTGGGATACAATCACAGGGATGGAGGGAGGCTGGAGCGGGCTTGCTGCTGAGTTGATTGTTCTCGTTCTCCTGAAGGCAGATTAGGATTTGAGGCCATTCACTCAGCTTCACAGTTCAGAGCTACCCTGGACCCACCAGAGAAAGGAGAAAAGGTCTCGGCACTCCAGATGCAATCAGATTTACTGAGCTTGAACTGGTTGAGATGGACCCTCCCCTCCCTAAACCTGTAGCTTTAGGATAGTTCCCTTGCAACTTTTTCAGTCCCATAGAGGAAGTTTGGTTGCTAGGAGTGGTTGGGAGCCAAGGTTGCAATAACAGAACCGTAACAAGACTGATGCTTCTGGTTGTTGAGGGTTTGGTTTTTTTGTTGTTGTTTTGTTTTGTTTTTTGTTTTTTGTTTTTGAGGCAGAGTTTCCCTGCATAGCCCCAGCTATCCTAAAAGTCTGTTGACCAGGCTGGCCTCAAATTTGGAGATTCACCTGACTCTATTGAGTCTCAGACTGCAGCCTCAGCTAGCTGGAGCTCAGTCCTTCAAACTGCAGTTCCTTCCTACCTTGTAACTGCTCGGATCACAGGCATGAACCACTAGACTCAGGTCCCTCCCCAACCACACACACCCAGCATCTCTCTGCGTAACCCAGGCTAACCTGGACTAGTGCTGTCACCATCACCTCCAGAGTGGCTTATAGCTGGTCTTTGCTGCTTTGTGGGTCCGTTTTCCCACTCTTTATCCTCCCTGACTGGACCCCATTTCACCCCCTACCACTAGATAGGAGAGAAAGAAGGATAGAGGGGAAGAAGGGAGGGAGGGAGGGGGGGAGGGAGGGAGGGAGGGAGGGAGGGAGGGAGGAAGGGAGGAAGAGAGAGATCCCTGAACTAACTTTTGTTTCTTTTATGAGCATGACGACTAACAAACCAAAACCAACGAAACAAAACCAACAACCACCCGCACCTATTGGGGCCCTAGCATTTATGTACCCTTTAAAAAGTTTCCAGAATTCCAAATATCACACAATTGTAGAATTTTTCTACAGCTGGCAAAACCATTCCTCTGCTAGAGCTTGCGGGAAATTATAGTCAGCTGCTGTGGACAGTCTAATGCAATCCCACACCCCGGACACCTTCGATTAAAACAAAAATGCTGTCATATAATATTTCTGTGTTTTTAAAGAAACCAAAATTCCAGAATTCTTACTACAGTGGCTCTTAGTCTTTGAATCATTGTGAGAACTTAAAAAAAAAAAAATCAATGCTCGGAGCCTACCCTCTACCAACCCCTCCCCCCAATCTCCAGAGATACACAGCTTTAAGAATCTCCAGGGGAGATGGCTTGGCAAGAAGAGCTCCTGCTCTTACAGAGGACCTGAGTTCAGCTCCCTGCACTCACGTGAGCATACCCTCACACAGACACACAATTAAAAATAATATAAGAATAAACAGGGCAGTGGTGGCACATGCCCTTAATTCCAGCACTCCAAAGGCAGAAGCTGGCAGATCTTTGTGATTTCGAGGCCAGCCTGGTCTACAGACTGACTTCCCAGACAGCTAGGGATACACAGTGAAATCCTGTCTTAGAAAAGCAGAAAAAACAAAACAAACAAAAAAGAATCAATAAAAGAATCCCAACACTTGGGCTGGAGAGATGGCTCAGCGGTTAAGAGCACTGACTGCTCTTCCAGAGGTCCTGAGTTCAAATCCCAGCAACCACATGGTGGCTCACAACCATCCGTAATGAGATTGGATCCCCTCTTCTGGTGTGTCTGAAGACAGCTACAGTGTACTCATAAATAAAATAAAAAATAAATCT
>NW_021604694.1:298571-305927 GCF_004785775.1 Grammomys surdaster | reverse complement strand
ATAAATAAATAAATAAATAAATAAATAAATAAATAATGATGCTGACAATAATACCTTACAAACAAAGGCCCTCGCTGCAGGCCAGATGCACAGTGTGGTCACTCTGGAACAGGCACGGGCTACTTAGATTCACTATGCCAGACATTCGAAGGTGGTTCTGAAAAATCTCCGAAATGTGATGAGTCATGGCTCATTGATTTTGGCTGATACATCAATATTGCCTTTGAGTTGCCAGAAAAGGAAGGAAGCCAAGCATGGTGGCCCATGCCAATATTCCCAGCACTCAGGAAATTGAGGCAGGAGGCTTGCTTTGAGTTCAAGGCCTTCATGGACTTCATAGTAATCCTCTGTCCAGGGTTTTGTAGCCAGATCCTATCTCGAAAAGAAAAAAAGGAAAAGGACAGATGAAGCAGCTCACTCCCAGGACTCAGGAGACTAAGGCAGAAAGATTGCTGTGCAAGGCCAGCCTGGGCTACAGAGTGAGACACTGTCTCAAAAAAAAAAAAAAAAAGACTGTGATTGTTAGCCTGTTTTTGTTTTGTTTTGTGTCCTGGAGACCAGTCTGCCAAGCTGCACCTGGCCCACACACCCCTCTTTGCACAGTACGCTGAACCCAGCTTCTGCTGCTACTTGAGGACTAGCTGTGGCTCCTGCCACTTTCAGCCTTGTGAGCAGGCCAGACCAGACGTGTGCCCAAGAGGTGGCAGGGAGCAGAGCTCAGCACAAAGCAGGAGGGAGGGGTGCAGCCGGCAAGAGTCGGGGCCAGACCTGAGGCATCATAGGTCCTTTACCACTGGCTTATTCTTTTATGTTGAGGCTAGCTCTCATTATGTAGCCCTCCTTAGCCTGTAACTCAGTATGTAGACCAGGCTGGCCGCCATCTCACAGAGTCCTTCCCACCTCTGTCTCCCAAATATTGAAATTACAGGCAGGTGCTACCACACTTAGCATACCATGTCTTTTGAGGGCTTTGAGGTACACATCAGCTAGTAAGATGCCAGAGTGTGAGACGTAAGTGTCAGGGGCATAAGGGCAATGCAAGCTCCAAGGGAATTTGACTGGTAGTCTTAGTGGAAGAGGAGCTGTGGGCGAGGTAGGGGAGTGGACAGGGAAGTGAAATGGGACCCTTGTACTGAAGCAGGGGCCTGGCCTCAGAACAAGGCCGGAACCCAGCCTGATTAGCTTTGAGGAAGGCTCTTGCTGAGTCACTGAGCTGAGAGAGGCTCTCAGGCCCCCTGACTGTTCCCAGCTGGGGTGACAGATGGTGGAGAGGCCTCAGTCTTGGGGAGTAGAGCCAATAGAGGCTGTGCCTGGAGTCTACTCCCACCTCAGAGACCTTGTATAGTTCCCTTCTTCCGGGTGGAGCCTCCAAACCCTGCTGACTTCACAGGCCCTTCTTCTTGTCCCATCTGGTTTCCTGGCCTGGCTTCTCCCTTGCAATGAACCTGCCTTGGAGCCCCCGGAGAGACGCTGTACCCAACTGTGGGAAGCCTCTGGCTTACTGCGCCTCTAGCACAAAGGCTTACCTCCTTCCTGACCAGGAGACAAGTGAGGGTTAAGCCCTAATGCCAGATGGGGAAGGAGGCCCTGACCACACCCTCCAGTGGGTTAGGAAAATTGGGCCTTGGGCCCTGTCTATTCTCAGTAGTAAACATTGTACTGGTGAAGAGCCAGGTTTGGCTCTGGGTGCTTTCTCTACAAACGTGTCATCACAGTGCTGGGAAAAGACTATTAGTCATCCCAGTTTGGTAATTGAGGAGGCAGATAGAAGAACAAAGGACTTGTCTAAGGTCATCCATCCAAAAAGAGTCAGGAATCTAATGGTAGTGGTTGGTGGTGGTGGTGCACAACTTTAATCTCAGCACTCAAGAGGCAGAGGCAGACAGATTTCTGAGTTCAAGGCCTGCCTGGTCTACATAGCCAGTTCCAGGACAGCCAGAGCTACACAGAAAACAAGACAAAATGAAAACAAAAAAAAGTTAGGGTCTGGTTTAAGTGGCACCAATCTTAGAGTCTTGAATGTTGCTGTCCTGGAACAGGGTTCCATTTCATGTCATGGATCGACTGGAACAGAGATAAAGATAAGCCGGATCAACAGTGGCTCAGAGGACGCAGCAGAGGGATCAGCTGAGGGGGAGGGGAGGGATGGGACACAGGACGGACAGGACAACAGGACAGAGCCTGGAAGTCAGAAGGCAAGTTCTGAGCCTGGAAAAGCTCCCCTCCTGAGAATCAGGGAAGTCAGCCTCACGTGAGAAGGGAACTCAGGAAAGCATCCAGGTCAGATCACCGCTGCAGGGTTACAGAAAGAGGCAGTGCATTTGCTGCTCTGTGTGTTTCCAAACAAAATCCACACAAGAGCAACTTCAGGAAGGACTTGATTTTTCCACCATTTGAGGTTGCAGTCAGCATGCCTGATCACAGGGCAGCAGGACCCCGAGCTGTGGGTCACACTGTACCCACCAGCTATCAGGAAACACCTGCATGCTGGTCCTCACCTTCCTCCTTTTGATTCAGTGTGAACCGCAAGCCCACTGAGTGGTGGTTAGGCGGGGTCTTCCCGCATCAGTTAAACCTAATCTAGAAAATTCCCTTAGATACATGCCCTGAGGATCGTCTCCTGGGTGATTGTGAACAGTGTTAAGTTGGCAGTGCTTAACCATCCCAAGCAAAGTTTCCTCCCTCTAACATGGGAGGCTTAGCAGAAAGGCACTGGGCCAGGGAAATAGCTTAGCTGGTAAAATGCTTGTCATTCAAGTGAGACCTGAATTCAGTCCCCCAGCACCTTAAAAAAAAAAAGGGTGGTGGTGGTGGTGGTGGAGAGATGGCTCATCTAGGCTGGGCTGCTCTTCCAGAGTTCCCAGGTTCGGTTCCCAGCATGGAAGCTCACAATTGTCTGTAGCTCGTTTCAGGGGATCTGACATTTTCACATAGACATATATGCAGGCAAAACACCAATGCATATAAAATAAGAGAAAATAAATCCTAAAAAATATCTAAACTGTGATTTTAGCCCCACTGGGGATGTGAAGACAGACAAATCCCTGGACCTTGCTGGCCAGCCAGCCTACTGGAATTGGCAAGCCACAGGTCCTACGGAGAGGTTTTGTTTGTTTATTTGTTTGTGTGTTTGGGGGAGGCTGAAAAAAAGCCAAGGTGGGACAGGAGACATGAGACGAAGGTGCTGCTAAGCCTCACTGAGCTCGGCCCAGGGATCCACATGTGGAGGGAGAGGACTGCCTCTGCGTCTGTCCCATGGCCTCCACAGGCACACTCTGGCACACACACACTTAATAAAACTTAACAAAAATTTTTAAAAAATATGCTGGGTGGTGGTAGCGCGTGCCCTTATTCCCAGCACTCAAGAGGCAGAGGCAGGCTGATCTCTGATTTGAGGACAGTCAGAGCTACACAGAGAAATGCTGTCTTGAAAAACCAAGAAAAACCAAGAAAGGAAAAGAGAAGAGAAGAGAGAAGAGGAGAGGAGAGAAAAAAGTAGATGTCACCTGAGATGAACACCCAAGATTGACATGTGGCCACTTCTTGCACCTGTACACACACCCCAAACAAAAAACAACCTTTTCTTCTGTTTTTTGCTTTTGTTTGTTTGTTTGTTTTTCTTTTTTTCTGTCTTTAGATGGAGTCTCGAGTCTGGCCTCAAGCTTGCTGTGGAATTTTTTTTTTGTTTTTTTTTTTTGTTGTTGTTGTTGTTTTGTTTTTAGAGACAGGGTTTCTCTATGTGGCCCTGGCTGTCCTGGAACTCACTCTGTAGACCAGGCTGGCCTCAAACTCAGAAATCTGCCTGCCTCTGCCTCCCAAGTGCTGGGATTAAAGGCATGCGCCACCACCGCCCGGCGCTTGCTGTGGAATTAAGGATAACTTTAGATATTCCCCTTGGACCTTCTGAGTGCTGGGATGGCCAGTGCTGTGGTGCTGGGAATTGAACCCAGGTCATGACAGGCAAGAGCAATCTACCAGCTGAGCCTCATCCCTGGTCCAACCCGAGCCTTCTGAATCCATGTCCCTAACCAATGTTGCCAGTGTTTCTAACTACCTTTGGAGAAAGAAAGGACCAAGCTGGAGATGTAGCTACAAAGAGAGTTTGTCTAGTGTTTGTGAAGTACTCTCCTCAATTCTCCCAGAACAATTAATAATAGTAACAACAATAATAAAACTTTTTTAAGCCGGGCGGTGGTGGCACACGCCTTTAATCCCAGCACTTGGGAGGCAGAGGCAGGCGGATTCCTGAGTTCGAGGCCAATCTGGTCTACAGAGTGAGTTCCAGGACAGCCAGAACTACACAGAGAAACCCTGTCTTGAAAAACAAAACAACAAAAAAACAAACAAACAAAAAAAGATATAAAACTTTTTTAAAAGCTTCAGGCTTTGGATCGGGGTCTAGTCCTGAGTGTCACATCGAGTGACCCTGAGTGACTCACGGTCTTTATCTGAGCTACTTAGGGCTATAATATCCACAATGGCAAAATGGATCAAAAAGCCACAATGGCCTATTTGAATTAAACTTTAAGTGGGTTTTTCCTCCATGTGGGGACTGTGCCTATGACCTGGTGTTGTACTGGTGAGCCATATTGCTAGCACCTGAAATTAAATGTAAATTTTTTCCCTAGGGTTGTGGCTTAATTTGGTTTCTATTGCCATGATAAAACATGATGAGGAAACAGAACTTTGGGAGGAGAGAGTTGATTGCATCTTATAGGTCAGGGTTGATGCCATCATCCAGGAAGTCAAGGCAGGAACTGAATAAGCAGGGGCCATGAAGGAGAGCTACTTCCTGACTTGCTCCTGCTGACTTGCTTAACCCACTTTCTTAACTACCCAGGACCACCTGTTGGGGGCGGACAGTTCCATCCCTAATTATCTCTGCGCCCTTCTCTACTAATTAGCAATCAAGAAAATGCCCCACAGGCTTGCCCACAAGGAGTCTGATGGAGGCACAATCTCAATGACAGCTTTCTTTGTTGTTGAAATATTTAATCCCAATCTGTGGTTTCTACCTCACCTTTAACCTTTTAGTTGTTGGATAAAAGACACACACAACCTATTTATAATAAGCTGGACGCAGGAGCTGGGTAGATATCTATTCACCCTCTATGCTATTAGAATCTGCTTTCCTATAGATAACCCTGAGTTATTACTATGTTTCATCTGGGCTGCTCTTAACTCCAGTTGGCCAGCCCTCGGGGCTCTGCTTTCTTGTCTCCTAACCCTTGTCATCCTCCTCCTCCTCCTTCACCTTCTTCTCCTCCTTCCTCATAGTCTCCCTGCAGGCTAGGAACACCAAGTACCACCTATCTCAATTCTGCCCAGGTGTAGGCATCTTTACTTACCAATCAGAAATAACTTGGGGGCAAGGTCACATAGCATCTTGTCTCTGGGGCATCCAGGTCTTGGGGACCTGCTGTTAGCATTACACTAGAGTCTATCTTGTGTCAAGTTGACAAGAATCTACTCAGGACAGGATGTAGCATAGCTCAGTGCCCTTGCCCACCATGTGCAAGGAAGGCCTTAGGTTAGATTCTCTCTCTTTCTGGATTTTATTTATTTTATGTATATGAGTGCTGTATCTGCATGCACACCTGCATGCCAGAAGAGATCAGATCCCAGTGTAGATGCTTGTGATGCACCATGTGGTTGCTGGGAATTGAACTCAGGACCTCTAGAAGAACAGACAATGTTCTTAACCACTGAGCCATCTCTCCAATAGGAGAGCCCAATAGGTTACATTATCAGCACTGTCAAAACAAAACTGCTTTGCTCAAGCATGGTGGCACATGCTTGTAACTCCCACACTCAGGAGACTGAAGTGAGAATGTGGAGAGTTTGAAACCAGTCTGGGCTACATAACAAGTCTGTACAAAACGAAGAAGCAAAAAAGTAACGATTTATTTTCTCAGACCCACCAACCACATTCCAGATATTCAGTAGAATCACATGTGGCGAGTCCCGAGACAGATGTGGAACGACAGATGTGGAATATTTCCAGGTGCTGGAGAGATGGCTCAGCAGTTAAGAGCGCTTGTTGCTTATAAATCCAAAGCTTTCTTCTGGCCTCTGCACACACACACACACACACACACACACACACACACTGAAGGAAGGGAGGAAGGAAGGCAATTCTGCATTGCCTAACAGACTTGATTGCCTCTTTCTGACTCGAATAGACACGTCCAAAGTCCAAGAGGTGCTGGGTATACACATGGTCAGTGCCAAGGGTGTGTCACATTCACAACCAAGCTGAGCACTGAATGAAACCACCCAGGATTCAGAGGTAGATACAATGGACTGGGTAGATACAAAACCATTTACCCCTCTTTTCTTCTCCATCCTGCTCTTGCTTCTTCTGACAGTGGGAGCTGAGAGCGTCCACAGGCTAGGAACAGTGAAGGTTCTTCACCTTCACTGGGCTTTGCTGTGTTAGGAGTCCACCGGCTTCGATGGGAGGGTCACTTGGGTCTTTTCTGTGGTGGTGCCTCTTCTGGAAGGTTCACCTAAGGATTACTTTGAGCACAGGAAGGGAGAGGGGTCCAAACAGACATCCGAATACAGGTAGGGTTTCCTGACTCGTAGAATAAAAAGCTGCTTGACCCTGCAAAAGCCAGTAAGCTTTGCAGAGCCGTGGCTCCCTAGTGTGTGGGGGACAAGGCCACATACTTATGTCCTAGGGTGATCTGCTCACTCAGCTTGGCCTAGCTGCCTGGTGCACCTTAGGAAATGGGAACCTTTGATCCACAGGTGTGTGGAGGGAGTGGACAGGAGTGAGGGGAAGGTGACAGTACCTCTGGCTTCTGTGGGTAAACTGAAGTAAGTAGTTCTTTGTAGAGGTGAGGTCTGAGATGGGGATAAGAAAAGGAGATGCAGGTATGGGGAAGCCTGCTTTCCATTCCAACAGACTGAGGCAGGAAGACCATGAACTCAGAGTCAGCCAGGGCTGTGGAGCTAGATTCTGTCTCAGAAGTAGGGACGGAGCGGGAGGAGGGTGTAGGAGAAGAGGAGGGAGAGAAGGAGGAGCAGGAGGAAGAGCCCTGAGAGATGGCTCAGATGTGAAGTGTGTTTGGAAAGGGCCCAAGTCTGAGTCCCAGCACCACACTGGGTGACTCAGTCACCTCTAAGTCTAACTCCAGGGGTTCTAACACCCTCTTCTGACACCTGCAGGGCCCCAGATCCACACAAAGTGTACATACATGCAGGCAAAACATTCACACATATAAAATAAGTTGCCTATGTAATTTATTTATATAATGTATATATATATATATATATATATAAATATATATGTGTATATATGAGCACCAGGGGGTCAAACACCGACATAAGAACCCCTGGAGTTAGACTTAG
>NW_021604694.1:215702-298471 GCF_004785775.1 Grammomys surdaster | reverse complement strand
TAGGAGGAGGAAGAGGAGGAGGAGGAGGAGGAGGAGGAGGAGGAGGAGGAGGAGGAGGAGAAGAACTCACTACTCCTGCAGAAGACCCAAGTTCAGTTCCCAGCACTCATATGGCAGCTCACAACTGCCACTAACTCTAGTTCCAGGGGACCTGGTCTCTGGTCTCTGAAGGCTCCTGCATGCAAGCACACAGTACACATAAACTTATGCAAGCAAATACACATGACATGAAATAAAATACTTTGTTTTAAAAAGCAGAGGAGGTGGGAATAGGATCAGGAAGGGGACAACCAGGGAAGCTGGGAAGGGGAGGCCATTTTTGGACTACCCTGCCTTGTCCTACCTAAATGCCCTGTTTAATCTTTTGTCTTCTCCACCTGTCCTTTTCTGTGCTGCAATCAGGTTAGCCCGGGGCTTGGGATTCACCATGGCAACTGAAGAGGCCATCATCCGCATCCCCCCATACCACTACATCCATGTGCTGGACCAGAACAGTAATGTGTCCCGTGTGGAGGTTGGACCAAAGACTTACATCCGGCAGGACAATGAGAGGTTGGTGTAGAGCTGTCCCAGCTGAGGACAGCCTGGCTGGCAGGAGTGACCCTCATCTGGGTGGCCGGGAGGTTTCTCTTGCTTTTACTGCCTCCTTTGGAATGTCATTCTGACTCTTCACACCCCTTCTTACCTTACAACAGAGTACTATTTGCCCCAGTTCGCATGGTGACAGTCCCCCCACGCCACTACTGCATAGTGGCCAACCCTGTGTCCAGGGACGCCCAAAGTTCTGTGTTATTTGACATCACTGGACAAGTCCGGCTCCGGCACGCTGACCAGGAGATCCGACTAGCCCAGGACCCCTTCCCCCTGTACCCAGGGGAGGTGCTGGAAAAGGTACCTTGCTTTCCTCCCTTGAGCCGAACTCTGCCTGCTCTGTGCCCGCCCCAGGGCTGCCCCCTGTGTTTTAATGGGAAAACAGAGCTCCTGTGGGAAGGGCTGAGGAGGTAGCTATGGATTCTCACCAGGAGCAAAGATGACTCACAGTCCCTCCATTCTAACTCCTCTGCTCTCCCCACACACCTCAGACAGACTTGCCTCATCTCTCAATATCCATGCCTAGGTGCCCAGAAATGTTGCAGTGGAGGCATGGACCACCATCATAGCCAGACCCTCACCCATGGTGCCCTCCAACTTGAGCTCCCAAGCAAGAGAATCTACTGAGTTTTTAAAATAGTTCCAACCATACCTGCTTGGTATTTTATGCTTCTTTCTTTCTTTCTTTCTTTCTTTCTTTCTTTCTCTCTCTCTCTCTCTCTCTCTCTCTCTCTCTCTCTCTCTCTCTCTCTTTCTTTCTTTCTTTCTTTCTTTCTTTCTTTCTTTCTTTCTTTCTTGAGACAGGGTTTCTCTGTGTAGCCCTGGCTGTCCTGGAACTCACTCTGTAGACCAGGCTGGCCTCGAACTCAGAAATCCACCTGCCTCTGCCTCCCAAGTGCTGGGATTAAAGGTGTGCGCCACCACTGCCCGGCCTATTTTATGCTTTTAAAGTGACTTTATCCACTGGCCAGTGCCTTTTGTGCTATTGTTACATTTGATTTTTTTATTTAATGGGGGTGGGGAGAGGGCATGTTTGCACACTACAGATGCATGCGGAGATCAGAGGACAGCTTGCAGGAGTCAGTGCTCCTTCCACCTGGTGGGTCCTGGGGGTTGAACTCAGGTCACCAGGCCTGGCAGCAAGTGCCATCACCATTGAGCAGTCTGGCCAGCTCACTCTTTTTTTTTTTTTTTTAATTTTTTTTTTTTTTGGTTTTTCGAGACAGGGTTTCTCTATGTAGTCCTGGCTGTCCTGGCACTCACTCTGTAGACCAGGCTGGCCTTGAACTCAGAAATCCGCCTGCCTCTGCCTCCCAAGTGCTGGGATTAAAGGTGTGCGCCACCACTGCCCGGCTGGCCAACTCCCTCTTAAATTTTCCTTTTTTTTTTTTTTTCCAGCGCTAAGGATAGAACTCAGTACATTGTGTATGCTAGGCAAGCACTCTGTAGCTGTAAGCCCTGATCGGTGCTTCTTGCTCTTGAGTGTCTAATAGCATGACTCTGGGGGTACATAGAGATGCACACAGCTGGGGACAGGGGCAATAGAAATAACCAGGGATCAGTGAGCTGGCAGAAGTATTTGCTGCCTAAGCCTGACAACCTGGGATCGTGGCCCAGCTCATGCCTGTGGTGAGAAGAGAGAACCAACTCCCAAACGTGTTCTCAGACTTCCAAATGTGCATGATAACCCATGCATATCTACATACACGCACATGAATAAATAAAGTGAACATTTTAATGAAACTATAAATAATGAGGAAAGACAACAATCCTAAAAAGAATCTGAGTGAAGCCAGGTATGGTAGCACAAGCCTTTAATTCCAGCACTCAGGAAGCAGAGGCAGGCAGATCTCTGAGTTCAAGGACAGCTGGTGTACAGAGTGAGTTTCAGGACAGCCAGGGCTACATAGGGAAACCTTGTCTAGAAACCCTCCCACCCAAAAAGAGAAGGGGCGGAGGATCTGAGTGAGGAGTCTCAAAGCTCTTTATATCCTTGTCTTCCCTCAGACTAGCCGGAGTCTCAGTCTGGGTGAGGAGGCTGAGGTCGAAGTACAGAGCTTTAGGGCTTCAGAGCTGCAGCTCTTCAGATCCGGCACCTGCAGAGCAAAGCTTCCGGTCCCTGACTGCCTTTAACCTCTGCTTCCCCTATGGACTCCCACGCTCAGGCCGGGAGGGCAGGCAGGTGTCACTGACCGGCCTTTCCATCTTCAGTCAAGGTTCATGCTCTTCCATTCAGCCTCCCCCTTAACCGTGACCATGACAGCAGCTTGGCCTTCCTTTTGGCCTTTGCTTTCTCTCTTGGTTTTTCTCTTACCACATACATACCCTGGCTCACCTAAAACTCTCCATAAACCACTGGCCTTCATCTTGTGGCATTTCTCATGCCTGAGGCTCCCAAGCTTGTTTGGTTTGGTTTTCGTAGACTTTTTTTTTTTTTTTTTGGGTTTTTCGAGACAGGGTTTCTCTGTATAGCTCTGGCTGTCCTGGAACTCACTCTGTAGACCAGGCTAGCCTCGAACTCTCGAACTCAGAAATCTGCCTGCCTCTGCCTCCCAAGTGCTGGGATTAAAGGCGTGCGCCACCACTGCCCGGCTTTTTGTAGACTTTTATTAACGCCCCTGTAAATCGATTTTCTAGCAGTCCATGGCTTTCTTTATCCTGCCTGCTCTTTCCTAGCAACAACCTGCACATGATCTTTTCTAAGTTAGCCCTCCACAAAGCCCTCTGACCCCAGACCCCACCTCTATTAAACTTCCTTTGGCAAAGCCCTAAGACAAGCCAGGTGTGATGGTCCCTGCCTGTCATCCCAGTGTTTAGGAGGCTGAGGCAAGAGAATCTCGAGTTCTAGGCCAGCCTAGTGTGTGTGTGTGTGTGTAGGTTACACAGGTATGTATATGGCTCCCCTTCCTACAGGAGGGAACCGTGTGAACACAAGGCAACACTGAGAGCAAAGCTACAGGATGAAAGCCTACATTGTACATCCCTTTATACTGTCCTCCTTTCTTTTCTTGCTTTTTGGGGACACAGTTGCATGTAGCCCAGGCTGACTTAGAGCTGGGGACACGGTCGCATGTAGCCCAGGCTGACTTAGAGCTTGCTGTGTGACTGGGCTCCTGCTTTGATTGTTGGCGTGTCTCAGGTGCTGTGATTACAGGCATGCATGCTATGCCCAGCTTTATGTTTGTATTTCAAATCCTTTCTGGTTCGGTGGCTCTCAGCCTTCCTGATACTGCCGCCCCATACAGTCCCGGTGGCCCTGGGTCCACGCCTACCTTGTATATTACATAGGATTTTAATGGAGATGCTCAAAGATGACTGGGTGTGTGGCCCAGTGGGAGAGCACTTGCTCAGCGTTCACAAGGCCTGGATCTGATCCACAGCAGTGTGGACTTCCTAGAGACTGATGCTGTGGCTCTGATCCCCACGTATCAGGTTTAAACAGGGATCACATCTTGAACACTCGTGACCCTTCTTTCCCTGCAGGACATCACCCCACTGCAGGTGGTTCTACCCAACACTGCCCTGCATCTCAAGGCATTGCTGGACTTTGAGGACAAGAATGGAGACAAGGTCATGGCAGGAGACGAGTGGCTGTTTGAGGGACCTGGTGAGTTATGTCTCCATCTCTTGGTGTTTGTCTGGGCCAGGGCTTCCTGCCTTCCTCCCATAACCTTGACATCTTTGACTGTGAGCATCGGCCTCCTCCTCCTTCCCCAGGCACCTACATCCCACAGAAGGAAGTGGAAGTTGTGGAGATCATTCAGGCCACAGTCATCAAACAGAACCAAGCACTGCGGCTCAGGGCACGCAAGGAGTGCTTTGACCGGGATGGCAAGGAGCGGGTGACAGGTAGGATCAACTGGGGCACTGCGGTGGGTGAGCAGGCAGGGGGGCTCCCTGCAGGGGAAGTAAGAGGAACCATGTGAAACCAGAGAAGTGAGGCGTGTGTGTGTGTGTGTGTGTGTGTGTGTGTGTGTGTGTGTGTGTGTTTGGTTTTTCGAGACAGGGTTTCTCTGTGTAGCCCTGGCTGTCCTGGAACTCACTCTGTAGACCAGGTTGGCCTCGAACTCAGAAATCCTCCTGTCTCTGCCTCCCAAGTGCTGGGATTAAAGGCATGCGCCACCACTGCCCGGCGTGTATGTGTTTTGAGACAAGGATTCGCTGTGTAGACCAGGCTGGCTTGAAACTCTGCCTCCCAAGAGCTGGGATTAAAGGTGTACACTAGCACTGCCCAGCCTATGTCTGTGTTTCATTGTTTGTTTTTGTTGTTTTAAATGTTTAAAATATATATACAATTACCTTATTTTTATGTGTATGAGTGTTTTGTCTGTCTGTATGTCTGTATGCACCACTTTTGTGCCTGGTGCCCATGGAGACCAGAAGAAGGCATCAGATCCCCTAGAACTGGAGTTACAGACAGTTGTGAGCCACCATGAGGGTGCTGGGGATTGAACCCAGGTTCTTTGGAAGAGTAGCCAGTGTTCTTAACCACTGAGCCTCTCTGACCTAGTATTCAACATGTAGTCCATGATGGCTTCAAACTCATGGTAATCCTTCTGCCTCAGCCTCCTGAGTGTTGGGAGTATAAATACATCACCATGCCTGGCTTCTCCTAGTCTCTCTTGAGGTCAACCAGCTGTGTCTTGTACACTCACTTCCATGCTAGCCTTGACCCTGCAATCACACCATGATAGGACTGTCCACCATCCCCACTCTGTAACATAAACTGTGGGCACTGGCCACTGGCCACATCTTACCTGGCTCTAGATCAAAGGTGAGATGTTCACACACACTGACCCGATGTCAGTTCAAGATGATAGATGGTATTTGATTTAGTCCTCTAACTAGAGAGAGACTTACTGTTCCTGTTTCTCCACTGCAAGACTGAAGGACTTGCCTAGGGTACTTGGCCATGCAGGGTGAGACTTGATTTGCTGCTGGACATGTGTGCTATCCAATAAACAAAATGACTTTCACAGGTCATGAGAGGCCTTTTTACCCATTGCAGGAGCATGAAAAATTAGTCTTTGGTGCCTAGAGACAGCGTCATAGGGTGCAGTTGTAGTAGTGACTTGACATTCTAGAAGGCCCTTTGTGGTTTTTATCTTTTGAGACAGGTTTCCCCGTGTAGCTCAGGTTGGCCAAAAACTCCCTATCTTCCAACCTCAGTCTCCTGAATACTGGGATTATGGGTATGTGCCACCATGTCCAACCTCTCAAAGTTTTGGTTTTGTTTGTTTGTTTGGTTTGGTTTTTTAAATTCTTCTGGAAGAAAGGTTAGTTTTCCTTTGGCCTCACAGAAAACAGTGGCTGCAAGGACCTTGTTAGGTGCTCAACTCTGGGGGCAGTGGCATTTCTTTTCCTTCAAAGCCCAGCTGGTCCTGATATCTGGGCTGCAATGAAGTGATGGTGGGTGACTGGTTGTCCCTGACTCTGCTTTCTTGTTCCTGACCCAGGTGAGGAGTGGCTGGTTCGATCTGTGGGTGCTTATCTCCCCGCCGTCTTTGAAGAGGTGCTAGATCTGGTGGACGCTGTGATCCTTACAGAAAAGGTTTGTGCTTGGGTGCTGGCAGTGCTCAGAGGGCAGACAACGTGCAGTGAAAGGTCAGGCAGCATCTCTATGTGCACTAGAGAGATCAGGTCAGATCTTCCTGGGAGAGTCCTAGAGCATCCTGCAGGGTATGTAAGTAAGCCTTGTCGCTGAGAACTGGGATCAAGTTAGAGGCCTGTGGTGTTCCCAGATCCAAGGCACTGGCAGCAGGAAGGTGGAGGGAGGCGTCCACAAATACCCTGTGTCTCCACCTGCAGACAGCCCTGCACCTCCGGGCTCGGCAGAACTTCAAGGACCTTCGGGGAGTGGCCCACCGCACTGGGGAGGAATGGTTAGTGACAGTGCAGGACACAGAAGCCCATGTTCCAGACGTCTATGAGGAGGTGCTGGGGGTAGTACCCATCACTACTCTGGGACCTCGACACTATTGTGTCATCCTTGACCCAATGGGACCAGATGGCAAGAACCAGCTGGGACAAAAGCGTGTTGTCAAGGTAAGCCTATCTTCACCTCAGAGCTTGTGAGAATTGAGACCCTTGAGCGACAAGAGGCCTTCTCATCTGTCTTACTCCACGTCTTCCAACAATTCATATGTTCTAGAAACCTTTAGTGTTTTTGTATACTTAGGTTTATATTCCTGACACACTGTCCTATTTGCTTCCCCGAGGCCTTAGGCTTCTCCTGAAGTTCCTGGAACTTGCTCCTCTGTGTTCTGGAACCTTTGTCATCCTGCATAAAACAAATCTCACACCCTGCAGCCCCCATGCTTTCCCTTACCCTGCCTCCTGTGAGAACTGTCAGGGCTCAGCAAGCTGCCTCTGCAAAGGCAGGGCCTAGATAGTTTAGGGCTTGTATGGATGAGATTTCTGCTGAACTCATCCAACTTGGCTATTGCCACAGCATCATGGAGACAACGTGGAAGCAAAGCTAGAAATGAGGTGTGTGGTGGGTACACTAGGGAGGTTAAGGCAGGAGGATCAAGAGTTCAAGGGCCATAGTGAGTTTTGGAGTTACCCTGGATGCATGAGATCACTTAAGAAAGGAAAAGAAAAGAAGGAGTGAGGAGGCTTAAAAGTGAAAACAACCCTTGTAGGATGTAGTGGCCTGAATCCTAGTTCTCAGGACATGGTGATACATGGCCCGAATCCCAGCGCTCTGGAGGCAGATCAAGTCCAGACTGGTCTACAGAGCGAGTTCCAGGCCAGCAAGGATGACTTAATGAGACCCTGTCTGAAAAATAAACAAAACAACCTAAAATGTCTATCATTTGATGTATGGGTATTTAAAATATGTGGCTGTGAATTTGAGGCCAACTTGGGCTACACAGCAAGAGCCCTTCTCAATAGAGAGGAAACCCAGTAAAACATGTATCTGTACTCTAACTTACTTGGGAGCCTGATACAGGAGTCAGAAGTTCAAAAGCACTCTGGTCCCATATCATCATAGGTAGCAGGTCAGATTTGACTCTAAGACCACAGTTTGCCCACCCTCAAATTCCACCATATCAAGAAAGCAAACCATGGGAGAAATGAAAAGCAACAATAGGATATATATATATATGATGTGTGTGTGTGTGTGTATCTTTGTGACCACGTTTTCTTTGGAGATTTTTTTTTGTTTTGACCTTTGTTACAGGGCTCTCGCTTTGTTACCCAGGCTGGCCTTGGACCCAGGATGATCCTTTTTTAGCCTCCTGAGTACTGAGATTACAGACATGTGTATTGCACCCAGCTTAGGGTAATTCTCAACTGCTTAGCTTGAGGACCTAGGTCTTGATCATTTACAAATCTGAAAAAGTGAGGTGCCAGCTGTTGTACAGACAGAGACACAGGTGCTATGATAAGGGTGTCCTTTGGGATTCTGTCTTCAACACAACCACAACACATCACTGTAAAAGCAACCAAGCCAGATCAGTCAGTCAACAGGGTCGAAGGAGGGAGTGAGGATTGAAAAGAAAAAGATAATTAGACAACACTATAACATGACTCCAGCCAGTGCTGAGGCTGAAGCGGGTTTGTTTTCTCCAGTCTGCTTTTATACCATTCTAAGTACATGCAAAGAATAAAGTCACTTCTAGGTCAAGGAACAAACAAGGCAATAAACAAAGTCCCTTGGTATTCAGGGACTTATCAAGATGGTCAATGTCTTGAGACATCTTCCTTGTCCTAGCCCAATGTCAAATTCTTGCCTGAACCTACTTCCTTGTCCTAGCCCAATGTCAAATTCCTGCCAGATTCCTAGAAGAGTCCCCAAAGCTCTCTACATAAACATAACTGTCATTCGCCTGGCCTAACTGTCATCTCTGAGGCTTATCTCCTCAGTCTGCTATCCTAGACCTAGTCCTGGAAGCTGCTAGCCTCCATACAATCTTTCTTTCTTTTTTTTTTTTTTTTTTTTTGGTTTTTCGAGACAGGGTTTCTCTGTGTAGCCCTGGCTGTCCTGGAACTCACTCTGTAGACCAGGCTGGCCTCGAACTCAGAAATCCACCTGCCTCTGCCTCCCAAGTGCTGGGATTAAAGGTGCGCGCCACCACTGCCCAGCTGCCTCCATACAATCTTATCTAGGCCTAGAATTGTTTTCAGCCTCTGAGACTTACTGCTGAATAAACTCACTCTTTGTTGTTCTTTCTGGACTCAGCTGTTCTGGCTCAAACTCTTCTCTGTGCTGACTGACTCAAACTGGCTTCTTACTCAACCTCTAGCTGAATTGTTCTGCTTGGCCTCAAACTAACTCTGGCAATCTGTTCTAATCTTCTGGCTCTTTCTCATTCTCTGGCTTAGTCTGTCTTCACCTAGCTTCTTGTTGTCTCTGCAACTTATCTTTATAAAAGGCTTCCATTAAACCTCCCCTTCTTTTTTCTTTCTGCACTGCTCTTTCTTAAGCAGCCTCTCATGTTTTTTCTCTGTTCTTGTGAGAGTTAGGCATATCTTGTTCTGTCAAATCTTGTCTGCCACTCAATTAGAGATCACTTTCAAACATGGGTGCTTCCTTGTACAAACTAATTCTACTTTCATTGTTTTGGGATTAAAGGTATGTATTAAGGGCAGGTCTGTATTCCAGACAGAGTAGCCATATTATTGGATTAGAATCCCTCTACATGGCATGGGAAAGTGCCACCAAAAGACCTGGCTCGAGGTCATACAATAGGTGGCAAGCCAGGAGGCTGTATCGAGGCAGTGTGGCTCTCCTGTAGGCCTGAGAGACACTATGACCTAAATTTCCCCTTTTCCCACTAGGGAGAGAAGTCCTTTTTCCTCCAGCCAGGAGAGAGGCTGGAACGAGGCATCCAGGATGTGTATGTGCTGTCAGAGCAGCAGGGGCTGCTGCTGAAGGCTCTTCAGCCCCTGGAGGAAGGGGAGAGCGAGGAGAAGGTCTCCCACCAGGCTGGAGACCGCTGGCTTATCCGTGGGCCCCTGGAGTATGTGCCATCTGCAAAAGTGGAGGTGGTAGAGGAGCGTCAGGCTATCCCTCTGGACCAAAATGAGGGCATCTATGTGCAAGATGTCAAGACGGGGAAGGTACCAGCTGTGGGGTGGGAGGCAGCGGCGGTGGCTTCCTCTGGGCAAGCAGGTGATGCTAATGGGCAGAGGCAGGTGGGAGAAGACTCCTATAACAGCAGCCAGGTGGCCGGCTGGCAGATGCAAGGCCATTTCATACTCCATTTGTCATCTTTGTCCTAAATACCTAATTTTACATTTTAGAGTCTCCAGCTGAGAGAATAAGCTAGGCTTTTGGACAGGAGTTCGGCCCTGCTGCAGATGTGGTCCCAGCATAAAGGTCTCAATGGACTTTTGCTGCTTCACCTAAACCTTGACCTTGGTTTTTCTGAAGATTACATTGCCAACTTTCTCCCTGAGAATCTAATGTGGAAACAACTCAGAGTCAGAGGCAGCGTTCATGAATATGAGGCGCTTCCTAGGACCACATCTGTAGCTGTGATGCCCATGTTCCTCCAGCAACGAGAACCCTAGAAATAATATCACGCACTTACTACCAAGTACCAAGTACCGTTCTTTGAACCAAACACGTGAGCCCTTCCTCATTCCGTAACCCCAGATGGCCCATTGTACAGATGAACAAATAAAGCATGGGCAATAGCTTGAGAAAATGTGAGCAGATGGCAACCAAACTTGAGTGCAGTCTTCCTGTAGAGACCTGCTTTAACTAGGACACTGTGCTACCCCTGGGCAGGGTGGGCTCAGGACTAAGAGGGATGATGCTTTCCTCCTGCCCTCTCTCAAAACACCTTCCCTAGGTGCGAGCTGTGATTGGAAGCACTTACATGCTGACTCAGGATGAAGTCCTATGGGAAAAGGAGCTGCCGTCCGGGGTGGAGGAGCTGCTGAACTTGGGACATGACCCTCTGGCAGACAGGGGTCAGAAGGGCACAGCCAAGGTCCTTCAGCCCTCAGCACCAAGGAACAAGACCCGAGTGGTCAGCTACCGTGTCCCACACAACGCAGCGGTACAGGTGTACGACTACAGAGCCAAGAGAGCCCGGTGAGCCAGCAGAAGCCTCTGCGGGGTCGTGGGGTTGCGGAGTCACGGGGTCCTGAGGGAAGCTCTCCGGGCGGCTGACTTCCACTTATCTCCACAGTGTGGTCTTTGGGCCTGAGCTAGTGTCGCTGGATCCTGAGGAGCAGTTCACAGTGTTGTCCCTTTCTGCTGGGCGACCCAAGCGTCCTCATGCCCGCCGTGCACTCTGCCTGCTGCTGGGACCTGATTTCTTTACTGACGTCATCACCATTGAAACTGCAGATCACGCCAGGCTGCAGCTGCAGCTTGCCTACAACTGGTGAGGCTGGGGGCCAGTGGGGCAGCCTCAGAAACGGAGGAGGGCACATACCTCGTAACTCAGACAGAAGGAAGGTCTTGATTCCCTAGACCAAAGGAAAGCTGGGACTTTAGAAAATTGGGGTGGATATGACCTGGCCTTTTAGGATGAGGACTTCAAGGCTCCAGTAACAGGTGACTACTTAGCCACACCTCTGTCGTTTATTACTACAAGGTTTTTGTTTTGTTTTGTTTCGTTTTGAGGTTTGTCTACAGGCCTGGATATCCTGAAACTCACTATGTAAGCCAGGCTGCCTCAAACACACAGAGATTTACCTGCCTCCGCCTCCCCAGTGCCCGGACTAAAGAAGTATATACCAATACTCTGCAAGGTTGTTTGTGGTTTTTTTTTTTTTTTTTTTTGGTTTTTTGAGACAGGGTTTCTCTGTGTAGCCCTGGCTGTCCTGGAACTCACTCTGTAGACCAGGCTGGTCTCGAACTCAGAAATCCGCCTGCCTCTGCCTCCCAAGTGCTGGGATTAAAGGCGTGTGCCACCACTGCCTGGCAGTCTGCAAGATTTTTTTAAAGAACTTTTTTTTTTTTCACAACCTATGGGCATGAGCAGTATGAACACGTGGTCTGCCCCAGAGCACATGGCTGGGTCCTGTCCCAGCTGTGCTGTGTGCTGTCTGGGGACTTGCACATAGAACACGGTGTTTCCCTTCTTTCCTTAGCTGGAAAATGAAGATTCCCTACTTCACAGGGTGCTGAAAGCTTTAATGAAACAGTTTAATGCTGAGGTGCTGGGGGCAGGAGATTAACTTTTCTTCAATGATGTAGCCACCCATAAGTTGACCATATTCCAATAAATAACCCCACCTGATGCTCACGCAAACAGCCCTAGTTAAACTCAATGGGTCATTTTTAAAAAGTCATGGAACTTGGAGCAAGGTTGGGAACAAGGGATCCATGGGAGGGGAAGGAGCATAAGAGAAAGTAACTGGGTGAGTGTGATCAAAATACACACACAGGCACATACACACAGGCATACACCCACACACACATGCATACACACACATGTACTCGTACACACACATACACACACACAGGCACACACACACAGGCATTCACACACAGGCATACACACACGTACGCATACACACACATACATACACACACACACACATATATATATGAAATTGTGAAATAATAAATAAACTATTTTTCAAAAGAGGAAGCAAGGGGCCATGACACCTCAGTGTACCCACTAAATACCACTCCACAGCCCGAGTTCCATCCCCAGGCCCAACAGAATGGTAGATAGAGAAAACAGACTCCACAGAATTGCCCTCTGACCTCCATAGGAGGCCATGAAGGTCATACTATGTACACAAACACACACAATAAGATTTAAAAAAAAAATTTACAACTCCAAGCTGGTCGGCAGTGGCACACACCTTTTAAATCCAGCACTTGGGAGGCAGAGGCAGGTGGCTCTCTGAGTTTGAGGCTAGCCTGGTCTACTGAGTGAGATCTACAAAGACACCCAGGACTACACAGAGAAACCCACAGCACAGGCCTGTAATCCCAGCTCTCCAGAGGTAGAAGCAGGAGGATCAGGTATTGAAGGCTCCCCTGGGTCTGCAGTGTAAGGCTCTGTCTCAGAGAGTCACCTGGGGAAATGCTGTTCACCAGTGTCTGAGCCCGTTCTCAGTTCCTCACCTTGTGGTGGAGAAGAGTTAGCTAGTACTGTGACTTGAGGTAGATGGAGTGCTGGCCCAATGACAGTTAAGAGCACAGGCCTTATAGCCATATTGCCTGGGTTCCAAGTGTTGGCTTGCCATGTATGGTGTGATCTTTGGTATGCCCTGGGGTTTAGCACCTGGTACCCTCTATTTCTTCTTCTGGAAAATGGGATAATACTTATCTCCACCCGAGGGACTCTGGGAGGATTTAATGGAAACATAGGTACTTGCTGGGTACAGTTTAACATCTCCATTGTAGGAAGGAGCTTCTGTTGAGCCCCAGAGCGGGGTATTGAGATGCCCAGAAAGGGTATTATTTCCCCTCTCTGGGCCTCTCTGTTCACAGGCACTTTGAACTGAAGAACCGGAATGATCCTGAAGAGACAGCCAAGCTTTTCTCCGTGCCTGACTTTGTGGGTGATGCCTGCAAGGCCATTGCATCCCGAGTCCGGGGGGCTGTAGCCTCTGTCACCTTTGATGACTTCCATAAGAACTCAGCACGTATCATTCGTATGGCTGTTTTTGGCTTTGAGATGTCTGAAGACGCAGGTCCTGATGGCACACTCCTGCCCAGGGCACGAGACCGGGCAGTCTTTCCCCAAAATGGGCTGGTAGTCAGCAGTGTGGATGTGCAGTCAGTGGAACCTGTGGACCAGAGGACCCGGGACGCCCTCCAGCGCAGTGTCCAGCTTGCCATTGAAATTACAACCAACTCCCAGGAGGCAGCAGCCAAGTGAGTGGTGCAGGGGCCCAGGAGGAACATCTCAGCTAGGCCCAAGACCTGAATACTGAATAATGTGGCAGTCACAAACAGTCTGCCTGTTGCCATCTGGTCTACAAGGGTCTATTCTCTACCCAGCATGACTAATAAAGCTGTAAGCAGGAGGGCATCCCTGCTCCTATGGCCTCCTACCCTTTCCAGGGCCTTCCTGGCTCTCCAGGAGAGTTTGGCTTCCCTGTCCTCTACCTTCAGCTTGGTCCCACCTTGGGCCTTTGCAACTTCTTTGCCTAGCGTACTTTCTCAGCCCCAAGGTCACCTCCTTAGAGAACCCTTCCTTTATTTTCTCTAGCTACTGTTGCAGTGTCCCCTTTCCCTGTTCACCCACTTGCTCTCAGTCGCTCGTCAGTGCCCAAAAGCACCCTGGCCTGTTTTCTTCCCGTAGGAGAACACATCCAGTGAAAGCAGAGGCATCAAGCATGTCTGTCTCCGTAGGCCTAGAGCCACGCCGTGGCTGCTTGCTGCTTACACATTGCTCTAGGTCCAAGTGCACGTTGAATGCTTGGAGAGGGCGGCGGGGTCAGTCTCTACTCCAGGTGCTCCTTTCTTAGCTCTGGCCCACTCTCATCTGCCCCTGCTCTTACTCAGGCATGAGGCTCAGAGACTAGAGCAGGAAGCCCGTGGTCGCCTTGAGAGACAGAAGATCTTGGACCAGTCAGAAGCTGAAAAAGCCCGCAAGGAACTCTTGGAGCTTGAGGCTATGAGGTGGGTCGAGAAATGGAGGTGGAAAGACTGGCCAGTCTGAGGGTCTTGGAAAAGCTGCTGTCTCAGACAGGTTGGGGTTGAGAGGCAAGCAGAGCATGCTTTGAGGCATAAATCAAAACCCCAGAAGGGAGACGTGGCTTAGTGGTAGAGAATGGGCATAGCATGCACAAGGCCTGGGGCTCCATCCCCAATACTGGAAGAAAATTAAGTATGACGGCCCAGGAAGATGACAGTGGGTGAAGGAGCTTGCCGCCAAGCCGGATCCCACATACTGAAAGGAGAGAACTGATTCTCACAAGTTGTCCTCTGACTGTCACACTTGTGTCATGGTGTTCCCAGCTCCTGTCAAGTCCCCAGGTAGGCGGGCATCTCTTCTAGGCCTCCCCTGACTCTGTTTCCCCTGCAGCATGGCTGTGGAGAGCACTGGGAATGCCAAAGCAGAGGCTGAGTCCCGTGCAGAGGCAGCGCGGATTGAGGGAGAAGGCTCTGTGTTGCAGGCCAAGCTCAAGGCGCAGGCGTTAGCCATTGAGACGGTAAGTTGAGCTGCTGCTGCTGCTACTGGGGCCCTGGGTCCTGGAAGAGGCCTGTTTGTTAAAGGCTCTGAAAGTCAGTAGGAGTGGTCTGACAAAGCACTGCTCAAGGTCCCTGCAGTTTCCCTCTGCCCTGTAGCAGTGCACTTAGTACACTCCCTGAAGACAGGGATTCTTACAGCCATTCCCCAGATGAGCCTCATTGCCCATGTTGTTGTATGTTTCTGTGACCGCCTTTCGTGCCTGAGGTATGTGTCACTTCCATTTCACACCAAGGCTTGAAATTAGGGGACTCCTTCCCAAGATTCACTAGCTAAATAGTGGCATAGCTAGGATTTGTACCTGAGATCCCCTTCTGCCTCAGTCTCTCAGAGTTGCTAGCTGGACAGTTCCTGGGCCACATGACATAAAACCAGCCTGGTCTCCCCTTTCCAGGAGGCTGAGCTGGAGCGAGTAAAGAAAGTACGAGAGATGGAACTGATCTACGCCCGGGCCCAGCTAGAGCTGGAGGTGAGCAAGGCGCAGCAGCTCGCCAATGTCGAGGCAAAGAAGTTCAAGGAGATGACAGAGGCACTGGGCCCCGGCACCATCAGGGACCTGGCTGTGGCCGGGCCGGAGATGCAGGTGAGAACAGAAGACACGGGAGGAGAGTGGATGTTTGCCTTGGAACCAAGAAGGTAGAAGGCAAGCGAATTAGGGGATGGATTGGAGGATGGAAAGGGGCGTGGGGTGAACTGCCCCTGTGACCTGTCACTGAGCACCATGCGATGCCATACCAGCAAGAGGCACTGTCCTAGACCCTGCAGAGCTGGCACTGCTAGGGGGACAGTAGCAGATGAGACATCAGTGCCTTGAAAGAAGTCAAGAAGGACAATACGATGAAGGTGATGGTGGCACTTCAGAAACCATGGTTTAGGGAGCTCTGAAGGTTGGGTCCCTGGGGAAACAGCTGAGGTAAATGGCTGTTTCTGAGGGTGTCTTTTTGCTGACTTTATCCTCCAACCATGTAGGTGAAGCTTCTTCAGTCCCTGGGCCTGAAATCCACTCTCATCACAGACGGCTCTTCTCCTGTCAATCTCTTCAACACAGCCTTCGGCTTACTGGGGCTGGGGTCTGACGGTCAGCCACCAGTACAAAAGTGACCTGGCAGCCCAGCCCCAGGGAAGGCTTGCTTTCCCAGGTCCTCTGAATCAGCCACTCTGTGCCTTAGGTCGACACTGACTGCACTGACAATGGATAAATAAAATGACAACTGTAGACATTCACGTGTTTTTCCCTCTTATCTCCAGCCTGGGAGATCAGGGATCTTAATGTTGACAGGAAGGTGCCCCTCAATTTTTTTTTTTTTTTCCAGACAGAGTTTCTCTGTGTAGCCCTGGCTGTCCTGGAACTCACTCTGTAGACCAGGCTGACCTCGAACTCAGAAATCCGCCTGTCTCTGCCTCCCAAGTACTGGGATTAAAGGGGTGCGCCACCACCGCCCGGCTCCCCTCAAATCTTGATAAAATGCCCAGAAACTACTTTGATCTCTGAGGAAAACAGGGAGAAAACTGTCTTAAAGCCACAATGATAAGCATGGGATCCAAAGCCTTTCTCAAGCCTGCTGTCGTTTAGACTGCAGCTCTTCAGACCCTAGGTAAACAGATATGGTGCACGAGGGTTCTGTGGGCCAGCATGCGTGAGAACACTCCCGTGGGTGTAAAGGCTCACAGCAGCTAAGGTTTTTCCATGAATTCTGGCCACCTAGTTGAGGAGTCAGCCTTAGGCTGCCAGCCCGCTCGGCCTGCGGTTGAAGATGCCTTTGGCACCACCTGCCGGCCTCCGCAGCAGCCTGCAGTACCAGCAGATGTGCCGGGCCTGTGCTGGGCTCCTCTGTGTTGGCTTCTGAAGCTTCTGGTCTGGGCTCTTGAGGAGCATTGGGGTACCTCTTTCCTATTTGCCCCTCAAACTTCACCCGAACTTGTAAAGGGTTTTTGTTTGGTAAGATGAGGTAAGCTCACTCAGCTTGGGAACACCAGTGGAGGCTAGGGTGCTGGGTTTTAGGCCAAGTGGAGCTTTAGGCCTGCCCATCACCACTGTGGATGTAAAATAATCCTGTGGTGGGGACAGAAAATGGGCCCCCTTCCCTGTGTGTCTATAAAGGCCACTGACTCAGTCCCTCCTATCGCCTCCCACCTGCGAAATGGGCCCATGGGACCCCAGATAAGCAAGGTAGGTGATGTTTTTGTTCCTTTTCCTCACTGGTGCCCCATCTCCATCTCGAGAGCCTTGCTTCTTCCTGGAGTGTTTTTGAGCTGCACTTGTGTGGTTGGTGTCTCTTCTAAAGCCTGAATGTAAGGCCCAGGGTCTGCCCATAGTAACTCACAACTCACATTCTGGCTTTGTGCGTATGAGTTCCTACCCAGACCTTCCCGAGTCTTTCCTCAAGAGAACTAATTAATTTACAGCTCCTTAACTGGTACCTGGTATTTAGTACATGCTGTGTATTACCAAGGGCTTCTGGGAACAAGTAAGATTGTACATGGTGGCTGTTCAGGTCTCAGCCACTGGCTCCCACAGCTGTCCTTGGACAATCCCACACCACCATGGACAACTTGTTCACTGCCTAACTTGGATCCTGGGCTCTGTCCCTACAATTGACTCAATCAAAACCCGTGATTCCCTCATCTTCCTTACCTTTGTCATGCTAGATAGCAAAGCCAGCTCCCCCAAACCTACTCCCCACTGCCTTGGGCTAGGGATGGAACCCAGGGTCTTCATTGCAAATGCCCTATCACTGAATTATACCCTGGCATTTGGTTTTCTTTTCTTGCCTCTTCCACCTTTCCCCTACCCACTCCCATTCCTTCCCCCATCTCTCCTTCCCTCTGTCTCTCTCCTTCCCTCTCCCCTCCTCTTTGCTTCCTTCCAGACAAGTCTGACTATGAACTCAGTCCTGCAGCCTCACTATCCAGTGTCAGGATCATGGGCATGTGGCACTTGTCCATCAGGCTCCCTCCTTCCCTCTGTAAACCAGCTGCTTGTTGTTGGAGGAGACCCCAGCATGTGACCAGTCTCACTTTAGACTCCAGCCACAATCTCCAGGGAGCCGTGCTCCCCCTATCTTCTCTGAGATCCCCTCCCTCCAGAACAACTCCTCATGCCTCTTCTTCACACCCTCCTCCTCCCCTGCCCACTTTTTCTCACCTCTTTGAAAAAAATAGAAGCAGATCGGGCAGGAAGGCTCTCCCTCTCCTTCCCAGCAGAGATCAACACGCTGAACAGCCTGTCCTCACCACTGGGCCCAGCACAGATTTCTCACCTTGGGCCCTGGTCCCATCCATCTTGTCCTGAGAGCTGACAGCAAAGCCCACCTGCCTCTGTAACCACAGATGTCTTCCCCTCTTTGGGGCCCCATCCATCTGTCTGTAAATTCCTCCAACTCTATAAAAACAAACAGGGAAGACTCCGTCCCTGTTAAAGAGCATGTGGATCTGAGTCTGGATCCAGAGTACCCACATAAAAAGGCAGCTGAGGGGGCTGAAGAGAAGGCTCAGTGGTTAAGTGCACTGGCTGCTCTTCCAAAGGACCCAGGATCAATTCCCAGCACCCACACATTAGCTGTCTGTAGCTCCAGTTCCAGGGAATCAGACACCCTCCCACTGGCATACATGTAGTCAAAATGCCAATGCACATAAAAAAAAAAAAAAGATCTTTTAAAAATCTCAAACGGCAGCAACTATGGCCAGGCTGTAAGGTTATAACCACAACACTGTGAGGGGAGGGAGACAGGATCATGAGGCTTGCTGGCCAGCTAGCCTAGCCATATAGCCATAAAACTGTGGCTGTAGACTCAATGAGCTGCCCTGTCCCTAGGGAATAAGGTGGAAGTGATAGAGCAGGACACCATCGTCTTCCTCAGACCCAAGAGCTCGCCGGCTCCTACACCATTCCTGTCTTCACCTTTCTCTTGTTTCTTCACAGCCAGATCTCTCCAGAGTTCTCTGCAGTCTTAGCTTCCATTGCTCACACCTCATTGGCTTTTCAGACTGTTGTAGCGTGTCTCCATGCCTATTCAGTTCAGCCTGCTTGGCATGTGACACATCACCTCCACACTGGGCTCCCATGACCACATACTCGAGTTTTCTTTCTGCCTCACCATTGGCCAGTGCTATCTTTTCTACACGGCCCTTGGAGCAGGTCCCCTGAAAACCTCTTTTTCTTCTACCTACATTCTCAGCCAGCACCACTGGCTTCAGAATCCATTTCTCCAGACTTACTGTCACCGCTGACCCCGGGATTCTCTTCCAGTTGGTGACTTCATGTCTTCACATGAATACATAGCGCCCAACAGGTTGCTCATGTGATTTGTTACAGCCAATGAAATGCTGGGGACCTAACGTAATCACTATATTCTCTTCTGTCTTCCCATATAAAAGCATGACCAGTAATATCCTCCCACAAGGTCTCCATCAGCCTGCATCCTAGATGGAAAAGTAAACCACAGATAAACCATGGTAAACCACAGGTAAACCGTGAGAGACAGTATTGGAGAAAAATGTGAATGCCATCGGAGACTGGGTTGGTAGGTGTTACGCGGCATAGCTAGCCTGGCCTGACTACTGTATATTCACCGTAGGGTTTACAGTCCCAGGCAGTAAGGAAATCACTCTAAATTGTATGTAATGAAGACTGGCCTGGCACTGGTAACAAAATGGAGGAGACAGGTCTACCTCAGTGATAGGAAAGCACCTCACGGGAACACAACAGGGTCCCTGCTCACACAGGAAGCGGGTTCCACAGTTACCAAATTTACCCATAAATTGCCCAGAAGATAAACAACAGTGTGGCCGCCGATAAAATTCAACGCAAGCCATATTTTTCAGCTTTAGAACAGATGCCTTACATTTGGCTAAATACCAGGAAAATTAACAGGTTTAAGGAACCTTTTATGAGAAAAAATTTAGAGAGTAGGGATGGAAACAGTCTCATTATATAGTACAGGCTGGGTTCCAGAACTCAGCAATCCACCTGTCTCAGCCTCCTGAGTGTTGGGCTTACAGGCATGTCCAAGTGGTCTTGGAAACTTCCCACCACTGCATTTTGGAGTTTGTTATAGCAGATAGGATTGTAATTTTATATATATATACATACATACATGTATGGAAGTGGTAGGCACACCTTTAATCTCAGCACTCAGGAGGCAGACAGGCAAGCAGATTTCTGTGAGTTCAAGTCCAGCCTTGTCTACACTTTGTTCCAGGACAGCCACAGCCACACAGTAAAGCTCTGTTTTGGATTTTTGAGACAGGGTCTCTTTATGTAGTTCTGCTTGTTCTGAAGTTCACTACGTAGAGAAGGCTGGCCTTAAACTCAGAGATCCACTAGCCTCTACCTCCCAAGCTTTGGGACTAAAGACGTGCACCATCATGTCTGGCTGAAAATAACCTTTATTTACGTACATGCCTGTACATATTGAGTGCAGGTGCCGAGGGGCAACCAGGATTCCTTCAAGTTGGAGTTCCTAGTGGTGAGCAGCCAGGACCTGAACTCTGATCCTCTGTAAGAACAGCAAGGGTTTCTAGCAGCTGAGCTATTTCTCCCACACCCAGGCTCACTTAAAACTGCAGCAGAGATTAGAGAGCACCCAAAGGAACAGAAAACTGGGGGTATCCACCTCCTGCCCTTTCCAAGATATAGCCACTGCATGGGACGAACTGTTGCAATGTCTTGCATAAAGGTATTTATTTAGCCTGAATGAACATAGTTGATTTCTAGGAAATTACTACAATCATCCCTTGTTTGAGGATACACCCCCAACATGGAACCCAAGATCTGTCTAGGACCAAATTCCAGACTTCCTCGCTCCTGCCTCCAGATCAAAGGCCTGTGGGTCCTAGGCTGTAAATGCATCCCTGCACCCTGCAGGCTCTTCTGGAGTTGAGTCCAACCACCAAACAGGAGACCAAAGGTCCCATGCTGACTTGAGACTCAACCTGAAGGGACACGGAGGCCCTTCTATGCATGTGCCCTTCAAGCAGTGTTCATGCTTCAGGCCCTCAGGCGCAACATTCTGCTCCAAAGTACCCACTCTCTCCTTCCCCATGACCCTGTGAAGATCATACATAGCTGCACTCCTAGATAGCAAGGCCGCTGGTGTCACCATAAATGACCACAGCCAGGGCCCTAGAGTGGGTCAGGACTGTGGGAGCAAGGACAGCAGAGGACACCTTGGCAGAGGACACTCAGACGATCCATTTGGTGGGAGTGATGGCTACTTCCAGAAAATTACTTAGGGCCTCCCTACCCAACCTCCACCTCTACTGGGGCAGGCCCGGCATGGGTCTCGGGATCATCTGAAATGTGATCAACTTTGTGTGGCTCAATACCTTCTCCAAGCACCAATACCTCAGCCCTTCCACGTAGATCCTGCAATGCCTCCCCAAACAGGAGGGAGAAGAGTTACTAGCAGTGTCTTTAGGTCATGGCAGGACTTGGTTCTATCAGAAACAGAGAGCACCCCATGTTTTAGAAGCCTACTGACGTGAAACAGCAAAGAGGGTGGACTTTGGAGCCAAACTGACTTCCTCCCTTTATTTGGCTCCAGACAAGCACAGCAACAAACAGCCACCTCACATAGGGGCATGCCCAGGAGATAATGCCCTTTGATAAGAACAGCACTTCCTTATGCTAGCCATAAGAGAGGTCTAATGTCCTACAGAGAGCTAGAGCTCCGTAGGCTGCCCAGCTGGCTGCTGGGGCCTCAGCTCTCACCAGCTCCTACACCTCAGCACTTAGTGTTCCAGACACAGAGATCGAGACCTGTTTCAATCTCTCCTAATTGCCTGGGTGCTCGCTGGACCCCTGCCTCTGTGGGCTGTTTGTTCTGCCAAGTGCAGTAACTCTTCCCTCCCTGTCCTCACCAATGATCTACTTAAAATATCAACACCTCATCCTACTGGGCATAGTGATACACACCCAGCATTCAAAGGTCTGAGGCAGGAAGGTCTTGAGTTTGAGGCCAGCCTGGGCTATATAGGAAGATCTTGTCTCCCCAAACCCCCAAATTGCACTTGAATGCCAGCTTTCCCAAACACAAGGTGTGTGAAACAGCCAAGTTATTATGAGAATGGAGCAAATAATATCTGCCAACACCACCAACATAGGGTCTAGCACTGCAACCCAATACACTTAAAAAGGAAGTTTGCTGGCACCTATTGTAGTCTTAGCACAAGGGAGGTGGAGGCAGAAGATCTGGTGTTCAAGGTCATCCTCCACTCCCTAGAGCAGTTGAGACCAGCCTGGGCTATATGAGACCCTGTCTCAAAAAGTCAGAACAAAGAAAGCTGGTGCCAGTTAGTGGCATGTACCCAGGGTTCCAGTGACTTGGGAGACTGAGGTAAGAGGCTCATTTGAGCCTAGAAAGGGTAATATAGGAATACTGTCTCAAAAACAAAACAAAACAATGCCAGGCAGTGGTGGCTCATGCCCTTAATCCCAGCACTTGGAAGGCAGAGGCAGGTGGATTTCTGAGTTCGAGGCCAGCCTGGTCTACAGAGTGAGTTCCAGGCCAGTCAGGGCTACACAAAGAAACCCTGTCTTGAACCCCTTCCCCCTCCCCGCCCCCTGCAAAAATTTCATATGGTGGCATATCCTAGCACTCAGGAGGCAGAAGCAAAACACTTAGGAACTCAAGATCAGTGTGGTGTGAGGTATTTGGTGTGTGTGTGTGTCTTGAGGGTATATCAGGGTCAGGTTGACCAAGAGACACACACACACTCAGCCTAAGGACCGTGCTCTGAGAAACCATCCATCTTCCCATGAAGATTTATTAAGCAGCTGCCACATGCCAGGCTACTTTTCACCCCAGGCAGAGACAAGAAAGATGTAAGTCTGTTCTCCATGACGCTTACATTCTTGTGAGGGAAGAAAAGATCAAGGTTACAATGAAAGTGGCCAGCCAGGGACATAAAGCAGGTGAGCAGAGACAATGCTCGTGAACCTGAAGAGCCACAAGGCCTCTCTAAGGTCACTGGAATGACAGGGAGGAGCCAGCCACCTCTTTTGGGAAAAGCATCCAGGTGGTTTTTTTTTTTATCCAGCTCCTTTGAGCCCTAGGCCGTCATCTAAGAGTGTCTCAAAGTAAACAAATCCAAAAAGAGTGAAGGTGCCCCCCTTTATTACGGAGGTTTCCAGAGCAGGACAGGATAGAGGAGCTTGCCTCAGGGAAGGATCTACCTGGCCCCTGGCCCCTTCCATCCCTGGCCTGGTACCCCAGGCTTCCTTGGCCCAATGGCATCAGTCTGACTCCTTTGCCCTCACGTGTCCCCAAAGTCCCAGGCCAGACCCCAGGACTGAGCCAGCAGGATGTGTGGCAACACCCAGTCTTCAGACAGGCCTCCTGGAGCACCAGCTGGATGGGTGGGGCCTCCTGAGCACCCTTCCTGCTTTGCAGCGCCAGGTCCTTGGGGTCACAGGTTGGGTCTAGTCATCAGGATTAAAGAGATGGTGACAACACCAAACAGAGGGTGACCCCCAATCCCAGCAGGTTAGATAACACATGAGAGACATGACACTGGGACCTCTGAGGAGGAGAGGAGCCACGTGGTACAGTAGACACCCAAGGCAGGTGGGCAGCTGGGGACGGGAGACGGTCACTTCTTCTTGGCACGGTCTGCTGCATCCAGGGCAGCCATGTTCCTTGCAGCCGTGATGAGGTGGATGACACTGATAATGGACTTGAGCAAGGCGATAGGGGCTGTGATCCAGAGGCCCATCCGGAAAAGCCCCACAGAGCCAACTACGGGGAGGCAGAGAGAACGAAGGAAAGCAGGGGATGGAGGGGTGGGAGAGGGAGGCCACTCTCTCCCCTCAGGCAGGGCAGGGTGGAACCCCACCCCCACCCCCTTTTCCTACCTAGTGGTCCCTCGGAGAAACTGAACAGGTACAGGAGGCAGTAGAAGAGTTCATTTCCAGCACACAGAGTGAACAGAGCAGGCTGCACACAATATAAGGCTGCCTAAGATGGAGGGCCATGTCCCTACCATAACCCACAGGGACTTCTGCCAGACAGGAGAGTGCCTCTCAGCCAGCTGCACACTGCACTATACTGCATACTTCTTGGGGCTCTCTCTTCTCCTCTCCCTCTCTCTTGGGGCTTCACTGTCACGGTTGCCAGAGTGATACACACCGACCTCCCACCAATTCTCCTCCACCTTGCTTCAGCCCAAGGACCACTCCTGCTCTGTTATCATCTCTCCTGACCAGTGTTCAGCCTAAGACTTCCCATTTTCAAATCAAGCCGGGGAGGGGCAGGAAATGCTTACCCTAGAGGTATAATAGATCCGAAGCACAGGGTTCCCAGACAGGTCGATCATCTTGTGGCTCTCACTGCCGCGCACCACAGAACTTGGGGAGAAAAGCATGTAACTTCATAAGTGCTCAGTGTACAGGGAACTGGTGTGAAGCTCAAAGGCAGACAGGCAGGGCGGAGTCAGGGTTAAATGCCCCGCTACAAAGCACCCATATTTCTTCCCCTACTTGGAACCCTAAAATATTCAGCCAGGCCCATGCTAGAAAATCCTTAAGCTACCTGTAAAAACGACAAACCCACTCGGAGACACAGGGATCACCCAGGGGCTTGAGGACAGGGCACGCTAGTACGTGCCTATAATTTGAGCACTCCAGGGACTGAGGTAGGAAGACTGTCATGAATTTGAGGCCTACCTGGGCACATACTAAATTCTAAGCAAGCCTTGGGCTGCTGTCTCAAGGAGGGAAGAAAAAGGAAGACACCACCCCCAAGCCTGCAGTCATCCCAGTTTCCCTCCCATTGCAAGGCCTTCCCCTCATCAGCACCCCCAGCATCAAAGCAGACCTGTGCAGATGCAGCCAGTGACTGGCCACATCCAAGCTCATGCTGAGCTGGAAGAGCAGAGTGGCTCGAGGGTACAGCAGAGCCAGGTTGACCAAGAGACACATGGTGGCGCAACGGTCCGTCAGCATGTCGAGCATGGCCCCAAATCGGGTTCCTGAAAAATAATGACTAATAAATGGAAAGGGACTGTTTGGTATAGTAGACCCGTGACAGGCACCTGCTCTGGCCTATCACTTTAGGCTGAGTATGAAAGAGGAGAAAAGCAGGTTGCTGTCAACAGATGGTGAGGCCAGCAGGGCACGGATTATGAGGACAAGAAATGAGAAGGCATGGGGCTGTGGCAGGAGAGGTACTGGAGGAGTGGGGAAACTCTTCAACTCCACTAACCCAGAACCAGGCCCCAAAGAAAGGCAGGCAGATTCAAAGTCTCAGGGGCAATTTTAGAGGTGGGTCTGGAGAACTCTACAAAATTAGTCAGAGCTCTAAACTTCTGACTCACACCCAGTGCTAGCCTCTCTTCTGGAATCCATAATGTCTGTGCCTAGCACACAGTAACTACCTAGTAAACACCTGTTGAATGGAATTTTCTTATTTACTTACATTTTTATAAGTTTATTGATCTGTCTGTCAGCATATATGTATGCGCACCACATGTATGCCTAGTGTTCACAGAGGTCTGAGGAGGACATTGGATTCCCTGGAACTGGAACTATGGGTGATTGTAAGCCACCATGTGGGTTCTGAGAATCAAATCTAGGTCCTTTATAAGAGCAGCAAGCATCTTCCCCTCTGAGCACAGACTTAACCTTCATCCCCATCACTTTTATTTTTGCAGGACTTTACTGTGTAGTCCTGGCTCACGTGGTACTCAATACAAAGCCTAGATGACTTCTGACTTGGAGCAATCTTTCTATCTGCCTTATCAGTGCTGGCATTACAGGCAGGAGCCACGACTGCCACACCCGAATGAATTCCATTCCCAAAGCTACGTCTGGTCTAGATCGTCCCTCACAACAGTCATCAATCCTCAAGAGCAAGCTTAAATCCCAGGCAGCTCTGTTTTACTTTCTTACAGAGAAGGTAACGAAAGAGTCCTCTGCAAGGTTCTGAGAAAGCAGGGAAGGAACAGGGGAACTTGGGCTCCCAAGTAGTGGTGGTGGTGGTAAAGTTCTGTCACCTTGATTAAGGGCTCGAGCTGCGTGTCCATCGAAAGCGTCTAGAAGTCCGCTGAGTAGATAGAAGGAGGAGGCCGTGAAGGGGCAGCAGGGCATAAAGTAGAAGGAAATGATGGCGAAGACAATCCGGGCATAACCTTGAGATGGGATGGGAGAGGTACAGGGTGTGATCGGGGAGCCAGCTTAGGGTTCTTCGCCCTCCGCTGCTCTTGGAGCCGCAGGCAGCACTCACCGATAAGGTTAGGCACGAACAGGAAGATATTTTCCTCTGGCATCTTGGCGGCTCCCCTTGTCGTCTGGGCCCAAGTCTGGAGATGCAAGGTCTGGTCCCAGCCTCACCAGCGTGGTCTCACCTTTCAGCCCGGGGCATCGGCCGCTCCACCTGAGCCCTGGGCCAGGTCCCCTGGGCAATCCCAGCTGTTACAGCCCGCAGGGCGCCGGGGCGCGGGACACCCCTGGGCACAGCTCACGCACACCTGGCCTTCCGATGGGTAAGAGCTGCCGTCTCCAGCAGCGGGCCCCGCAGCTCCGGGTGCGCCTGGCTCCTTGAGCCTACTCTTCAGTCGGGGACGTTAAGAACATCGGAGGAAGGAGAGAGCGGCTTTTAAATATAAATAAATAAATAAAATAAAATAAAATAAAATAATGGCTGAGGTCCCTTTAAGGCCAGCCTGCTTCCTTTTCCTGCCGGGGCCCCTTGACTTCGGCTCGTACCAACGCACCAAGGGAGGGGAGAGACTCGAGAGCCACCCGCAAAGGAAGAAACTGAAAAGGGAGAAGCAGAAGGGACCTAAGAAGGAATCTGCATTTTGCATTTCACAGAGGGCGTAAACTCCTCGAGGCAACGGTAAGGCGTAGAGATTCCTCCGTCCCGCGTCCGCGCCTCCCCGAGAGATTGGGTGACTTAGTACAGCCCACATCGCTTCCCCGCCCTCTACGCCTGCGGCCACGGTCGCTCTCCGGGACCCAGGCTGAGAAGAGGTGGCTAGAGAGGCTCCGGGCGTGCCTGCCGCTTGCTTCTAGCGCCGCCCTGGTGGTGGGAGGATTAGAGCCTAGGTTCCACTCTATGTCATCTCCCAAACGTCTAGATATAACGCTGGGTCACCGCCTCTAAGAAGGAATCAGGGGAGCCACTGAGACACGCAAGGAAAAACGTCCTTAGTTCTAGAATCTCTAGTCTCCTAGCAACGGAACTATAGAACTTCCGCAAACATTTAGGTCTTTATAGCAACCCAGAGGAGCGCTTCTCTGGCTCCCCGTCTTCCCAACCTTCTTCCCCCGACTCCCAATCCCTTAAGGCCCATCATAGGGTCCCCTTAGAACTTTCCGTCTCCCCTCCTGCCGAGTAGCCTAAGATTTCAACCCATCAGTCAGGTCGGGGGCTGCATGTTGGCTGCCTTGCCTAAGGAAGTGCCTTGGCAGAAAAGAAGGAAGAAGGGCTCTGGAGGGAATAGGGAAGGGAGTTGTTCTGAGAGTCCCTCCAGTCAACTTAGTAGGCGAAACAACCATTTTTTTTTTAAGACAGAACTGAGACAGTAGGATGTTTGAGCTATAGTCATGGACTAAATAAATCTGGGTAGGGGGAATGGCGTGAGATGGAATCCGAGGGGAGGGGCTGGTTTCTCAGTCTAACACAGTCTTTGTTTCCAGGGGGATGGCATCCACATCTGCCAGGAGTGGGGACAAAAAGGACACCTGGCCATCTCAAGCTGCTGCCTCTTTAGGTGGAGGGCAGGTAAACGACAATGGAGAAGTGAAGGAGGTGGGAAGAGCTAGGCAGGCCTAGGCTGGCCGCTCCATCTGAGCCAAGAACCTTGAGCCTTATTCTTGATCCTTAACCCTGAGGCCCACAGACTGCATTCTGGGTCTTGGGCCTTCCATTCAAATCACATACCAGAGCCTTCTGATACCAGATTTCCCAGCCACAGAGCTTTCAGCCTGGGATGGGAATTTGCAGGCTGAGTTCTAACTTCCTTTCCAGAAAGCCTCATTATCCCGCTCTGAAGAATTCCTGACCCGAATCAGCACAGAACTTACAGATGAAGCACTGTTTATTGCTCGCTCCCGTTTGAATCTTATGCCCAACAAGGAAAAGCAGACAAAAGACCAAGGGACTCAGATATCTAGACATGGTGAACGTTCTCCCTCTTCATCTAGAGACCAGTCCCTGACTCCCTTCCAACCATAGCTGATCTCCCCAGGGATCTGCCCATTTTTTTCCTCCTCATTTCCTGTCGTAGGCCCAGTGCCCTGTACCTTCTAACTCATTGTCACCCCCTTACCTTCTAACTCACTCACTGTCACCCCCTTACCTTCTAACTCACTCACTGTCGCTAGCCAGGAGCCCTCTCGTCCCCATCTGCTCTAGCCACAACTCTTTCTAACCACGGGGAAAGTTGTTCCTTTAACTGGGGCCTCTAATTCCAGTGTTCTTCACCAAGAACCGAGGCACTGACACCCGGTGAGTGAGGCTCTGTCCTTCTCCCAGGACAGAGGAGCCTGTGGGGAGAGAGCAAGGGTTGACAGCATCCCAGCAGGGTAGGGGGAGTTTTCAACCATGAAGTTCTATTCTATTCCCTCCTGATGCTCCAGTTCATGATTCTCAGCCTATCCTATTGTCTTCTGCCATCTCCAGCTCTGACAGAAATCGAACCCGAACCAAGGCACACCTTTTGCCATCCCCTCGTGAAAAGGTTTGTATGAGGCCATTCAGTTCCATCATTTCCAGCTTCCACTATGTGCTGCCCATGTGTTAGGAGTTAGACATTTGGGACACAGAATGCATGATATAGACTCAGCCCTTGAAGAATTCAGGGGTTTGTTTGTTTGTTTGTTTGTTTGTTTTGAGATAGGGTCTCACTATGTAGCATGGTTGGCCTGGAATTTGCTATGTAGACCAGCCTGGCCTTGACATCACAAAGACAAACCTGCCTCTGCCTCCCCAGTGGTAGGATTAAAGGCACTCACCATAGCCAACAGAATTCAGTTTAGAATGAGGCCAGGACAAGTTAATGGCCAATGACAACACAATATGGAATGGCGCCTACCTAAGAACTGAAAACAATAAGGCTATTTTTACCCCATCCTCAGCTGGTCTAGGAAGGAAAGACACCATGGAGCTTCCTGAAGAAGGAAACACCTAAAGAAAGAATTTCCTAGGAAAACAGCTCTAAGTATTATAAGCAGTAGAGATTGTATGGGCCAAGATACAGAGAGGAACCTTGGTAAAGGGAGCCTGGGAGCGGCTTGTGCTCTAGGACCTGCCAGGCATGGTGCCATGTGCCTTTAATCTCAGCATTCTGGAGACAGAGCAGGGTGTTCTTTCAAATTCAAGGTCAACTTGATATTGATAGTGTGTTCCAGGACAGCCAAGAGAGACCTTGTCTCAAACAAACAGGAATTTAGAAAGTATACATATGCCGGGCGGTGGTGGTGCACGCCTTTAATCCCAGCACTTGGGAGGCAGAGACAGGCAGATTTCTGAGTTCGAGAGTTCAAGGCTAGCCTGGTCTACAGAGTGAGCTCCAGGATAGCCAGGGCTACACAGAGAAACCCTGTCTCGAAAAACAAAACAAAAAAAAACAACAACAAAAAAAGAAAGTATACATACGTAATAAAAGAGGCCAAAGAGATATTAGTCAGCAGTTTAGAGCATTTGTTGATTTTCCTGAGGACCCAGATTCAATTCCTAGCACCCATATGTGATGGCTCACAACAATCCATAACTCCAGTTCCAGAGAGATCTGATACCCTCTTCTGGTCTTCACAGGTACCAGGCACACGAGTGGTACACAGACCTAAATGAAGGCAAAACACCAATACACATAAAATAAATTTTAAAAAATTCTAAAAGCCTGGTGTAGCAGCACATGCCTTTAATTTCAGCATTCAGGAGGTAGAGACAGGTTGATATCTGTGAGTTCCAGTCCAGCCTGGTCTACAGAGGGAGTTCTAGGTTAGCTGGGGACCCTACCCTATAGATAGACAAGTAAATAATAGATAAATGTTTAAAATGAAAAGCAAACAAATATTAGATAGGGAGTGATGGTTGAGCTGAGTGAGTAGATGAGGAAATGACTGGATATGTCAACTCCACATGCACTGATTGCTTGCCATATGCCAGCACTGTCCTGGAGTGCAGCTCCGAGCAAAGCAAGGCAGGCCCCTGCGCTCAAGAAGTGTAAGTGGGAGACGAGAGTGGGAAGGTGGACGAGTAATGAGTAGGTGATGAGGTGGACAGAGTTGAAGGCTGGGGAAGGAGGGCGTAGGTGGCTGTGTGCATGGGGAAATGGGTTATGGACTATGTGGAACATGGTGTATGTACTCAGGGGTAGTGGATGGCTTCGATGGTGAAAGATGGAAGGATACAACAGGATCCATAAGTGTAAAGAGTCAACAATTCTTCTTGTCTTCCAGGGAGCACTTCCCAACAGCCTGACAACTGGAGGATGAGCTCAGTCCTCCCTAGTACTGCTCTCTCTCGGCCTCTTGCCCTCCCCCACAATGCCCCTCAGTGAAAACTTCTAAGCCCCCCTTTTGCAACTTTTTAAGCCTCTCATCTTGGGAGGAACTCCTGGTCATAAGCAACGCCACCTTCGAAACCAAGAAAATCTTCTGGGACAGTTGCAGGGCCCTCCATGGACAAACACTACTGAGAAGAAAAGGTTTTAATAAAGAACCAGGGATCCTCCCTTCCCCAAAACATTGTTCTGGAGTAGCTCCTGGCGAGGGTGTGCCTTTCTTCTAGAGGGAGATGGTGCAAGTCAGCATCTCTAAATTCTGGTTGTCTGGTCCCTGCTAGAGCCAAACCCATCATCTGGTACCCTTTAGCCAGCTCTAGCATCCGGGAGGCCACTCTTGATGGTCAGGAGAGCCTTTGCCTTGGGTTCTGAGGACCCTGGGCCTCTGCTTCTCCCTGAGCTTGTGGGATCTCATGTTTAAGAGAATGTGCTGACTTGTTACCAGACAGAAGTGATGCAGGAAGGTCTGAGGAGTGTGTATTTTGGGCCCAGTTTGGCTTTTTATTTGTTTCTCTGAAGAAGTTCATTCGCCTCTTTCAACCTTACTTCATTGAAAACTGAGCAGCTGGGCAGTGGTGGCACACGCCTTTAATCTGAGCACTGGGGAGGCAGAGGCAGGTGGATCTCTGTTAGTTCAAGGGCAATGTGGTTTACAGAATGAGTTCTAGGACAGAGCTACACAGAGAAACCCTGTCTCAAAAAATCAAAACAAAACCCCCAAAAACTTTAAGTAATAAATTACCCCAGGCTCACAAGTTCCTTACAAGGATAAAAAAAAAAAAACAACCCAGGCGGTGGTGACGTACACCTTTAATCCCAGCACTTGGGAGGTAGAGGCAGGCAGATTTCTGAGTTTGAGGCCAGCCTGGTCTACAGAGTGAGTTTCAGGACAGCCAGAGCTACACAGAGAAACCCTGTCTCGAAAAATAAAACAAAACAAACAAACAACAACAACAACAACACAAAGTGGGTTATCGCTCTTAATCCTGAATAATCCCAACACTCAGTAGGCAGAGGCAGGAAGATTGCTTCCAGTTCATAGTATCAAGGCAGTGTGGACTACACAGAGATGTCCTGTCTCAAAAACAAAAGGTAAAAAAACCAACCACAATATATATGGAATCCTACACACTCAGCAGGCTCCTGCTGGAGGATCTAGGGTTCAAGACCAACCTGGATTACATAAGGCTCTATCTAAAAAACAAAAGTATTCAATTACAGAAGCTGTCTCAAATTTACTTAAGCTGTAATCAAAGCCACTTCACCCGAGTCCCCTAAAATCCACCCCTTTTTAAATATTTCAGCATCTTTTCAAACATCCTCTGGACATTCAGCTAGAGTACACAATTTCAAGTTAGTAAAATTCAGGTCATTTGATTAAAAAATTAGACAAATAGGCTAGACATTGGGCTGGGAGTATAAGCCACATGGCCTACTTATATGTGATATCCTGTGTTCAAGTCTCAGCACCAAAAGGAGGCTCTGATCTGCTCATAATGTGAGTCAGATATGATGGTGAAAGGGGCATTCTTGATAGAATGGCATTCATGTAACAGCAGTATGCTTGACTTAGCAGGAAGCTAGGCATGGTGGCATACACCTATAATCTCAGCACTTGAGAGGCTGGGCAGGATTTCAAATTCAAGACCAGCCTGGAGCATGGTGCATGCCTTTAATCCCAACTCTTGAGAGGCAGAGGCAGACAGATCTCCATGAGTTTGAGGCAAGAGGTGTGTATGTGGTCTACAGAGCAAGTTCTAGGACAGCCAAGCTACACAGTGCAACCCTATTTCCGGGGCAATAGCACTGAGAGAGGGGCAATAAATAAGCCACAAAAAGTCGGCAGGAGAAAGAACACAGAGTGTTCTCTCCTTTACAAATGTTTGCAAACATTTTCAAAAAGGGGAAACTATTCATGAGACGAATGGAAGGGTATGGCTCTTCTAGCTAGAGGAACCTAGCAAGAACTAGTGGAGAGATTGGTTGTGCCAGCTAGCCCTCTACAGGGCCAGAGCCTCAAGCCAAGTTTGTCTGTTCTGAGATTGGGTCACTATGTAGTTCTTGATGGCCTGGAACTCTCTGTGTAGGATCGGGCTGCCCTTAAAATGTGCCTGCTTTTACCTCCCAAGAGCTAGGACTAAAGCTATGCGCCACCACACTGGGTACAGGCTAGGACTAAAGCTATGCGCCACCACACTGGGTACAGCTAGGACTAAAGCTATGCGCCACCACACTGGGTACAGGCTAGGACTAAAGCTATGCGCCACCACACTGGGTACAGGCTAGGACTAAAGCTATGCGCCACCACACTGGGTACAGGCTAGGACTCCAGGAGGACACCGGGATACTGCACCAAAGTACGTTTCCATTTCCCTTCGGAGAGCTTCCATTTCCCCAAACCCACTCTCCAGAGGGCTCCCCACCACCGGCTCCAACACCTTGAGACCCATTTTTCCAGACTCACCAGCTCAGTTACAAGTGGTGACTTTCTGTTTATTGCTCAAAAACAAGAACTCAGAAGCAAATAAAGGAGGAGATAGTGTAGGCGGGGAGACGCGGGGAAGGGATGGGTTTGGCCCACCTCTCCCTTCATCCTCCTCACCCTCCAAGGCCCAGCAGCAGTCAGGCATCTGGGGGTAGGGAGCCTTCATGGCCATGGGGATAGTAGAGCTGGGGGACAGTTCTTGAGTCGGGCCCTGGCCTGGAGGAGCCCCAAGAGTTGCAAGGGGCTGAGTTCCCTTCCCTGGGTCCAGAAATCAGTAGAGTAGGGGATGGAAGGCCCCTTGTTTGGCAACTAAGAAGAGGCGGCTTTGGGCATCAGGATGCTGGTTTATTTACTGTAGGGTCTCCAGGGCCATCAAAGCCCCCTCATGGATTGGGGAGACTATTTACACAGCAGGGGGTGAGGGGAGCCAGAGACCAGGTCCTATGCTGCTCACTGCCCAGAACGATGAGAGAACAGGGAGGTCCTGGGTCCTGCAGACTGAGATTTGGGGCTCAGATGGAAACTTCATACTCCCTCGTATCCTGAGGACAGAAAGAGCAGATAAGTCAGAGTCAGTCAGCGGTGAAGAGGCATCCACAAGAAGGGGGAAGACATATTTGTCTTGAGTCTGGTGGTACCAACCTGTAATCCTAACTACTAGGGAGGTAGAGGCAGGAAGATCACAATTCAAAGCTGGCCTGGGCTATAAAAGTAGTTCAAGGCCAGACTGAAAAATTTAAACCCTGTCTCAAAAAGAGGACTGGAAAGCCAGGCATGATGATACACACACCTTTAATCCCAGCACTTGGAGGCAGAAACAGGTGGGTCTGTGAATTTGAGGCCAGCCTGGTTTATAGAGAGTTCCAGACCTGCTAGTGCTATAGAGTCTTGTCTCAAAATACAAAAGAGAATGAGACATTGAAAATATTTGACTTTACATAAGGCACTAAATTCAATCTCTAGTACCACATACACTCTCAAAAATAACTTTATTATTTTGAGACAGGGTTTCTCTTTTTTTTGGTTTTTCAAGACAGGGTTTCGCTGTGTAGCCCAGGATGTCCTGGAACTCACTCTGTAGACCAGGCTGGCCTCAAACTCAGAAATCTACCTGCCTCTGCCTCTCATGTGCTGGGATTAAAAGCGTGCGCCACCACTGCCCAGTCTCTGAGGGCACTTTATGTACTTGATTTACTGACATACAGTCAGGCAAACACCCATACACATAAAACAATTTTAAAACTTTTAGAAACTATTTTTCAGTAAAGATTCTCAGTCAGATGGGGTGGTGTACACTTTAAACCCAAACATACAGGAGGCAGAGGCAGGCAGATCTCTGAGAGTCCCATGACAACCTGGTCTACATAGTGAGTTCCAGGGTAGCAGGCCTACATAGTGAGACCTTGTCTAAAAAAAAAAAATAAAACCTTATATAAAAAAAAAAAAAAAAAAAAAAAAGGCAAGCAAGCTTCCTGGGTAGAATCTAGCATGCACATATGCTATAGTATCTTAAGATGACAAAGATAAGAATTTCTGAAATGTCTTGAACAATTGGAAGATCTGGAGGTTGGGCCTAAGCGCCTACTATGGATCAGCGCTGTCTCCTGTAGATGGGTTCCGGTTCTCCAGTTTGCTATAGCCCTGTTAGTCCCTACTGTCTACACACAGCTTGCTTTGGTATGGTCATGGCTTTTGTGGGCAGCTGAGTTTGAAATCAGGGACTTTGGAGGAAGACTGTGAAGTCCTGAGGCTAGACAGAGAGATGAGGTGTCCCATGGGGAGGGGAGGGACTCACCCCCGCTTCGTACAGTGGGTTGCTGAAGTCTGACTCCACGGTAATGGGACTGTAGGAGTGAGAACCAGAGAAGCCAAAGAGGGATTTTCCTTGTAGCCTGGGAAAGGTAGAGGAGAACGTTCTTATTATGTGTGCGTCCTTGAACCCCCTTACCTACTCCCATGCCAGGTAAGCCACCCGCCCTGGCCAGTACTCAAGAGTAGGGTACTTACTTAGTGTAGTATATGTAAACGCCAATGCCAAGGACAATGACCAAGCCCAGGGGCAACAGGATGGCCAAAGCGAGATTCCCACCCTCCAGCTGCCGTGATGGGTCTGTAGTCTGGGTCACTGGGGAGGGAGGAAGAATAGCAAATGAACCAAGGCTGTGCCCACTCCTGGGCTCTCCCAGCCTCCTGCCCTGGGGCCTGAACCCTTGACTTCACCCCTCCGGGGCCTGGCCTCCTGCCCCCAGCCTTGACCTCGCCCTCCCCGCCTGGCCAGGCCTGGTCTCCACCTGCACCCTCACTGACCTTCCAGTTTTCGGTTGTCCAGGAGTTCCTCATAGGCCACTGCAGGGAGAGGAGGGGGAGGGGACGGGGTCTGAGCCAGGGAGGGAAGGAGACTGAGGAAAGGGCCAGAGCCCGGTGGGGCGAGGCTGGGCTGCACAGCCTGGTTCTCTGCCCTCTGTTCAATCTAAACTTGTCTTTCCCTGAGTGTGTGGAGGCCATGGAAGACTGATGGGTCAAGGCCTGTCCTCTTCTTTCAAACCACTAGAGGTTCAAGGTTCCTGGACAGTCTCAGCCAGCCAGCTTCAGAATTTCTCACTGAGAGCAAAACTCTCCCTTTGTAGAGAGAGCAGGGGACCTCTAAACCAAGGCTCTCACTACATCCCTTGATCATTCTGAGACCTCAAATCTCCCCAGGTTTTCCAGTCATGCCTATAAGGATGAGAGCCCACAAGAAAGGCACTCAGCAGGGTCAGCCATTCTTCTTGAATTCTCTACCCAACTTTTCTAGCCCTGTCACTCCCCATATATGATATGCCCCTCCTGCCCTGTCTGCCCAGGCACCTTTGCAGAGTGGGGGCTGGCTGGTCCACTGGGAGGGGTGACCGGGTACACAGGTGATGGTGACCTCGCCGATGAGTTCAAAGCCCTCATAGCAGAAGAAGCGTAGTGACTCGCCAGCTTGGTAGTGATGCTTGTACAGTGTCTGGTAACCATTCTCAGGAACACCGGGGTTCAGGCATGGCTCGTACTTTACTGCAGGGAGCACATCAGCCACATACCCACTTAGATACTAAGCAGGCCCAGTCTGGATTCCCCGGTCTGCCCTTCCTGGGGTGTTCCCAAACTTACAGGCGCACTTGGGGACCCGATCACTCCACTTGGGTGTGCCTGTGTCCCGACTGTAGCAGGTGAGCACAGCTGCTCCCTCTAGGCTGTACCCTGGCAGACATCGATACTGGACGTGGGAGCCCACAGGAAAACCGGCATCTGAGGCAGTCCGGTGGCCATTGGTGATCTCGCCAGGGTCAGCACAAGTCATGACTGGTAACAGGACAGACAGGTTAGGGGTTGCCAAGATCTTAGAAGATTGCCTGGAAACAGGGCTCACAGAGGCCTGAGCTTCTGCCATCTCCTCCAAACAGCCCTGTCCTCTGAAAATCCCTTAGAAGGGTACAGATTATGAGTCAGAAACACTTCAAGGTCAATTGGTTTGAACCTGATGGTGCAATGCACTTTGAAACTAAAGGAAGGACTATGTGCTCAAAACCAGCCTGGGCTACATAGCAAGTTCCAGAACAGGACACATAATGAGACCCTGAGGCTGGGGAAAAAACAGTGTGTTTTATATTTCTTTTGAAAACAGGATAAATGAGGCAAACCTGGCCCCTGTATTCAGGTAAAATTAAAAATATTTAATCAATATATCAGAGCATATTAACTGAAGCCCGGCACTGTCCTTCACATGACAGATCATTCTCTCTCTTTTTTGTTTTGTTTGTTTTTTTGTTTTTTTGTTTTCGAGACAGGGTTTCTCTGTGTAGCCCTGGCTGTCCTGGAACTCACTCTGTAGACTAGGCTGGCCTTGAACTCATATAAACCTGTGCTAGACACCCGATAGATACTTAATCCTGATTCTCCTGAGAGATCAATGTCACTGCCATCTTTCTTGTGGCCCAGGACTTGGTATTTAGCCAAGCTGGAACCTGCCAGGATCACAGCTTTGGAGCACTGAATAGATCCTGACACTTGAGTCTCAACTCAGCATCAGACTTAGGGTGTAGCAATTTTCTAAGGCTAGCCTAGGCTAGGTAACCTGACTACTTGGCCTACTCAGGACCACTGTTTTGTGAATCGTACCAGGGATGAGGTGCTATGCCCGCTACACAGTCTTCCTTGTGTCTAGCCCAAATCTGGCTTTCTGAAACTCCTTCCCATTCATTCACTCCACCACTGCAACCTCCCTGGGGGCTCTTTGCAAGAACTACAGTGGAAGCCGGGGCGGTGGTGGCACATGCCTTTAATCCTAGCACTTGGGAGGCAGAGGCAGCCAGATCTCTGAGTTCAAGGCCAGCCTGGTCTACAGAGTAAGTTCTAGGACAGCCAGGGCTACACAGAGAATGCCTGTCTAGAAAAAATAATCAGTGGGGGAGAACTAAAACCAATCTTTGTGTCAGTTTCCTCAAATTTATTTTATTTTTGCTTTTTTCAAGACAGGGTTTCTCTGTGTAGCCCTGGCTGTCCTGGAACTCACTCTGTAGACCAGGCTGGCCTCGAATTCAGAGACCTTCCTGCTAGGAGGATTAAAGGCATGTGCCACCATCATCTAGCTAATTTCTCCAAATTTAAAGAGACAAAGATACTACTTCATTTTGCTGTTTGCTTTATTTTATTCGTTTTTGTTTGTTTCTTTGTTGTTGTGGTTGTTTTGGTTTTGGTGTTTTGATTGAGATAGATCTTACTAATTTAGCCCTGGCTGGACTTAAACTCATGGAAATCCTTCAGTTTCATCCCTCACCCCCATCCCTGGGTCCTTGGGCTTTTCAGACATGGTCAGCTTTTAACTCATGATCTTTTCTGTCTCAGCTCCCCAAGTGCTGGGGGTGGTTTTTGTTTTGTTTTTGTTTGTTTGTTTGTTTGTTTTTTGGTTTTTCGAGACAGGGTTTCTCTGTGTAGCCCTGGCTGTCCTAGAACTCACTCTGTAGACCAGGCTGGCCTTGAACTCAGAAATCCAGAAATCTGCCTGCCTCTGCCTCCCAAGTGCTGGGATTAAAGGTCTGCGCCACCACTGCCGCCCAACCTTTCTTTTAAAAGTAAACAAAGCATCCAAGCTCCTGTAAGCCTCTCCTCCTCTGAAGCCAATATGCCCCATCCCTGCGTGAATGGAGCCACAATCTTGCTACAGTGCAGCTGCACGCTCAGAGCTGTGGCTTAACTGTTTCCGCGCACCAGGCGCTGTGTAAAATGCTGCCTCTGCTCTGCACCCCGCTCACTCCTACTTCATCCACGGGAGAGTCAAAGCTCAGAGTGTTTAGTACTGTAGCCCAGGTCATTCCCTGTTACGACTGTGTAACGTGCCTGGTTGCTCCTGTATCTCTCTTCCTTCCAGGTTTGAATCCATCAAGGTAGGAAAGAGCCAGAAACCTGTCCTATAACCACAACCCAAACCGGGCTTTAGTGACCGCATTAAAACAAACCAGGTCCACTGACAAGCGTTGATTCTAACAGAGTGACTTCCCACAGAGTCAGCTTTTGGGGAACTGCGAGTTTGGTTGAAGCTTGGAAGAGAAATAAGAGTTGATGGGGGAGAGCCCAGCCGCAATTAGGCTGAACCCTATAGGGGAGGGGCTCAAACCTGGCAGGGTGGAGTCAGGAGTGGAAGGGGCTGGACCTTGATGAAGAACAAACAAACAAACCAAACAAAAACGGTGGAATACAGGATGAAAGGGAAGAAAGAAGCCTGAGCTAAAGGCAGGATTCGTGTGCGTGCGTATGCGTGCGTGTGCATGTATTTGTGTATGTTTCAAGACTATCTGGGACCTAAAGGTCATAGGGGTTGAGCCTGAAGACTCAGGCAGAATTCAGGGCAAAAAGAAGGAATCCAGGAGAGACAGGAAAGGGTGGAGCCAGAGCCCAAGCACAGGTTTAGAGGTGGGGCCCTACTCACTCTTTTGGCAGGCAGGTGGCGCCGCGCTCCAGGACAGGTCCCATTGGCAGGTGAGGATGTCTGATCCCAGTAGTTCATAGCCAGGCTCGCATTGGTAAGTGAGTACTGTGCCCCGGATAAGGTCTCCGTGGGATGCTGTCCTCCAGCCCCACTCAGGAGGTGGCAGCTCCGGGCAGGTATCATTTCTCGGGACCTCTGCAGAGAAGATGGAATGCCCTTCCAGCTTCAGAGGACCTCGCGCTGGTACCCCTTCCCTGCAAGATCCCTGGCCATCCAGACCTCTTTCCCTTCCGTACCTTTGAAATGTAACACGAAACCCTGGCCTAGGCCCGGATTTGGGGGCCCAGGGGGTGCCTGAAACTGCAGGGTGAGATCAGGTCCAGAGGAGAGGAGGCGGCGGCGTGGCTGAGGCCCCCGCAGTTGGGCCAGAACTCGAGCGCTTGGACCATCCCCGTCGAACAGTGTTAGCATATCCCCTTCGCGAACATTCAAGCTGCAGTGAGGGGGACAATTAGGGCAACTACGACTAACCCATCTCATCCCATTCTACCCAACTCGCTCAATCTTAACTACATCTGGCCTGAATCCCTCTTTTCAGTTTTGACCAGTGTAGGGTCTCCTCCAGGTTTCAGAGGTGGGCTGGTTCCTCCCTACTCCTGCTTCCTAATCTTCAACCCTGCACATTACTAGCTCCACCCACTCTCCAGCCTGTCTTTCACCCCATGCCCTGGCCAAATCTAGCTTGATCAATAATAAACCATCGCCCTTCCACACTCGGATGCTGGATTCTGCCTGTTTATCTGCTCTGGGTCCCTGTCCACTCTCCTTTTCTCCACTCATGTGACCACCTGATACCAAATAAGCTACTGACTTGCACCTGCTGACTTTGGGGCCGGGGTCCCTTTGCTCAAGAAGCCATGTTAGCTGCACACACACACACACACACACACACACACACACGGAGGGGGGAGGGCAGGGTATAACTAAGTGGTAGAGCATTTGAGAGCAGACCCTCCAGACCTGCAGCAGCCCTTGAAGAGGGCTGTACTACCTCTTTACTTGGCTTTATTCTCCAAGTGACTTGAACCTAGGTCTCCCACCTCTGTCCTGTACCCTCTTGATGTCCTCTTTCAGAACACCATGTATCCAAGGAATCCTGTGTGAGCTCAGAAGAGCCAGTTGGACTCAGAATGCAGGCTAATGCCCTCTCACTCATATCAGATAGAGCCCACATCTGTCGCACGTGGTACCATGACCCAAACATACATTTCAACTTGGAGCAAGATGCGCTTCTCTTCCTGGACATGCAGGCCCCACACGCAGTCTTGGCCAGGGCTATAACTCTGGGGCCAGTCGGGAGAGAGTACCACACCAGCTGGCTCAGACAGCTCCCCTCCACACATGGCTAGGGAAGAAGTGTCAGGTTCAGAACCCACGTGGGCATGTGTTCTCCATTCACCAGTCCTCATTGTTCTTGTCAGTATGCATGAGGCCATCTCAACCTTGCCATATCCAGGTTTTAATATGGTTGTTTCTCTAGCCCTGCCCTCAGTTAACCCCACCCACTTTCCAGCTTACTCACCACCCAATCCACACTCAGCCCAAATCTAGTTCTAGCTTTAGAAGCCTTTTGGGTCTGAGCCTGAATTCATAACAAGTCCAGAAATTAGTTCCCCAAGAAAGCAGCCTCCGAAGGGGCAGAGCTTTACCCAGGCTTTGGGTTTATATGTCTTAATGTTCATTCAGATCTCCTGCTCAATGCCTTCCTGGGGGTCCCAACTCCAGGGGCCGTCTTCCATAGGCTGAAGGGCTCTGTGGCATGAGAAGGCTTACCCTTGCAGGCTGGCTCTGTGTCATTCCAGTGGGGTTCAGTGGGATCCACACATTCTATAGCATTAGGGGGCCCTGGTGGCTCCAGAGCATATCCTGGGAGGCATGAGAAGGTGGCCAGTGCCCCTGGGCGGTACTCAGGATCTGTAGTGGTCACGTTGCCATGTGCCAGGAAAGGGGGGAAGCAGCGGTCCTCCTCAAAGGCTAGAGAGGAGTTGGTCACAAACACTAAGCATTAGACAGGTCTCAGGAACTCATGTTGAGCATTTAGAATGAATTTGGGTGTTTCTAGGCCCCTCATGGGTTGTTTGTTTGTTTTGGTATCTAGAGATGGGGGTCTTGCTATACAGTTCAGGCTGACCTTGAATTTGAGATCTTCCTTCCTCAGCCTTCCAAGTGGCTGCTGGGACCATGCACCTGCGCCAACCACCATTTAGAGTTAGCACCGTAGTACTAACCAAGTACTAACCACCGTTCTACAGTCAAGGACATCTTCAGACAAAAAGCCACCTGCCCAGGGTCAGCTAGGGGGCAACTACAGAAGCAGAGCTACAATCCTGAACAATTAGTTCTCATCCACAGACTTTTGGCTTTGGAAACAGCAAGGGGCCTGGGAAGGGGTGCTTCTGGCAAGCAGGCTTGCGTGGGTGTGTTCTAGCCCCAGAAATAACAGTTGGGTTTTGATCATCCACGCTGTTGCTGGAATCCAAAACTGCAGCTAGCGCAGAAGCTGCTCAACATCTACGGAGGACCAAATCAGCCAGATGAACATCTCATCTCTAGAGTGATTTTTCCATCTGATTGTATCTTATCTACAAAACTACCTATGATGCAGGGAAAGATGCTGAAGCTCACAGCGCAGCAGTGGCCTACTTGGATGAGCAGATAAGAATTCTCACTGAAACACAGAGAGCTCCTAAGCACTTTCAGAACTGATCACGTTCTGGGTTTCTGCAGATTCGCTAGTGCATTTTGTATTACTTAACCTGACAAGGCATCCTGTGCAAACCCTGGCCGTATCCCAGAGCCAATCCCACTTTATTCGTGAGCTATCCAAAACTACGTCCTTCTAATTGGAACACTTCCTTTCATTGCCTCTTTCTTTGTTTCTGAGACAGGGTTTCTCTGTGTAGCCCTGGCTGTCCTGGAACTCACTCTGTAGACCAGGCTGGCCTCGAACTCAGAAATCCGCCTGCCTCTGCCTTCCAAGTGCTGGGATTAAAGGTGTGCACCACCACTGCCCGGCATAGTTTCCCTATTCTCATTAGATGGAACATGCTTTCCTTAGTTCTAGTCCATGAGGTTGGTTAGAACTAACCAGAGACAGCCATGCCATTCAAACCTGCCAATCATAATACTGCCTGGCTTAACCAGACTTAGTCAAGTCAATGAGAACCATTTATGGAATTGTTGCCTGACTCTCACCAGCCTTTCCTTTCCTTTCCTTTCCTTTCCTCTCCTCGCCTCTCCTCTCCTCTCCTCTCCTCTCCTCTCCTCTCCTCGCCTCGCCTCGCCTCGCCTCGCCTCGCCTCGCCTCGCCTCGCCTCGCCTCGCCTTGCCTTTCCTTGCCTTTCCTTGCCTTTCCTTGCCTTTCCTTGCCTTGCCTTTCCTTGCCTTTCCTTTCCTGATGGCATTAAGTAAAGTAATAATAGTCTGTAAGAGTGTAGCTAGGTCCACTACATAGGGAAAGCCTCCATGCCAGTGAAGCCACTGCACAGTAAAAAAAACTAAGAGACAGACAACTGCCCACTTGGCTGTATACTGGATCCAGCCATATCTGAAATTGAATAAGAAGATATTACTTGGAATAAAAAGATATCCCTGTGAAGGCATCCCTGTCAGGTATCAGAGACCAACCACAAAGATGAGCATGAGGGAGTGTGTGCTTGGGACTATTTGTTGTGTGAGGAAGAGGAAATGGTGTGGAGTTGGGCACGGTCAGGAAGGGAGACTATTACCTTCAAATCGGAGGCTGAGCAGCAGGGGGTTGGCTGGTGTCTCTGAAAGCAGTTCTACGTAGAGGGACTGAGCGTCACTGATGAGCCCGCGCTCAGGGACGTCGTCCATGTCAGAGTCGTAAATCACAGGGGACAGGGGGCTTCCCCCTGAGCGCACCATCAGCCTGAGATGGACAGAAGGGCGGCAGGCACATTTTCCCCTTGGAAGCTGCTGTCCTGGCTTATCTTTGTAGCTGCTGTTATCCAATACTAACCCATACCATGCATTCTTTTAAGCCCTAATGTATTTGCTCTTGTTTGATCTTTACAGGGACTCTTGAGTCACACACTGTTTTTAAGCCCTCATTTTATAGGTGAGGATACAGAAGCACAGAGTGTACACTCTAAAGCAACAAAGAAGAATGAGGAAAATGAGAGCACATACATACTTTTATAGTGTTTATCACGTCCTAGGCACCACTTCTATGCTCTACATATCTTAATGCTTTTATTAAGTGTTTGGAAGGGTGCTGTCTCCGTTCTACCAATGAGAACTGAGATGCTTCCAGGCACACTGAGGCATCTAAGGTTGCACAGCTGCACTCTCTGAGAAGGTTATGACAAAACTCGGTTGGACACCTCATCCAGTGTATCTGACTCCCTGCTGAAGTCTCCTAGCTTTCCCAGGATGGGGACCTCCGACCCAAAGCCCAGATTCTCACCGGTCATTGTCCTCATCCAGTGAGACTCTCTCAAAGTGCAGGTGCAGCCGGCGTCCTTCAGCTGCTTCAATGACCCAGCGGCAGGTGAGGTTGGGCCCTGCAGCTCCCCCAGGCTCAGGGGACACAATGCGACCCAGTGTGGCATTGTGGATGGTGCCACCACAAGATGCTGTGGGCATAGAGAGAACAGGAAGGCTTCAGCCCTTTCTCAGGCCTAATTCTAGAGCTTAGTGGGTACTGGCCAGGGATAGCCTCTGCCCTTTGCATTTAGCAGAGAGACAGGACCTTCTCTAGGCTGCTGCCTAGCTTGGAATAGAAGCCTATGCATCAAACTGCTAAAATGAAGCCTCTGGAGAGGTGGGCACCTTGAGCTTAGGAGCCTCAAAATTGAAACTCTCAGATGAGAAGCTTTGAAGGTAGGAATCCCTAGAATGTAAGCATTTTAAGCTTGGTGGATAGGTTGCAGAATGAAGATCTTAGGACCAAGAGCTACCAGCCAGGAACCTCAAACATAGCTCAGTGAAGTGGCAGATTCTCCAAAGAAAGGGGATCTACAAGTGGTAACGGAATGGCAAACACCAAGTAGGGCATCCCAAGATGAAGCCCAGACAAGATTGGAGGTTCTCTAAAGATGGAGACCATCACAGTAGAGATCTCTAGGGTAGACCCTGGTACGGGGGCTCTGCAACTAAAAACTTCAAGATGGATTATGGTGATTTCCAAGCTCACCCCCAGCCCCTAGCCAGACAAAAGTCCTGCAATGAGAGACTCACCTGTGCAGCTAGGAGGTTCACCAGTCCAGGCTGGCCGGGTGCCATTGAGGCAGATGAGGGTCTCTTCACCCTGCAGCTGGTATCCTGAGTCACAGTGGAAGGTGGCAGTGCCCCCAGGATGCAAGTCTGTCACGCTCACATCTCCATGGGCTGGCCGGGGTGGGAATCCGCAGCTCAAAAGGTATGCTGGACAGGTCAAAGAAGAGGAAGAGGGGCCGTTGTCCCACAGTGAGTTCTCATACCCACCCCTTGGTACTTCTGTCAATCCCTCCATCCCCTCTTCCCAGGGAACAAACAGGCTCCATGCTGGAGTACACACTGAAGAAAAGAGACTCCTTACGTTGGTTCACTGCCTCATGAAGAGGCAACATCGACGGTGCTTATCTCTGACCTTTGCCATTTAGCCTGCTTTGGCCATTTATAGATAAACGTTATTTTAGAGCCCAGTCTTATTGGTTGTGGACCTCAAATAAATCAATTGAGCACCCGATGTCTATCAGCAGTAATAACAAATGGCATCTGCAGAGAGAGTTCACTTTCCAACTCACTTTACACAGTTTCAGAGGTGGGCGGAGAGAGAACGCATGACCCACTTTCTAGAGGTGGATGCTGAGGCTCTCACTTGTGAAATGCTTTGTAGCATTTTCTTTCACAATCTTTCTGGTATGGAGGTACACACAGCCTTCCGGCAGGCCAGATACAAGAAACTGCTTCAGGAATGTTAAGACCCTGTTATCCAGCACCTCTGAAAGATCCCCTGGTGGGAATGGAGTGCTCCAGAATAACTCTGCTTTTCTTGAGCAGTTGGTTTGTTGATCTCTTGCACTGAGTACTATACAATCTCCCCCTTTCTCTGACTTCCTTAAACCTCAAATTAGGATTTTCTCTCCTAGCAACAGTGACCAGTTCATCCACATTCAAGTCATTTTGTCCTCTGATAATCATGTCCTGGTGCCATTTCCCCTCTACGCACTCTGCACAATTGCACCACTTACATTCTTTTTCAAAGCCTCTTGAAATTATTTTGTTATGGGGAGTGGGTAAGGTGGAACTTGGTTTTGAAACATGGTTTTGTTATATAGCCCGGGTTAGCCTCAATTTCTTAACACTCCTGCCTCAGCTTTTAGAGAATCTCACTGCCATTTTCAGTTTCCAAGGCTGTGTCTTGTAGGGGGCACAGGCCAGTTCTAGTCAGCAGAAGGCTTTGTCTTTCCTACCTCTGGAACATTCTTTGACTCTGTCAGAAGCCTATCCTCTCCACATTTCAAAAGCCATCAAGCATTTATCTAGCTGTGGGGATAGACAGAAACAAAATAAACCCACACCTTGCCTTTCCAGAGTCCCCAGTATACTAAGACTAGCAGACATAAAAACAGCTATCTAAAATACAGCAGGTTGGGTAAATGCCAACCCTCTGTGGCCAATAGAGCCAAAGCTGAATGTTTTAGCTTGATATTCTAGTCCCTTCCCAGCCAGGTCCAGCCAGTCCTTAAGTTGGTACTCAGCTCCTGAGGCTCCACACCCAGTCTGTGACTCCTTCCTATCTCACGGTCTTTTCTTCTCCCCTCTGCTGATAGAATTAAATCTAGGACATTGTAAATGTTAGGCGAATGCTCCCCCATGAACTATACCCCTAGCCCTTGTGATTTTAGTTTTGTTTGTGAGACAGGTGCTGACTATGTAGTCTTGGCTAGCCTGGAACTCTCTATGTAGACCAGGTAGATTTTGAACTCACAGAAACTATCTGTCTCTGCCTTTGCCTCCTAAGTACAAGGATTAAAGGCATGCACCATTGACATCTAGCTACCCTTTGATTATTTTTGAGACAAGATCTCACTATGTAATCCAGGCTAGCTTTGAACTCGTGTATCTCCCGCTTCAGCACTCAGAGAGCTAGAATTACATGCATGCACCATCATAGACAGACCATCTCCGCATTTTTTCCCATTCCTGTGCTTTTACATGTAAGGCTTTCTGGTAGATTTCTGATCTTTGGAAGAGTAAGTTAAGTACCACTCCTTCCAGGAAACCTTCTAGACTTTCCCTGTTCCCATAAGATCTCACCCATGTTCGATTCTGTATATGTCATATATAGAAAACAATATATATATATATATATGTATATATATATATGTCATTTTCTCATCACATTATCTATTATCTGTTACCACTATGAGACTGAAACAAAGCCTAAGCAGGCTGATCTCACACTGGGAAGGGGTATCTTTCATTAATTTCAATAATTCATACCAATAATGGGATTGGCCTAAAATCTAAATAAAAACATTAAATGCAGCATTGGAATGTAACTTAGTGATATCTAGCTCTGAATTAACCAGGCCTATAATCCAAGCACTGGGGAGGGAATGGTAGGAGGATCAGAAGTTCAAGGCTAGACTTGGCTACATAGTCAGTTCCAGGCCAGTCTAGATTACATGAGACCGTGTCTCAAAACAAACAATACAAGGCATCAAAGGACTTTCTGTCCAAGGGGACTGATGCCAATCACCCCCACCCTCACTGTAGGAATGACTATGGGGCAGAGACTTGGTCATCTGGTTTCTGATCCTCAATAAAGTTTCAGGTGCCTGAGAAATCCATGCAACCTCAAACCTTCTCTCTCCTCTGAGAGGCAGAGCTGACTTGGCCCTGTCTGCATGAGAAGCAGTGGCTGGGTGAAGGACTTTGCACATGGAATTTGCTAGACTTAGGCTGGCACTCTAGACATGAGGTCACAGTTAGAGCAGATTAAGGAGGGTTTTAACAGTGCCTCTGCCCCAAGAATGCCTGCAGGAGCTTCAAATAAGGGAAAACCAAGGCAGGTAACAAAGTCCCCTTTATGAAACAGCCCTGCTCCTCTCGATGTTCCACTTAGCCCAGGAGTCCTAGTTTTGATGCCCTAGGGAAATGATTGCTTAAAGGAGCCAGTGGGTAGCTTATTTTTCCATCTGATGTCTAGCATCTCAAGGCATGCATGCTTTGACTCCGACAACCAGGTCCCTGGCACCAAGTACAAGCTCTAGCTCACTGGTCTCTCCTACAGGCCTGGTGGTAGGAGCTTCTGCCTTGAACAATTGACCCTCAGGGCATGAGGAAGGGACAGCCGCTGCAACCTTAATAAGATGCACATGTTATCTGGGAAGAAGAGGGAAGTACATGGAGCCCAGGGACAGTGGCTCCTATCTCTAACAGCACATGAAAAAACTTTGCAGAGGACAGCATTGTCTGGAATGGGGATACTGGCAAAGTCCCTTAGCTCATGCCACATGTACTCGTGCTAGAAAATACATGTGCACTATGGAAAGCCACTCCCCCACACACACATAGGCTAGCATCGATCACATGTGTAGCGTGTCTGTGTGTGGATACATCAAACATTCCCCCTACTGCCCTGGAAGTCAGAAGGAGTTGCCAAAACTGCAAACCTAAGAGTCACTTTCCTGCTCGAGCTGTCCAACGCCTTGCATCTGCAGATTAAGGCACCCTGAGCTCCCCTCGGCCTCCCTGCCTGCTTTCCAGGGCGGTCTTCCTAGTCACTCTTCATCCACTGCCATCTCTGCTTTGGCCATGGGGCACTGGCTGATGTTGCTGAGGTTTTTACTGTGCTCCAGAGCCTATTTTAAATACTCCACAGATACTAACTCACCTCATCATCCTAGTTACATGTCACGGTGAGTATTCTAACTTCTTTTTTTTAAAGATTATATTTTTATTTATTTTATGTATATGAATACACTGTCATGGTTTTCAGGCACACCAGAAGAAGGTATTGAATCCCATTACAGATGGTTGTGAGCCACCACACGGTTGGTGGGAATTGAACTCAGGACCTCTGAAAGAGCAGTCAGTGCTCTTAACCATTGAGCCACCTCTCCAGCCCCGAGTATTCTAACTTCTGCTTTTCAGATGGAGCCACGAGGCACAGAAGGGTGAAATAAACTGCCCCGGGTCACACGATGCAGACGGCCCTACCTTCCACTTCACCTTTCTAAGGGCTCCATTTTCTCTCCTCCCTGGGACTCGGAATGTGCTCTTCCAATCCATTCCAGTTGCTTCTTTCTCTTTCTTCCTCCCACCCTTCCCCTGGCCAGCTCATCCTGTAGGTCTCTTCTTAGTCACCACCTCCTCTAAGAAGCCTTTCCTATATTCCTTAGAAAAACACTGGTCCCTTTGATTCTTGCTCCCCTGGCCTCTCCTCCGTCATAGTCCTGACTGACTGACGTCACCATTCAAATTACTATCTGTTTTTACCCAGATCTTCAGCTCCTTAAAGACAGACATAGAGTGAGCTTAATCATCGTTTTCCCCAAGGCAAACACAGAGCCTGGTGTGAAGTAGGCACTCAGTAAGAATTCACTGAATGGAATAAGTGACTGGCTACTTGGATTCAGTCACCTGCATTGACAGATTCAGGAATGTGTGAGAAAATGTGCATGTGTGTCTTTTGAGGGTCCTTCCCCCACAGGGTCCCAAGCAGGAGGAAGATTCTCTTAGAATCCTGAGTTAGAAGGATTCTGGAGATGTCTTCTGTACCCTAGGTGGCTCTTGTCCCTCTAATGGCACTTCAGACTCCTCACCCTGATAGTGAATCCTGAAGCCATTGCCCCTTGGAACCCGAGGACTCTGGAAGTGCAGGAGCAGCCGGTTTGTTGGGCTCCGAAGCACCTGTCCTTCTCCCAGCATGGAGGAATTGGCCAGGAGTCTGGGGGCCAGGCCTGGAGACCCCCCACCAGCCAGCACCAGGAGCTCTTCCTCCTGAGACAGGTTGAGTGTCTGCACCTAGAGAAGCCAGATAAAGAGAGGCCAGGGCACGTCAGCAGGGGGAGGGGTTACAGGACCACCTAAGCCCCCACCCTCCGGTAAACCACACATGTTGCAGAAGAGTTTTGAGATCGTCTAAGTCAGAAAACAGGTTCACCGATTCCCAGACCAGACTTAGTCATACTCAATGGGCACCACAGGAAAGTACCTGAATCTCAATGCCATATCCAGGGTAGACATGGATGCTGTAGGTGCAATCCAGGAGCTCCACAGAGCGGCTGGCACTGCTCCCCAAGTCCGGAGACTCCACAAACCCTTCGCCCTCCGAGATGTTGTTATTGCACAGAACTAAAGAGATGTAAGTGGCTGGGACTGCGAGGTCCTGTGTGATGCCCTCCCAGTCAAGCATCTTCAGTGCTGGCCTGTATCCCCACCACCCTTCACCATCTTTATCCAGTGCTCCCATTCTACCTCTACTGAGACTTTCCTTCACCAACTACAATGTGGATGGAAGCCCACAGAAGAGCCCTTGGATTACCCCTCTCTGACCTGTACCTAAATCTCGTTCCACATGATCCAAGCAACTTTCTCCCATCCAGACCCACATGGGATTATCCATGCCCTTTCCATCACCTCACCTGGACTGGTGACAGTAGTGGTGACAGTTGTTGTGGTGATGATGGTGGTGGTGGTTTCCTCCTCTCCTCCCTCAGGCCTGAGGGGTGGGACTGGGGAGGCGGGGCCAGGTGGGGGCGGGGCTGTAGTTCCAGGGGGCGGGGTCAGCAGTTCTGGCGCGGTGGGGCCTGCCCCCCTGACCCCCTTAGAGGTGACAGCTGTCGTCAGAGGCCCTGTCCCTGGCTCAGTGGCACGTGGCAGGGAGGGTGCTGCAAGAGTCTGGCCGGCTGGAGGGGTGGCTAGTGTGGGGTCTGGGTCAGATCCTGAGATAGTTTAAGGGTAGTCAGCACACAGGAGCAGCAAATTGGCCCATGGGGGTGGGGAACAGCTTAGAAGGAAACACCCCAAAGCCTCCCCACAGGGCACAGGCCCCCACTTCCCCTTACCCACCCAGGCTCCCCACATTCTCTCAACATTTTGCAGCTAAAGCTCCCTTTCTCTTCCCACCACTGCCTTGACAGCCCCCTTGAGCCTCTCCCCACCCCCAGATCTGGCTCTCGATCCTGCCTACTCTCTCTCTCTTCTCTGTCTAGCTCTCTCTGGAGCTTTTCTCTGCTTAGCATTCTTATTGCTGTCTGGTTTTATGATCCTAGATCAACTGCTAGTTGTCTGTCACTCTCTGTCTTGCCATTTTTGTGACTGGTTGTCTGAATTCACATCTCTCTCTCTGGATACATGACCTCTTGACTGTTCATCATTTTGTCCCTGTCTCTGGTTCTGTCGAGGGCCAGCTTTGACTCTTTCTCAGCTCGCCTCAGCTGATTTTCATTGGCTTCCTAGGGGTCTCTCCCACTGAACTCTCTCCACCTGCCTTCCCTCTAGCCAGGCACTCCATCTCTCAGAAACATAGCCTTTCTTTCCACTTTTATGCCATGTTGTGGGCCTCACCCGGCAAGAAGCCGATCTCTGGGCCCTTCTGCAGCAAAGCCCCATGGAGCAGCTCAGCCAGGTCCTCAGAGGTCACTGTGGGAGTCTCACTTCCAGGCTCTGGCCTCATCTCATCCTCCTTCAGGGGCAGACCTAGGAGGGGAAGTCCTGTGAGCCTCTCCATTCCTCTACATCCTGTCCTTATCTGGAGAGAGTTTTATTTTCCCCCAGAGCACATCTTATCAGACACTCAAAGGGTCCCAGGCTGGGCTAAGAGCCGAGATCAGAGGAGTCGTTCCAACCTGCCCTCTCCCTCATAGAGTTTCAGCCAGCTCCTGGTCTCTAGGCCTTCCATGAGAACCTTAGTTAGTACTAACCCTGAACAGCTCTAGCAGGGTGTGCAGAACCTGGCCTTTGGGACTCCTTTCTATTTCTCCCCAGTGAAGCCCTCCCCCAATCCCAAAACTCTGAGGAGAGTCTGAGGTCTGAGAGTCTGAGAGTACCTCCCAGACCTTGCTTCTGCAGTGCCAGCTTTCTCTCTGGGTTTCTGCCTCTGCAGACAGCCTGTCTCTCTCTCTCTCTCTCTCTCTCTCTCTCTCTCTCTCTCTCTCTCTCTCTCTCTCTCTCTCTCCTCTCTGCAGTCTTTGCAGCCTCTGCTGCCTTTTCTAGACTCAGGCTGGGGATGAGGGTAGAGTCAGGGATTGAATATCCCTGCTTGTGTTCTTCTGTCTTTGTCCATATGTCCAAGAACATTTGTGTGTACAGCGCCTGGCATCTCTCCCAGCACCTCCATCTCCCACCCAGGTACCCTGCCTGCTTCTACCGCCTCCGCAGAAATCCACCCAACTTCCCCCAGCTCATCTCGAATTTAACCCCTAAGATACAACTAAAAGCTTTTCTTATTCATTTCTCTATCTCCTTAATATCAGGAGTTCAAGGGCTCCACGTACCAGTCAGAGAGCCTTGGCTTGCCCCTTCCCAGTCAACTGTGCCCCTCCCCTCCCCCACAAGCTCGGAAGACTCAATATCTTCAGAGAAAGAAGGTAGAGGGCCCATGAGAACCTTCCCAGGGCCCACCCCCACATGTCCTTACCCTCAATCCAGACACAGCTCAGCAGAATTAGGAACAGCAGCTGGGAAGGTGGCGGGTGCTGGGCCTTGGGAGTCCCCATGGCGACTCACCCTAATTTTTCTCCTCTGTGGCTCTTCTGAATAATCTAACTGTCACTTTCCCTCCGCGTCCTTTTATCTTTTCCTTTAATTTTGCTTTTCTGCTAAGGGTCAGCAAAGGAAGACAATTTTTCTTCCTTTGGGATGGAGGAGCAGAATTGGCCTAGGGGTTGCTTGGAGTCCGCCCCCTTTTGCTCAATCTTTATCCTTTGCTCTGCGATCTACGGCAAAGGGGGGCGCGGCTCCCGCTGCGGGGGGTGGGGCCGAGAGGGCCGAAGGTTATCCCCTTGTTCGGGCGCTTGGGCCCATCGGAATGGATAGCTAGCTAGCTGGGGGAAGTGGGAGGGGTAAGGCAGCTTCCGGGGGTCCAGGGTGGGTAGGCTTGAGGATCCAGAGGGCCCTTATGGGGTTCAACTGAGGCTTATCACGGAGAGGAAGAGGGAAGGGGTTGCGGAACCAGGGAAGCTGAAGCTCGGCCACTGGAACTGCGGGAGGGAGAAGCTAAGAAAGGTGTCAAGCCCACGTCAGATCCTGGGGACGGGCGAAGGGAGGGGCCTGGGATTTATTCTCTGATGAGGGAGGAGGAAGTGCAGATGGAAGAAGGAGGGATCCCGAGCCAGGACCGTAATCTGCACTCCGAGGCCCCTAGGGGAGCGGAAGGAAACTCTGGTCCCAGTAGTAATTAGGTTCCCTCCCGGCGCCATTCCAGAACATCTGGTATCTCTGCACCTGATCTTCCTAAGGTGCCGAGAGTGGGCACAGCTTGGTTCACGTCTTCCTAGCCTGTCCAGTATGTCCTCTGTCCACACCCGGACCTCCCAAGGGCCTTCACTATGCCCTTTACAGAAGCTCTGGTGGGATGGGCTAGCCCCTCCCGCAGGAAAAAGGGGAGTATCCAGGTTTATAAGGAATCTGAGGGGTACGTGTTGAGACTCCCTCCTCCAGCAGGCGACTTGACAGGGGCCTGCACCCCAGCGGCTACCACCGGTGATCTGGCTTTGCCTCTCAGCAAGCGGGCGCCCTTTCAGCACCTCGGCGCACGGACAGCTCCTGGCCCCGCCTACGAGGCGGGCCTTGAAGCCGGTGATTGGCTGAAGCTGCTTCGCGAACCCGTGTCTCGTTCAGGGCTGGCTCTGGCGTAGCCAAGCCAGGGGAAAGGGGAGTCACAGGCCAACCTCTCCAGGGACCCGCAGGCCCACGGCCGGACTCGCAGTACAAGAGCATCCGCCTCACGCGCGGGTTGGGCCCTCGCCCCGCCCCCGAGTCTGTCCCGCCCTTCTTTTCGCATTGCGGGGCGGCTGGAGGTTGGCACTGTGCCTCTGTACCCCACGTGGCGCTCGGTCAGGGCTGGGGGAGGGGGTCTGGAGAGGCAAATTCAGAGAGAAATCTTCCCCCCTCCAACCCCCTTGCAGGGCTGAGCTGCGGCTGCCTCTGGGAGGGGTCCTGGGTAGCTAAGCAGAGAGGGCTGCGGGAAGGAGTGACGTCAGGGTGAGTGGGCGCCCAAGAAGGGGTGTGTAGGAGATCGGGAATTGGAGAGGAAGGACTCGACCCGGTCGAGGGAGAAGACAGGTTAAGGGGAGAGGAAAGAGGAAAGAGAAAGAGCGGCTCTAGACTGGGGCTGCGAGCCAGGTAGAGTAGGGACCGCTGTTGTCAGGGGAAGCTAGAAGAAAAAGAAGGGGTAGATAAGGAAAGGGGGGCTGGAGTGGAGGGAGGAGAAAGGAGCCGAGACTGGGAGACTGAGGGTGGAGAGAGGGGAAAGGAAGAGGAGACTGTGGGAAGGAGAAAGGAGAGGAGGGCCACAGAAGGTAGAGAGGACTAGAGCAATCTCAGAGTGGAGACAAATAGAAAAGGAAGGGGAGAGAGAACTAGAGGCAAGTGAGGGAAAGGTCTGTTGGATCCTGTAGGAGGAGTGAACAGGAGGAGGGATGTGGCAGGGAGGGAATCAGGAAGCAGTCATTGAGGGGTCAGGTGGAGAACTGGGGGGACCAGGAAGCTGGGGTCTGCAAGATGCAGCAGGCCTCTTGGCCAGGGCTTCTTTGCCTATCATGTTTCCATGGCCACTGCCCCTAGGCTCTTCAGCTCTTACAGTGCTCCTCGGAGCACTCACTTCTCTGTTCCTTTGGTACTGCTACCGCCTGGGCTCCCAAGACATGCAGGCCCTGGGGGCTGGGAGCCGGGCTGGAGGTGTTAGTGGTATACCTGATGTATGTTCTCAGACTGGCCCAAGGGGCCCTGGGGATCCTGGGGAAGGACACAGGGCAGAAGGTCTAGTGAGCAGGCGGCTTCGGGCCTATGCCAGGCGTTACTCCTGGGCTGGGATGGGCAGAGTGAGGCGGGCAGCTCAGGGAGGCTCTGGCCTCACAGGAGGGACAGGGGTCCTGGGCATTCAGCGCCCTGGCTTACTTTTCCTACCAGACCTGCCTTCGTCCCCCTTTGTGCCACGTGATGCCCAGAGGCATGATGTGGAGCTCCTACAGAGCAGCTTCCCCGCCATTTTGCGGGACTTCGGGGCTGTGAGCTGGGACTTCTCAGGAACTACCCCTCTGCCTCGGGGCTGGTCCCCACCCCTGGCCCCTGGGTGCTACCAGCTTCTGCTGTACCAAGCAGGCCGGTGCCAACCCAGCAACTGCCGGCGGTGCCCAGGAGCCTATCGGGCACTGAGGGGGCTGCGGAGCTTCATGAGTGCCAATACCTTCGGCAATGCTGGCTTTTCCGTTCTACTGCCTGGGGCCCGGCTTGAAAGCCGCTGTGGACCCACCAATGCTCGGGTTAGATGCCATCTGGGTAAGTATAGCCTGCCTACAAACGCTCCGTATTTCCTACTTCACCACCTCTTCTCTGACATTGGGTCTTTCTGCACTACAGTTCCTATCATGCCTCTCTTCTCAGAATCTTCCCCAACCAGATCTCCTGAGTTCCGCTTTCACACAAACTATCCAGTCAGTGGCGGCTTGCATGGTGTTCCACGCAGACTCTTACTCTTCGTCTCCAACCACTCTCTCCCCTTTTAATTTAAAGGAAATCCTCACTGAACTGTAAGTGGTCAGTGTTACTTGCCCTAAAGAGAAAATACTCAGAAAATCAAATTTAAATTGTAAAAAGAGACAGCCTTGAGGAAGGCATGGTCGTGCATAACTGTAATCTCAGCCCCTGGGAGACTGAGGCAAGGATCCCAAGTTTGAGGCACGCCTGGGTCTTATTTCTTTTTTATTTAGTGTAGGGAGTATAGTGACATAATCTACAGGACAGGGTGTCTCACTATGTATGTGGCCTGGAACTAGAGACCAGTTGGCCTCAAACTCACTGAGATCTACCTCTCTCTTCCTCCCGAGTGCTGGGATTGAAGGTGTGTACAGTAGGTAGCCTACTTTATTTAGGCTTCTTCACTGATAAGCAACAATGTTAGTGGGGTTTTCAACAGCACCAACCCGAGGTTTCCTTTCTAATATTCTAAAGATTGAAAGGAAATCAGAGAAGAAGTAAATATTATGACTTCGGCTTATCCTAAATCTTTGTGCTGCCAGCTGGATGTGTCTTGTGCTTTGCACAATACTTTTCCTACCAGACCCACCTTCACCTCCCGTTGTGCCACGTGACCCCAGAGGCATGACAGGGAGCTCCTAGAGGGCAGCTTCTCCTATAAAGCAGCTTCCCTGCCAATTTACAGGACTTGAGCTGGGAGCTGGGACTTCCCAGGGACTACCCCTCTGCCTCAGGGCTGGTCCCCAACCCTGGTCCCTGGGTGAAGGCTTTCTGGCTGCTCCTTGCAGATACTCTGCACATGTTGGATTTTCAACCTTAGTAATGGTGAGAAAACTACCCAGTCTTAAGACTTTTCCAGATGCCACTTTTTGGAATGTCTTGGTTATTTTCTCAGCACACTCGACTGGGGTCCTGGAGTCAGACTGGAGCCATTAGAGAAGTGCCCAGTACACAGATTCTGGAACTGAACTGGACTAAACTAAAAGCACAGGAGGAGATTGCTCAGGGGAGCTTTTTTTCCAAATGACAGACATGCTTCCCACAGTAAGACTTCCCAGTGTCTTAGCATCCTTCAGACCGCACTATGTGTTGAATGTACTCCAGCCATCTTTGAGAAGACCACAGAATCTGGCCTGTGAGGCCCATTGAGCAGGCAGGCCCCCTGAACACTGGCAAGAAAGGTGGATGCCCATTCTCTCCTCACAGGCCTGAAGATCCCTCCTGGTTGTGAGCTGGTTGTTGGTGGTGAGCCCCAGTGCTGGGCTGAAGGGCACTGCCTCCTGGTGGATGACTCCTTCCTGCACACAGTGGCTCATAATGGTAATAGCATTCACAGTATGTTGGGTTGGGGGACTAAAGAGCTGAGGAATTCCAGCCAATCTTCTCTCACCAGCACCATTTTGGGACTGCACAGCCTTGGGCAAGTCACAGCTCCTCCAACCACCTGGGGGGCATCTGCCTTTTTACCAGGTGACTGCATGTGAGCTAGGGCCATCAGCTAGACTATCTACACCCCTGTCCTCTGACTGTGGGACCTCAGGCATTTACTTAACCTCATCATGTCTGTCAGTATAAAATGTACTCATTTTAGGCACACAGAGTTATCACTGTAAATGCCAGGTATGGTGACACTCAGGAGGCTGAGCCAGGAGGATGGTGAGTTCAAGGGCTGGGCTACATGATGAGACCCTGACTTAAATGAACAAATATAATGCTGGTGAGGGCCTGCTACTGACTTTTGCTTTCCTCAGTATATGATATGAATTCTGGCACAGAAGTTCTTGTATCAGCTGCTGTCTCCATCCCTATGTGCCTTAGGATCCCCTGAAGATGGACCTCGAGTAGTCTTCATTGTAGACCTCTGGCACCCTAACGTGGCTGGGGCTGAACGCCAAGCTCTTGACTTTGTCTTCGCACCAGACCCTTGAAAGAAGCTGTTCTCTTCGCACCTGAGCTGGAGTGATGCTGCACTCAAGGACAGCTTGAGTGGAGGTCAGGACCTCTTCTCCACTGTGAGGGGCAGGAAGGTGTGACTTACTCAGCCAGCATTGAATACAAATTCTGAATCCTCTCTTAAGTCCTGATTCTTTCCTTCCTAGTTACCAATCCCAGGCTAGGGCTTGGGGCAAGGGGCTCATGTTTCTACCACATTAACAGCCAGGCATCTTCTTAACACAAGCTGTCTGCATCCCTCACTCGAGAGTCAGCAGCAGACCGTCAGCTCAACTTTATTCCAATAATTTAATAGAAAATTAAAATAATAAATAATATGAAACAGATCAAGATAGCTGAGCTGGTCCAGGTCCAGACCAGCCTAGTACAAAGTTAAGGAGGTAGGGTGAATGGTGAGGCAGGAGGGGCAAAGTACTCTGTTGCAATGGCAGAAAGCAGCGTGGAGTGTGGTTGGTGGTACTGTCTCTTTCTATATGCGTGTTCAATGTATTAACACAAGGGAAAGGGAATCCTGTGTCATCCTCAACCAGATGGTAAGAGAAAGATGGCAGAACAAGGATGTGGAGGAGAGGTGGACACTGGCTTTCTGAAGAGCCCCACCAGAGGGTAATGCTGGAATGTACCGTGTGGTTAGCAGTGAGTGGCAATGACTGGAGAGGGCTCACTGAACATAGCATGCAATGAGGGGACAGAGGGAAGACCCACGACTTGGCCAGCAGAGCCGGGGCAAAGAGACAGAGGGACTAGGTCCCAGAAGCAAGAGGAAAGCAGGGGAAGATCAAGGTCAGTCCTTGAAGACAATCTGTTGGCCGTGAGGACGCTCGTCATGGGTGATATGGCGGCGGACGTGAATCCTCCGGACACGGTGCTCTCGGTTCTCTTCGTCGTCTCCTCGGCCTGCCCCACCACCTCCAGCTGCACCCCCTGTGGCCTCCAGGAGAGCTAGATCTGGGCCACGGGAATTCTCATAAATTAAGATATTCAGTGTCTCTTCGAAGATGCGAGCCTCAGGGAATTCCACCTGCAAAAGGTTAGCAACCCGTAGCTCCTACCTCTGGCCTGGTCCCACAGCATTTCCCCAGTGGCTCCTCTGTGGGCTCTCCTCCAGGCCCTGAAGGCAGTTAGGCTTATTTTCTTTCCTTCACTGGCCAGGCTCTTAGAATGCTTTTCATTTAATAAGTCCTGAGTACCTGCCACTATTCCTGGGTTGTTCTAAGCATCAGGAGTGCAGTACTATAACAAATGCTTGCCCTCAGCATGTTGGAAGTCTAGGGGGGAAACACAGACACATTCTTCCTAATTTCCTACGATACATATTAATTCAGATGATGATATTTTATGCAGAAAGCTGGAAAGGGGGACGTGAATGGTTTTTCTCAAGAGAGTTCCATCTTTCAGTAGGGAATTCAGACAAGGCCTTGCTGGGAATGTGGTGTTTGACCAACCCAAGAGAGGGAGGCAGATCACTAGAGAAAACAAAATGAGGCATGGCAGCAAGACAGGAACTTCTCTCAAATGCCAATCCTGAATGAAGAAGAAAAACAGAGGAAAAAGATGCAGGAAAAGGGGCACTTTGCTGGGCAGTATTGAAAAGGATAGGATGAACCCAGAGTCTCATGCATGCTGGACCAGTTCTACTGCTGAGCTATACACAGACTCTTAATTGTTTATTATTAATTATTTTAAGATAGTCTCACTAGGTTGTCCAAGATGGCCTTGAACTTGTAATCCTCCTGTACAAGGGCAGCCAATACGACTGAGTGAAACTGCCTCCCAGTTATGTGTGATTACAGGTGTATACCACCACACCCTCCTCCTAAGCTACCTCTTCCTATCTTCCTAATAGCAGGGAAAAATACCCTTCTGGAAGATGAAGTATATTTTTTGCCTTTGATCAATGTTTCTTAGTCCTTCCACTAGGTGACAACTACCAGGCTAATATTAGCTAGGGACACTGGAAAAGGCATAGCACTGCTTTGCAGCCAGTATTCTACCCAAGACTACAGCATTCTGTCAGCGAAGGGAGTTTGACAACTTTGTCTGGGACAATTGCATTGAAATTTCATGTGCAAATGTGTCCAAAGAGAAATGATGCTTGGCTTGGGTGTGAAAGCACAAGCTCATTAGCTGTCAGGGAACAGGGAAAGCCTGCCCATCACACACCACCGAGGCTAGGTTTGCACTCTGTTCAACATGCTATGTCTGTGGTGTGGAGTCTGAGGCAGTGCCTAACACAGATTGAGTCCTGAGACAGTTTTAAGTTTTAACTGATTTTTATATGTATGGGTGTTTTGTCTCTATGTTTGCCTGTGCATCATATGCATGCAGTGCCCTGAGGGGCCAGAAGAGGGTGTTAGATCCCCTGGGATTGGAGCTGTGAACCTCCAGGTGTGTGCTGGGAATCAAACCCATGTCCTCTTAAAGAGCAGCTAGTGCTCTTAACCACTGAGCCATCTCTCCAGCCCTGGATACTGTGATATGTTCACTGATGGCTACCACACTCACAGCATAAACTCAGAAGGTCTTGAGGGGTTTGTTTTTGTTTTTTCTTTAATACGGAATTTTACTATGCCATCCTGGCAGGCCCAGAACTACTTCAGAGTGCTGAAGCTGAGGGTATGCATCACTGTGCCTGTCTTGACCTGAGAGGTTTAGAATTCTGGCTGTAAAAGCTGATGCTGAAGGATTGCAAGTTCAAGGCCAGCCTGTACAGCATAGTAAGACTGTCTCAAACAAAACCAAATAACAAAGGGGCTGGGGAAGTGGCTCAGTGGTACAGTACTATGTACTTCCTGAGGTCCTGAGTTCCTTCTGCAATACTGCAAAGACAAAAACGTGTTCTTGGTAATGGACCTTTTGAGGTTCTAAAGTGAACCATGGACTTTTTTTAGGAGATAGCTTTTGAGAGAGGATCTTACTATGCATATAGAATGCTCTTTAACTCATGATTCTCTTTCCTCAGTGTGCTGAGTGCTGGGATCCCATGCACCTTGGACCCAGCTACATGGACCTTCCATACAGAAAAACGCATGCATGCTTCTAAACCTGCATGCTATCCTGAGAACTGCAAACAGCTTTGAACCCTCTCCACTGCCCACATTAAGAATCCTGCTTTAAGGCTGGCCTGTTGCCTCAATAGTTAAGAGCACTTGCTGCTCTGGCAGAGGATTCTGTTTCATTTCCCAGCACCCAAATGATTGCTCACAACCACGTGTAGTTCCAAGGGATCTGATGCCCTCTTCTGCCCTCTACAGGTACCAGCACATATGTGGCATACTTAAGCATACGCAGGCAAAACACTCAGACACATAAAATAATTACAGCTTTTTTTTTTTTTTTTAAGCCACAAACAAGTAAACCATGTTCTTCTTGAGGCCTGGAGACCAACTGATTCCCAGAAACCCCAAACAAAGAAAAGGAAAGCAGAACCTCTCTAATCTAACAGCCTCATTTCATATGAAATGAGGTGACCTTGCCAAACTACATAGCCATGAACTAGAACTCTGGTCCCTGATAACCACCAAAGAGCTTTCCTTTGCCTGACCTGCTGATCTACCTTTATCCAGAGTCCCGACCCTACCTCCCACCCTTCCCTGATCCCCTCTGACCTTGGTCTGCTTTTTCTCCGTAGCATAGACTATAGAGGTGCAGCACACCTCGGCGATTTTTCGGCCCTGCCCGTAGAAAGACCAGCAGCAAATCTCGTCCCCCAGGACATCTTTGAGGAAGAGCAGCCGCCCATGGAAGCGCAGGGCTAGTTTGTCAAACAGCTCAATGTTCTTCAGTAAGTTGTCATCTGAAGTGCTGAGAACCAGGGGCCAGCAGGCCTTAGGTGATTGACTGTTTTCCATCCCTCCACTCCCCCCAGAGGGACCCACATTCCCAGCACTCCAGTCCTGTGCAGAAGGGCACTTCCGACTGTGTAGACCTCATAAAGGAAGCATTTGCAGAGCAAATCACTGCCCAGTGTGGAGGCTCCTGGTGCAGGCTCTCACTAGGCTGTCACCAGGCACCCCAGCACTGCCACATTTTAACTAAGCAACATTAGGCAGGTAACTTTATCCTCTGGTGCCACAGTATCATCTCTAGATGGAGACCAACATGTCCTCAAACCATTGGGAGTGTGGATAACAGACAATATTGAGACCAATTCTCTTGGGAAATAAGGAGCTAGCCTATGCTAACCATTATCACAGGCTTGGCTTGAACCTCATTTACTTATGACAGGTGGCACAGCTGGGATGGGACATTCAACAGGCAGGCATTCTGTAGTCTCTGCATATGACCATAGTCCTCCATGGGACAGCAGAGCTGAGCTAAACCTAGGATTCTTCTGAGCATGAAAACACATGGACACATCCTTGACCCACAGGCTCACCTGGTGTAGGAGTACTTGTTGTTACTGCGGTTGTGCAGAAGCTTTACCACAGGCTGTAGGAGAAGCAGAAGGATGCAGTCAAGAGACAGGGAAACAACAGCAGCCATTACAACCATCCAACCCACAGGTCTCCAGGGCCTCACCTTGGAGGTGCTAGCCAGGACCTGCTGCTCTTCCCGGGGTGATGTCACTGTGGGGATGAGGCATAATGGTGACAGCTTCTCCCTTTTTTGCTGGGGAGGAAGTGGAAGTTGGTTAGCAGTACAAGTGGTGTTCACTCACGCCACTTAATGTAAGCTGCTTGGGGGTTGAAAACACTCTTTGGTGTCGTCAAGGCTCACTAGGATGTGACCATTCCACTCCACTCTGGCCATACCATGCACAGCTAGTGTATAATTTAGCATGCTCATCTAAGAGGTTTATTTGTGTGTGTGTGTGTGTGTGTGTGTGTGTGTGTTGTGTGTTGTGTGTAAAATTAACATGAAAGGCCAAGCATGGCAGCAGGTCCCCAGAGGCCCAGCTACTAGAGACTGAGTATCGCTCGTATCCTCCCCATAACTCTACCCTTACCTACCGACCTGCTGTTCTGTAGGCACCCAGCTGGGCTCTCCCTGACTGTATGGGTCAGCCTGCCAGGACTGTGCTCCACTGAGCTTTGTGCACCTCAGCATGCTGGCCCCCACAGGGCAGTTCCACTCCTGCGCAGTTACATAGCTTCCTTGGGCTCAGAGTATTGGCTCCTTTTCTTCACAGCACTTGAGTCTGTCTGGTTTTGCTATGTACTTCCTGAGGACTGTACAGGTGATGACCAGCATACGTGTGCTGAGTGACTGAGCAGAGTGAAGCTGTTTATCTTTGGAGTGCTGGGAGTTGAACCCAGGACCATGAGGGTATACCAATCAAGTACACTACCACTGACTTATACTCCTCACTATTTTTAAAAATTAAAATTTAATTTTTAAAATACTGAGACAGCCTTAGTAAATTGCTTGAATTTTCAGTCTCTTGTCTCAGCTGCCTTAGTGACACATGCCTCTAATCCCAGCAATGGGAAGCAGATGTAGGCAGATCTATGAATTTGAGACCAGCGTGATCTACATAGTGAGACCTGTCTCAAAAACAAACAAAACAAAGACACAATTCTCCTGTCTCAGCTTCCCAAATGCTGAAATGTACCATTAGAGACATGTTAGAGACATGCCTGTCTCTAAAGGTACAATTCTGAGACAAATTCCAGAAATTGTTTTTGAAAGCTATTATTATTATTTAGTTTTTTAAGACAGATAAGGTTTCTCCATGTAGCCTAGGCTGTCCTAGAACTCACTCTGTAGACCAGGCTGGCCTCAAACTTAGAGATCTGCCTGCCTCTGATTCCCAAGAAATAGGATTAAAGGCGTGTGCCATCATGCCCAGCTAAGAGGCTTATGTGTATTTATGTATGTTTATATGTACATATAAAATTTAAATGGAAGGCCAGGCATGGTAGTTGGTACCCTAAGGCCCAGCTACTAGAGGCTAAGGTAGGAGGGCTGCTTAAACTTGGGACTGTGAGAACAGCCTAGACCTAACTCTCAAAGAAAGTACAGATGAAAAAAAAAAAAAGTCCATCCATAATCCCAGGAGGCAGGAGGTAGACATTGAGCAGAGCCACAGTGCAGGGCTAGCTTGGTCTATATAGAATTTGATGCTATGCAGGACTCTGCATTAAGACTGTCTCAAAACAAAAACAACAAAAAGTCAGGAATGTGTATACCTGTAATGGACACACTTGGGAGGCAGAGGCAAGTGGTCAAGTTTGAAAGCCGATCAGGCTACTTAATAAAACTACCTCAAAACGAACAATCAATCAATCAATCAATCAATCAATGGAAGCATAGACATCTGCAATTACTAAGTCAATTTTGAAGCAGTGAGTCTGTAAGACATAAAGGTACACTAAAAAGGCAAAATAACAAAAACTGTAGTTTAGGTGCAGAGATAAAACAAATTAAAATACAACAGAAAACCAGAAACAAATGGGTGTGGGCATCTGAGAACCGAGGAGTAAGAGCAGGAAGAGCGCAGACCTGTTTATCTATGTTGTGGAACAAAGCTTCATTTACATAAGGTATTTATGATTTCCTTTTCCTGTGGGTCAGGAATTCTTTTTTTTTTTTTTAATTTTATTTATTATATGTAAGTATACTGTAGCTGTCTTCAGACACCCCACAAGAGGGCATCAGATATCATTACAGATGGTTGTTAGCCACCATGTGGTTGCTGGGATTTGAACTCATGACCTCTGGAAGAGCAGTCAGTGCTCTTAACCACTGAGCCATCTCACCAGCCCCAGGAATTCTTTTGAGAGTGGCTTAGGCCCTGTGGCACAGGTTCTCCCATGAAGGCATGCACAGCAGGGGTTACAGGCATTTGAGAGCATTACTGCTTCTTAGGGATCACTTTCTGAGAAATATGGCTGCTATATTTACAAGGCTGTTGCATGAGGGATCTAGCCTTTGCTACCTGGACCTCTCTGTAGATCTGCTTGAGTCTTTATAACACAACAGTTGGTTTCTCCAGAGAAAATATGCAAAAGAGATGGATGATGGACGGCTCCCTGTCTTGTATGACTAGCTTGATCTGCCTTAGTCACTGGGAGCTGTTTCATGGTTGGCTCCATTAATTCACTGCTCCCAAGACTAAGTCTCATCATTACATTGGCAGCTCAAAGCACAGAAAATCTGACCCAGGTTCAGGATGGGATAAGGCCATCTGGGTACAGTCCATCAACATCAGCTCATGAAGGGACTTTTTTTTTTCCTAGCTGAAGAGCTATGAACTACAGGCACATTGTCTCTTCCACTTAACCACTTAGGATGTTCTTGTTCAAAAGGCAGGGAGGGCAAAGACAAGAGGGGGCACGTAGAAGTCACTGGTCCTAAAGTCTGTAACACACTGGGCACCTTTGTTGCCCACCCCTGACTAGCTATGATTCATAGCTCCACTGTCCAGAAGCATCATTCTTTCCTGGGACATATTCATAGTCCTGGCTTCCCCAGCCTACTTCTCACATGTATGAGTTTCAAAGCTCTCTTGTGCTTCAGCTAGGGCTGCTCCTTCAAGTCCCTGCTAATGTCTTAAATGCTTATCGTTGTCTAAGCTTAGGGTTCATGTCGTAAGAGAAAAAAAAATACCTATAACCTCTTTGAAAAGAGCTTCTGACTGCTTTGGGCTTGGAAACAAGCTGCTGAGAGGTCACATCTTAAGTTGCCTTTTTTAAACTTTTATTTTTATTAGACTGTGTCTCAGTGTGAGACCCCTGCCTCTGAGTGCTGGGATTAAGGGTGTGCCACCTTAGGCCTCTTAGAAGAGCTGTTTATTTGGGTGAATGTATAGCAGATCCTGTAATCAAGTTCACAGAAGGATGAGGCTTGTGCTTACAAAGGAAGGACCTTCCTAAACACAGGAGGACTAGTATATAAATGAACGATTCTCTGGGCATCTCTTTGGGGATTTCTGGGGTCCAGACAAAGGACTCTACAATCACATTCTTAAATTATCTTTACATTTTCCTGGGAATGTTCTGTATTTAATCTTTGCATGGAAACCATTTGTTAATTGTATGCATTATCTGGAAAGCTTGGGAATGCAGCTTTGTTACACTGTTTGCTTCTCCCCCCCCCCCTTGGTTTTTCGAGACAGGGCTTCTCTGTGTAGCCCTGGCTGTCCTGGAACTCACTCTGTAGACCAGGCTGGCCTCGAATTCAGAAATCCACCTGCCTCTGCCTCCCAAGTGCTGGGACCAAAAGTGTGCACCACCACTGGTGCACTGGCCACTGTTTGCTTCTTTTTTTTTTTTTTCTTTTAAAGATTTACTTATTTTATTTATATGAGTACACTGTAGCTGTCTTCAGACACACCAGAAGAGGGCATCCAATCTCATTACAGATGGTTGTGAGCCACCATGTGGTTGCTGGGATTTGAACTCAGGACCTCTGGAAGAGCAGTCAGTGCTCTTAACCACTGAGCCATCTCTCCAGCCCCCACTGTTTGCTTCTTTAGCTTACTTTCTTCTCTACCAGTACAAGCAGTGGCTCTGACTGTCCTAGAATTCCCTCTGTAGATCAACCAGGCTGGCAAGGAGCTCACAGAGAAGTCTGTCTGCCCTACTTCCTGAGTCCTTAAAGGGACTAAAGGCATGACATTTTGTGGTTTTTGCATAGAAAAGCCCACACACCAGAATGCACAATTTGTTACCTTTCTTTTAAATTTATTAAATCTCTTCTACTGTTTTGTTTTTCTGAGACAGAGTTTTTCTGTGTAGCCCTGGCTGTCCTGGAACTCACTCTGTAGATCAGTCTGGCCTTAAACTCACAGAAATCCACCTGCCTGTCTCTCAAGTGCTGAGATTAAAGGTGTGTACCACCACTGCCCCACTTATTAAATCTTTTTTTGATCATATTCTTTATCCTCCCCAGGTCTACCTCCCTTCCCACCCAAATTCATGGTTCTCTCCCTCTCCCACCCCCCCTCAAAGGGGGGGGGGTCGCTGGAGTGATGGCTCAGCAGTTAAGGGGAATGCTCTTCCAGAGGACCTGTTCAAATCCGAGCACCCAGATGGCAGTTCACAACTGTCTGTAACTCCAAGATCTGACACTCTCATACAGACATGCATGCAGGCAAAACACCAATGCACATAAAATAAAAGTAAGTAAATTAAAAAAGAAAAAAAGAAAAGAAAACCAAGCTGGGTGGTGGCTGTGCATGCCTTTAATCCAAGCACTTTGGGAGACAGAAACAAGTAGATCTCTCTAACTCTGAGGTCTACAGAGGGAATTCCAGGATAGCCAGGAATACATAGTAAGACCGGGTCTGAATAGAAACAAACAAACAAACAAAAAGGTAAAAAAGAAAAAAAAACAACAACAGTTAAGACAGAAAATAGCAAACCAAAGGCATGGAGTGTGTTTTGTGTTAGCCACCCACTCCTGGACACCTTCAAATGGTTGCTATACCCAGTAATACTCCATTGGAGAACATGGATTTTCCCTTTCCCAGAAGGTATCCACTACAAATAGGTTCTTCCCCTTCTTAGTGCCTGGATTTTCATCTGGTTTGGGCCTGTACTCGTCATAGTCTCTGTGGGTTCTGTTGTATGTGTATCGGTTCTGTTGTGTCTGGAAGTCATAGCACAATGTGTTACCTCTTGATGTAGCAGTCTACATACACAACAACAGTCATTTGTTGTTGCCTTCTTAAATTTCTGAGGCTCAGACCTTCAGACCAGCCCACAGTCTCTCATGAACTAGTTTTAATGATGGCCACAGTTGGTCACACTAGCACATGCTGTCATCCCAGTCTGTAATAAGTGAAAGGAGGAAGAGCCTGAGTTCAAGGCTAGACTGGGGTACATAAGGGAATCTTATCTCAAAACTATAACAATGTAAGATGCTGGCCAGAAGTGCAGCATCTGAATACTTGGCCAGGCCTAGATAAAGTTGGCCCACAGAGTTGGGAGTCAGTTAACAGAAGGCTCCAGATCCTCACCAGGGAGACTTCCCAAGAGCTATCTGGGTTCCTCATACAATGGCTTGCTTACCAGAGTGAGGGGTCCACGAGGCGGAAGCTATTCTTTTTTTATGGCCTAACTTCAAAAGTCACACGTTAGAGTTGATGGTAGTGGTGCATACCTGAGATCTTGGCAGTGGGGAGGTAGAGATAGAAGAATCAGAAGTGCAAAGTCATCGGGCAACTACTTGAGACTGTCTTTCCAGTTACACAATATATCTCTACAATAAGGTTGGGCTATGTCAGTCCTAGTCAGTGTGGGAGGGGACTAAATAAAAGCTAATCCTAAGGGAGGCAAGAATCACCAGTGGCCATTTTGGATACTAGGTAACAAAAACTGTTTAACAGATGGTACCTGGAAAACTAACTTATTCTACGAGGAACAAAAGAAGAGCAAAATCCCTTCATAGTTTACATTTACAAAAGTGGGTTTCACTGAGATTAAAATGTCCATATGAGGGGCTGGAGAGCCAGCTCAAGGGTTAAGAGTACTTGCTGTTCTTGCAGAAGATCTAAGTTTGGTTTCCAGCACCCATAAGGCAGCTTACAACCATTCATAACTCCAGTTCCAGGGGATGTGATGTACCAGGCATGCATGTAGTCTACACAATGCAGGCAAAATAAACACACAGAAATTTTTTTAAAGCACATATATGAAAAGATCTATATGTAAAATTATAAAGCTAATAAAAACAAAGAACAGGAAAAAGCTAAGTAACCCCTCCCCCACTAATGGTTATCTACACTGCTAGGGGACAGTGCTGTTTGACTGCAAGACTCACTCAGTTGAGAGTACAAAGCATGACTTTACAAGTGACCCCATGGAACACTGAAGAAATGCTAAACCTACAATTATCCCATAACCTTAATGAAATTACTGACTCAGGCAAGAATTATCAATTGGTGTGTTGTTGACAGGCAACTACCACTTGCACAATGCCTAAATTAATAGCACACAGATAAATTTATAGCTAGCAACAAGGAAATCTTAAATACAGTGGAGGGAGGACTCAATCTATCATCTGAATTCAGGGACCAAATCTGTGCATTGTTAGTCTGTTAGTCATATTAGCAACATCATGGGTATCTTGATATAATACAGTATGAAATACACTACACCTTCTAGAATATACTCTAACCAATCAAACCTTTACATTTATAGCCAAATTTACAGCAAATCTGGGATCTATCAGGATTTGAACCAAATGACATCAGAACTGAGCAATCAGGAAAGTTTGGTAAGCAGACCATTGTTATAGGGAATATCTTCTAACATCTAAGCTTTATAAGAAAAACAACAAACAAACAAAAAGCCAGGCTGTTTCAGATTAGAAGACACTTGTAGAACATAGCCAGACACAATGTGAACCTCAACTATAAGTGAATGCTCAACACATTTCAGGCAGAACTAGAGAAACTGGAGCATAGGATCTGGATGTTCGAGTAAAATTTTATTGACACAGAAAGATACAAATTATTAACAATGTCAAAAGAAAAGTATACAAAATAGTACATACAACATGGCTCAATTTAATGAGTAGACACACATACACACACACACACACACACACACACACACACACACAAAAATTGCTTTATTTTTTTGGTGACTCATTTCCCAAATTTCTATAGCTGATAATACTGCTCCAAAAATAAGAGGTGATGGGTCTGGAGAGATGGTTCAGTTAATAAGGTACTTGTCATACAATCATGAGGACCTGAGTTCAGATTCCTAGCATCCATATGAAAAGCCCATGACATACATTGCAATCCCATCGCTGAGGAAGTGGAGAAAGGTAGGTCCCTTGAGTTCACTGGCCAGAAAACCTACCCAAGCCAGTGAATTTCAGTTTCAGTGAGACTCTGTCTCAAAAAGTAAGGTGGAAGCTAAACAAACTCTTCTATTTTTAATAATATTGGAGGAGGTGAAGTTTTTTTTTTAAGACTTATTTGTTTATCTTTATTTTATGTATGTGAGTACACTGTAGCTGTCTTCAGACACACCAGAAGAAGGCATCAGATCCCATTACAGATGGTTGTGAGCCACCGTGTGAATTGAACTCAGGACCTCTGGAAGAGCAGGCAGTGTTCTTAACCACTGAGCCATCCCTCCAGCCCCTAAACAAACTCTTTAATCCTAGCACTCGGGAGGCAGAAGCAGATCTCTGTGGATTCACAGCACGTTCAAGGCAAGTAGAACAATAAAGTAAAACCCTGTCTCAAAACAAACAAACCAACCAACCAGAAAGAGCAATGTGGTGGGGTATAACTGGGAGACACTTGATGTTAACCTCTGATCTCTATACACATACGCATACACATGCACATACCCACGTATAACGTTTATACACAAAAGGCTATTTGTAATTTAAAAATTCAAGGATCTTGGGCTAGCAAGATGACACAGCACATAAAGATGCATGTCACCAAGCCTGACAACCTGAGTCTGGTCACAGGGACACACATGTTGAAAGGATAGAACTGACACCCACAAGTTGTTCTCTGACCTCCCACCATTCAAATTATGGGACACACATACCCATGCAGAAATATGAATAAAATATAATAAAAACATTAAACATGCATATACAAATTGCTAGTCCACAGATAAGTGACATTTTAAGAGAAAATACTGACAATATCTAAACCTCATCCTCAAAAGCCAGAAAAAAATTTGAAGATTTTGGTTTTTTGACATGGAATCTCCCTATGTAACTCTTTAAGGAAGGAAGGAAGGAAGGAAGGAAGGGAGGGAGGGAGGGAGGGAGGGAGGGAGGGAGGGAGGGAAGGAGGGAGGGAAGGAAGAAGGAAGGATAGATGGGTGGGTTTCTTTGTATAGCTCTGCCTGTCCTGGAAATTACTCTGTAGACCAGGCTGTCCTGAAATTTGAGATCAGCCTGCCTCTTATCCCCAGGGCTGAGACTAAAGGTATACCACTATGCCTAGTTCCTATGTAACTCTTGCTGGCTTTGAATTGATAATCCTGCTGGCTGCCTCTGCCTGCGGAGTGCTGGGATTAAAGACATGCAGCACCACACCTGGCTGGAAAAGCCAATTTTTTTTTAACAAATGGCTTAGAGGACATGTAATACATGATCTTATGTAACATGGTTTAATTCTCCTAGAAACTAAACTAAAATAGTCAAAGATCTCCTGTTAAACAACATAAGAAACTCAGGAGAAAATCTGGTAAATATGTAAAGCAGTTGCAGAAAGGGACTCTTAAAAAGTCAAGTGAGTATGTATGAGAAAGATGCTCAACCTGATTAAAAATGAGAAGCATGGGAAGTCAAACCCCACACCTATCCACATGGTAAAATTAGAAAGATGGAGGATGGCAAGATTACTGAGAATGCCAGAAGGAGGTTTCTTGTGCATTGCCAGTCAGGAGGACAAAGCAGTGTAACCCTCTGAGAAAACAATCTGACCATATTTACTGAAATCGCATGTATCCATTGGCCTAGTAATTCTCAAGCTACAGTTGTTAAGAAATTCAAATAAGACCAGAAGGGCATATATACAGGATCCCCACAGTAGCACTGTTTGCAGAAGCGGGAAGGAGAAAGCAAACTCCAAACTCAGGAGGATGCATGAATAAGATACGGTGAGAAAACAGCATGGACTCCTGCACTGCAGTCCAGACAGTGTGACTGGATCCTGCAAGAAGTACTGAGTGAAAAAACAGCACCAAGACCCACAGCTAAGCAATGCTGGTGGAAACAATACACACCAAAAGGATACATGCAAGACTGCGTTAGTTCTTCAAGGGAAGAGATGTGATCCAAGGATGTGACAGGATTAGACAGGGGTAGCATCAGGGGAAATGGACAAGGGATTGGGAATAAGTTGGGGAAGAGACACAAAATTGAAAGAGAAAAGATTTGCCTATGCCAGAGATGTTCTGGCATGCCTGAGGACTATGAGGAGCTGCCGCAGGGATGGGGCAGGGGGTTGGGCGAGTCAAGTGGGGAAAGACTGTGAGGTGGAGGGGCATGGGAAGGAAGCACTACACTTGAGAGTCAGATACACTGGAGCAGAAACTGAATTCAATGGCCTTAAAAGCATCCCTAGTGTTTCTTTGTATCTTTGTATGTTAACCAAGGGCACAAAATGTACCAACAAGGCAACAGCAAAATCTCTCCTGACTCAGTGGGTATGCAAGGACAATAGGTCAACTTCAATTACAGAGCAGAGCTAGACATGGGCACCTGTAATCCCAACATTCAGGAGGCTGACACAGGAAGAGCATGAGATCAAGGCCAACCTGGGCTACACAGCTAGACTGTCTCAAAAATATAAGATAAAATAGTCAAACAGGACCTTCCAAGGTCTAGCTCAGGAGCAGCCAAATAGCTCAGAGAGGAAAGGAGGCAGAACCTGACAACCTGAGCTTGATCTCCCCTCCCCAGGTGCCACAAGGTAGGAGAGAATCCATTCTTCAAAGTTGTCCTCTGGCCTCCACACATACATGTGACACATGCCACTCCCCAAAAAATATATGTTAAAAAAGATCTAAGTCAATATTTTAAAAACTGCTGCATGGTAACTCTTTAATGGGTCATAAAATCAGTGTAATGGATCTCAAATATTAGAGGGGAAGAAAGGGGCAAAGAACGCTATATTAAGGGACATTTCATTAACAGCACTCTTTCACTAAATGCTTTGAATTATATAAGGACAAAACACATTTTTTTTCCCTATGGGCTACAGGTAAAAAAATTTGAAAAATATGTATACTATCCAAAAGAATTCTGCCTTTCAGATTTCAAGAGCCAATAATCAGGCCAGTGAGGTGGCTCGATAGCTTGCTACCAAGCCTAGAGGCCTAAATTCAATCCCCAGAAACCATATTATGGTAGGAAGAAGGCATCTGGCATAATTATTGGTTATTGCTGGAGGTAAAGGACCAGGAGGGAGGGAGGGAGTTATCCTCTGACCTTCACATCTGTGCTATGGCTCCTTCTCACTTGTACGCACACCCACATGAAGTGAATGAACACAATAAAAAAAGGTAGACCCAATAAGCATTCCCTGAGAGAAAAGTATTTCACTTTCCACTTAACTTACCATCTACTACTGTGTCATTACAACAACCCTGAACAAGAGAGTTGACTAAAACTTACTACACTGTATTTATTTTTCTTTCTTATCTTTTGGAACCTAAGAACAGAGAACTAGAGTGATTGGCTCAAGGGTACTAGGCACAGCAGAGCCGGCCCAGATCCTAAGGGGATCCTAATGGGATCCCTAGAACCCACAGAAGTACAACACCGAGGTGGGAAGGCCCGGGAAGCCCCAGCTCTGCTGATGGAGCATGGCTCCACTTTATGACACTTTATTTGAGGAAACAGTTTCACCGTTGGGGAAAAAAACCTAAAACTAAAAAATCCTGAGGGTTGGAAGATAGGCATGTGTGCGTGTGCATGCACGTGTGTGCTGCCTCCCAGGACAGGACCAGATCACGGAGGTTATTACATTCCAGCTTAAACTGAGATGTAGTGAGAGCAGGCTGGTAAGATGTCTCAGTGGCCAAACTTGATGACCAGTGAGTGCTCCATCTCCAGAATGTACATGGTAAAAAAACTGGTGGAAAGCTGTCCTGTGACTGACCTCTACAACTGCTTTACTGTAGGGTACACACATGCAAGTGTAATATCAAAAACTTAAATTATATAAATTGAGATCCCCTACTGGCCTAGAAAGCTACTTAAGACTTTTTTTTTGTTTGTTTGTTTTTCGAGACAGGGTTTTTCTGTGTAGCCCTGGCTGTCCTGGAACTCACTCTGTAGACCAGGCTAGCCTTGAACTCTCGAACTCAGAAATCTGCCTGCCTCTGCCTTCCAAGTGCTGGGATTAAAGGCGTGCGCCACCACCACCTGGCAAGAGCAGGCATTTCTAATGGTGACAGTCTGGACACCAGCTAGTATTGAGGCTCTGCCTTAAGCAGCAGAGATGTTGCCGAGGACTGTGTCCTCAAATCCCAAAAGCCTAGGGGTTATGTCTGGTGTAAGCCAGGCTCTCTCTAGGCGACCTCTCTCTTCTGAGAGAGCTAACTATTGGATAGGAGTCCAGGGACCCAGGAGGTGGGGGAGGGGCTCTCACCTGCAGCGCCAGCTGACAGTCTTCAATCAGGCCCTGTACCAGGTAGTATCTGGCTTCACCTAGCAGCTCCCCGAGTTCTCTGGTACTCTCAGGTAGTGGCACTGACCCGTCCCGCAGGTAGTTGAGAATTGTACCAAAGTGGCGGCCACTCCGGTCAATCAGCACCCAACCTGGTGGGGTGGGAAAAGGCAAAAGGAAGGATGGCTTGCTGGGGGCACTGGGGCTAATACATTTTCAGAAAACTGATTCCATAAAAAAACCTATATATGCTCAGTGGCCCCCCCCTTTAATCTCAGTATTTAGGAGTCAGAGGCAGGTAGATCTCTGTGAGTTCAAGACCAGCCTGGTCTACAGCCTGGTCTACATAGTGAGTTCCAGGACAGCAAAGGCTACATGGAGAAACCCTGTGGGGGCATGGAGGCAACAACAATGACAACAAAAAACCTCAATACTTATCTGTTTCAGCCCTCTGCCATATTCAAAAACTGTTTCAAACATCTCCAGTGTATCATACATACACCTGCCCCAGAAACAGCTCCTCCCAAATCTGCTGGATAGTCAGAAGGCTCTCACCACAGGAAAGTTGTTTTTAAGTCAGGATCTCATTATGTAGTCCAAGGGGCCACCAAGCCCAGCTTACTAAGGGGAAATTCTTACCGAATTACCTTATCAATAAATTTAATTCCTTGTATTAATTTTAACCATCTCATTTAATGAAAATGCCCACTTCAAGTTTCCAGTTCACAACAATAAAGTGGGAACAATATTACTTGGAATACCAAGAACTTACTCTGTGATTGCATGAAATTTTCTTGCTTACTGGTCATTCCTACTCAATGACCTCCCCAATCGCCCCGAAGGGGGTGGGGCTAACTCCTTAAGAGTCATCAGATCCCTTTACCAAGCTTTCTCTAGCACTAATTGATACTTCACAATACTTACCAAATAAGTGAACTTTCATCTTCAGTATTGAAAGTTGAACTTCACCTCCTAAGTGCTTGCTTTCATCTTTGTTAAACCCTTCTCTTTAAAGCTACTCTACAGTAAGTGGGTCCTAAATTTAAAGGCAACACTCCAAGAAGGTTAAAGTTCACCTGTCAAGAAGAGCTGTGCCATTCACTCAGACCCCTGGCAAACTCAGAACAGTTCTCTCTTTCTACATATATGCATTCATAGATAATTCCTAGAGAGTGCAGGCACTTGTGTTAGAGACAGACCACATCTTTCATTTCTCGAGGCTACCTGGGGCAGTTCTACCGCAGAGAGGCAAACAAAAGGCTGGGCAGTGGGAAGTGGTAAAGGTTGTTTGAGGGGTGCAGCTTGCAGTAGGACTGATTCCTTGGCTTTTTGAACTAAGGGAAGAGGAGCAGATAATCGGCAGTGGAGCGCTTGGCAGATGTTGCTGCTGGAAGTAAAGGACTGGGGAGACAGATTTTGAATTAGGAAAAGACAAGATGGGACGAGGGACCCGGGAATGAATTGGGGGCTGGAGGGCAGCACGTGGACCGGCGGCACGCATACCTCCGGCGTCTGTGAGCACTTCCACGCGGCCGCTGAACATGGCCTTGAGCATGGTGTCCTGCCCCGTGAGGGTGCGCAACGTGGTGTAGTGCAGCGAGCCGCCCACGTTCAGCTTCACATACTTGCTGTTCGGGGTCAGGGGCTTCATACTGTACGAGGGGGAGCCAGGCTCAACACCCGAGGGGCTAGGGGACTCCAGGCATTCGGCCGCAGCCGCCGCCGGGCCAGAGGCCTCGGCCGACATGCCAGGGAGCGGACGCGGGTGGCAGTCGAAAGCTCTCTCCGCGTCCCGGACCGGTTCCCTGAGACCCCGCGACTCCAGCGCGGGCGCCCGACCGCTCGGCGCACACGCCCACTCGCCGCCGCTACTCTGCGACGTCCACCAGCCGCCCCATCGCGCGCTCTCTCCACCCGGAAGCCGGCGCGCGGAGCTGCGCAGGCGCAGTCGGGCCGGGTGGGAGAGAGGCGCGTCTCGGGGGCGGAGCCAAGAGCTGGGGCGTGCGCAGTCGGCGGCGCCGTTACAGTCCAGCTTTCGGGTTGGGGGTGTGGTGTTCTGGGGCGAGTCGGGAACCAGGATGAAGAGAGCGTCCAAGGTCCCTTTGCCCCTTGTTATTGTGGTCGAAGAGGACCGCAGCCCGTGACGGTTTCAGGAGGGCTTTATTCGCGTGAAAGGAAACAGGCGCAAAGGCTGGAGGTTGAACATGGATTTCCTAGCCCGGCCCAGTGCACTTGACAGACTGTACGAAAGAACAGTCAACAAAAAAAGAAAGTTCTCCAGTGAGGCCGTAGGGTTTCCAGAGGACTCACAGGTTAGAAGCCTAAGGGAGGTGATAATGAAAAGTAGCGCCTGTGTAGAGGTAGGATGCAGAGAGTTCCCTGTAGGGAGGAGGGTAGAGACTTGAATTACGAATAACTAATTTTAGCCCTGGAGGCTGAGGCAGGAAGTTCTAGGCGATCCTGGCCTATACAGTCTTATGTATCTCAGAGCAAAAGGAGAACCATTAGGAACGTGGCGATTGTAAGAATAAGACTGGACAAGCTAGCCAGGCGGTGGTGGCGCATGCCTTTAATCCCAGCACTTGGGAGGCAGAGGCAGGTGAATTTCTGAGTTCGAGGCCAGCCAGGGCTACACAGAGAAACCCTGCCTCGAAAAACAAAACAAAACAAAAAAAGACTGGACAAGCTAGTGAAGCTCTTAAAATCCTAGCTGTCATGAGACCTTCCATGGAACCCCAAAAGAGAAGAAAGAAGGTAGAGGGCACTGTGAACAAAAGGTCTTTCATTTTTAAGTCAGTTTAGAAGCTGATACTTGAGGTATTTAACTGCCCTAATGTCTAGAAAGGATATTTGCTTGGATGGAAAACTAAAGTCAACCCAGGCAGTGATGGCTCACACCTTTAATCCCAGCATTCAGGAGGCAGAAGCAGGTGGCTCTCTGAGTTCAAGGCCAACCTTAGTCTCCATAGAGAAACCCTCTCCCAAAAGAGAGTTTTAACCCCGTCACCAGCTAACTGGAAGATCTGGTCAAAGCTCCCCTTTCTGGGTCTGGTTGGTTCTTTTACTGCTTAGTCAGGGTTTGCAAATCTAGTGTTTGCTGTGGAGAGGTAGAGGTGTAGAGAAGCAAAGTGGACCTGTTAGAAGATATTAGAGAGAAATGTGTCCAGTAATGAAGAGACTCGTGTTTTGCCAAAAGGGGTTGCCAATCCTGCTTCCACCACCACCCCCTGGCCCCCATCAAGTGTAGCAGTGAAAAAGAAAAAGTGGTTCCTGACTGGAACTTGCACTTTCCTCCCTGAAGCCTTGCTGCTGCCAGGAACTGGCCTGGCACCGGCAATGAGGCTGTAGTGGTGTCTTGTTCAGCCCAGTTTTACAAAACACCAATTTCAGACAAATTCACACTCTGGTGGATAAGAAGCCTATTCCATAATCATATCTGAACACAAAATGACCAAATATAACCATCTCCTACAAATGCTAATTCTTTACTGTAAAAGGCATGGGGGAGGGGTCTTTGTGCTCACAGATAAATGCTAGGAGAATCTGTAATGGTAAGCACACAAGGTTGTTCCTTCAAGGGAAGGAATGCTATACCTTCCAGAAGGCTGGAAGCAGGTGTTAACTAACCTGGTGACCTTGGCTCTATGTGTTTGGCTAGAGACTTCCAGCACCTGATCCTCCCCTAAAGAGAGTTGTAAATTTGTTTTTCCCCAGTCAGTCTTTTAAAACTATCTTTGTGGAACTTGCAGAGTTTTGATGTAGTTGCATCTGACCTGTATTTGGTTTTCTTTGTTCCTCGAAGAGATTTGGGTATACTTTTTTTTTTTTGACACAAATTTGAGTTAATTATCACCAGAATAAGTTTTCACCAATTGTGATGGGATTAAATATGGATAAAATAAACTAATTGGGGTCAGACTTTGGAAGTTTGAATGAACACTGGCTACTGAGTCGAGCCCTGCTGAACTGAAGGCAGATGAAGGTTTTAGAGCCCCCTGTGCTCTACACATACTGTTTTAGCCCTGACTCGTTCCTTTCATCTTGTAGATAATATTGAGGGGGAAGTGGGTTGTTTCACGTATGCCAGACTAGCTTCAAACTTTGATAGACAGCCAAAGACACCTTCCATAGATCCATTCTTAAGGGTTTTTGTTGTTGTTGTTATTTGGTTAGTTGGTTGGTTGGTTTGGTTTGGTTTGGTTTGGTTTAAAAAATTAATTCTAAGCTTTGGTCTTATAAAAATTAAACCTGAACAAAAATCCTTCTACTGAGACAGTTATAATCCTACTAATAAAATCTATACCGAACTTGCCAGGGTGACACAAACCTTTAGATCCAGCAAGCTCCAGGACATCCATGACCGCACAGAGACCCTGTATCAGAAAAATAAATAGTAACTAAATAAGTAAATAAATAAATCCTAGCCTGTCAGGAACAGAAGCTAATATAATATCTGGGCTCTCTTTGCGATAGGAGAGTGTTTTCCAGTCCCCCACTCTCCGTACACACACACACACACACACACACACACACACACACCCTCCCACATACACTCTTGCTGTGTAATGTGTAAGCCAGGGTCTTACTCTGTAAACCAGTCTGGCCTAAAGCTCACAGAGAGCTGCTTGCCTCTGCTTCCCAAGCACTGGGCTTAAAAGCAGGTCCTTCCATGCCCAGGTTAGCCCTCTGTGCCCAGGTTAGCCCTCTTAAAAGGTAGGGTTCTGGGGATGTGACACTGAGCCTAACTTCTAAGTCACAAGTGAGAATGGTGTAACTTCCACCACAGAATCTGTCCATTGCAAGAGATGAAAAGTTGCCCATGCCTTTTGTGATGTGTGATGCCTAGACCCCCACCCATGTGACCGACCTGGTCCTACTTGTAGGCTTTTCTCTTTCCTTCTACATATGGACATGTATGTTTTGGGGTGGTTGTTAGAGTCTTCAGATATTTTAAGTGACCTTTTCTCCAGTATCATTTTCAGGAAAATGATACCCAGAAATTTCTAAAATGGGTCAATAGGCTACTCTTGCTGTCTCCCAGCGGGAATGACTGAGTCCCTTATCATGCACATGGGCCAAACTTCTCTGAATAGGGATGATGCAACTGGAAAGGGGGATACAAAACTCAACCCCACGCAACACAAAGAACACACCTTTTACTTAGAAGCTCAAAACCACCGGGCGGTGGTGGCGCACGCCTTTAATCCCAGCACTTGGGAGGCAGAGGCAGGCGAATTTCTGAGTTCGAGGCCAGCCTGGTCTACAGAGTGAGTTCCAGGACAGCCAGGGCTACACAGAGAAACCCTGTCTCGAAAAACCAAAAAAAAATGAATATTTTGAAAATGTTTAAAAAAAAAAAAAAGAAGAAGCTCAAAACCAGTTTCCAAATATATCCATTGACCAAAGGAAATGCAGACTGCACCAGACACTCCCTGCTGTGCCTGCATACTGCACACTGCAGCTCTGGCAGAGTCCTCTGTGACTGTGCTGACAGAGAAGGCCTGAGCTGGAGTGGACTCCAGTTCAGGGCTTGGGACCCAAGTTGTGTGGCTCACAACCATCTATAAGTCCAGCTCCAGAGGTTCGAAACCTTCCTCTGACCTCCAATGGCTTCCAAACACACCCATGCATACACAAAACTAGTAAATCTTTAAAAAGAAGAAAAGAAACTCACTTGGAGCTTTTAAAAAGACAGATGTGGGACTAGGTCTGCAGCTGTGGGTTGGTGCTCACCTCACAGAAGGAAGTCGACAAGAGGAAGTCTGGTTCACCTCCTAGTTCCTGCATAAAAGAACCAAACTGAGCCTGATGAGGTGGCACACAGTTGTAATCACAGCATTCAGGAGGCAGAGGCTGGTGGATCTCTGGGTCTGAGGGCCAGCCTGGTCTACAGAGTGAGTTCCCGGGATAGCCATGACTATACAGAGAAACCCTGTAGAGAGAACCAAAACAAAAAAAACAAAGAAGCAGACAAAACTGACTTTGGGCTCTGTTTTAGGATTCCTAACTATTTTTGTTTCTTGAGACTATGTATGATGCCATTGTTTGATGTCCTCTGACCAGTGCCAAATGCTACAGAATGGCCTTTGTCATGCCACAGAGTGCTCTGCAACAAAAGGAGGGGACATTTATCTTAATCCAACTACAAAAGTTTGTTCCACAGTCTCCAGATTAGCAATTCCTGGAGAAGAGGCAGGCTGTGTGATAAAGTCCAGCCTCCATCTGCCTGACCTGGAAGAGCCCCTGAAAGCCTGTTGCTCCTCTCTCAGACAGAACGTGTTCAGCCAGAGTTACTGCTGCTTCCTGACAGGAAACCCCTGTCCACATCCTAGAAACCCCATCCATGTAAGGCCTCTGGCAACTCATTTCTATGTCTTCAGCTGCTGCCTTATGCTTCCCCAGACTGTGTTGTCCTTCCTTAGGAATCGCAAACCCTACTTCCTTTGTTCAATGTTTGGTGTATTCCTGGTGGCCCTCCCCTCCACAAGACAACTTTGGGTTTTTACTGAATTTTGTTTGTTGTTTTCATTGTTTATTGGGACAGTCTCATATTCTCAGGCTGGCCTCAAACTCACGATGTAGCCAAAGATGACCTTGAACTTCTAGTCCTCCCATTTTTCTCTGTCTTGTGCATGTGGGTGTGTATGCATCTGTGTGTTTGTCAGTTCTCTCCTGTCACCACAATAGTTACAAGGATAGATCCATCAGCCTTGGCAGCTGGGGCCTTTCTCTACTGATGTATCTCACTGGTCCAAATATACAGATTTAAAAAAAATTTTTTTAAAACCCATTTGTCTATCTACCTATGTATCTATTTTGGTTTTTCAAGACAGGGTTTTTCTGTGTGGCCCTGATTGTCTGTCCTGGAACTCACTCTGTAGAACAGGCTGGCCTTGAACTCAGAGATCTGCCTGCCTCTGCCTCTCAAGTGCTGGGATTAAAGGTGTGTGCCACCACTGCCCAGCTTTTTTTTTTTCCCTAAACTTGACCCAAAACATTTTTTGTAACTAGAGTCTCACTATATAGGCTTGGCTAGCTTGGAACACACTATGTAGACCAAGGACTCATAATTCTCTATCTGCCTCCCAAGTGCTTGGATTAAAGATGTGTACCACCATATCTGGCTCCCAAAACAAAATTTTAATCACTGTGTCCAAAATGAATTAGATCTGGCCTGTGGACTTTCAGTTGAATGATCCATATGTAAAGGTTAATTTCTAAATGATCAATTCAAACCTATAATATACCTGGATTGAACCAGGGATAGAATCCATAGTTCAACATGTATATTTTATTTAATGTTCTTTCTGATTGTCATTCAGAACACTTTGAACTCTATTCAAGTTAGGTCATTTGCAAGAGTTTCTGCTGCATATTTGATTATAAATGAGGTCAAATTCCTATTTTACAGAAACCACTGGTGAATACCCATTCCCTTCTCTCTGTGAGCCTGTAGCCATGGGAACTGCAGCTGAGTACACAATAACACCTCCATGAACAAATCCTCAGGGAACAAAGTTCATTTTAATACAGCTGGCCTAACCACAGAAGAATCTGGGGGACTCTCCAGGCTTGGCAGCATTGTGCTGCCTCCTGGCTTCAAGCTGCCTCTGGAGGAGGAAAAAGTGGAACTATCACAGGTAAGGGCTTCTTGGGGGGCAGAGGTGGGGCTTGGGCTTGGGCCAGGCAAGTACAGAGGAGAGAGTAGGAGAGGGACTTTGTGTACCAAGTCCCAGCCTTTCAGAGCTCTGTTAGTCTTTGAATGTGTGTAGAGTCTGAAGCCTAGAAGCTTCCACATCACCAAGAGTGTCGGCTAGGGAATCCTTATAGGTATCATCCAGCCCTTGAACCAGGAGCAGGGGCGCCAATGCTTCTCTGTTATTGTTGGTGCTGAAGACTGAACCCAGAGCCTTGATGTGCTAGGCAAGTACTCTTTTGCTGAGAGCATCCCCAGTTCTATAGTGGCTGCTTATGCCTGTGTGATACGGAGGAACAGAAAGGCTTGAAGCTGAGTGATGGTTTTTTGCTCACTAAGTTACTTTTCTGCATCCCTGATAATAGGACCCTCATACTGTTCTTCAAAGTCTCCTTGGAACTTTGCCTTCCTCTGAGCACTTAGGTGAGTCCTGGAAAACCTTAGGCCTACCAGACCTCTACCTGTCCCCTTCTGCTCTATGGGCCCAATCTAACAATCCAGTTTCCTTAGGACTGGGGCTAGTCCTGACTCAAGCCAGCCTAAAGCGCATGGAATCCAGACCATCTTCCATACCCCTCCTGCAAGGCTGGGCTGGGCTGTAGAAGAAAGCAATTACCTAGAACCACCATTTGGACTGGAGTCACCGCTCAGGGATCTTTGGCTGCCCTTGACGTACTATGCACTATGTGAATCTTGTTTACTTGTTTGAAAGAGCATACCACGTAGGCCGGGTTGGTCTCTAGTGTGGTACATAGCTGAGGATGAAGTTGAGGCTTTGCTTCCACCTCTCAAGTGCTGAGATTAAAGGCCTGTGCCTATACCCAGAAAATTCCATGTCTGTACATTGCAGGGCAAGGGATTAGACTCAGGGTCCTGTCTATGCTGGGCAAGCACTTTAGTATGGAGCTAGGTCTTCAACCATTCATGTGGCTCTTAACAGCACATCTAATCAAGTTTCTCTGGACATAGTCCACTGGACCAGGGCCACATGTCATGAAGAGGATCAAGGTCACACTCCAGACCTCCAGCTCCAGTCTTTTCTCTTTCTCCCTTGCCGTTCTCCCGGGTTCCCACCCTGGCCAAGCTGCCCATTTTGAAGCAAACTGCTGAGAAAAACAAGCAAATGGAAATATTCTGTCCCTGCCCCATGCCATATTTAGATAAAAGAGAGAGAAACAAGAAATACAGAGGCTACAAAAGATTCGACAGTTTTATGTTAAGCAGTTCTATCAGAAAGAGGGCTAAAGCTCTTCGTCCAAAGGAACAGTTTTAAGGACTCCTATTACCTCATTACTCTCTTTTGTGTCTGTGAGGCGCTGGGATTGAATTCAGGGTCCCTACATATTAGATTTGTGCTTTATCTATGAAGACCTGCCTGTCACTGAGAATTGAGTAAATTTTGAGATTCAACAGAACCAGAAAATTCTAGGCAATACTGGGAAGAGTCTTTTACAGGGCGTCTCTGAAGCTTTTATTCCAAGATAGCTCAAGGGTTAAAAGCAGGGAGAGAAAAACAATAAAAAAAAATCTACAGAGTTAGCTGGGCGGTGGTGGGCACGCCCTTAATCCCAGCACTTGGGAGGCAGAGGCAGGCGGATTTCTGAGTTCGAGGCCAGCCTGGTCTACAGAGTGAGTTCCAGGACAGCCAGGGCTACACAGAGAAACCCTGTCTCGAAAAACAAAACAAAACAAAACAAAAAAAAAAGAAAAAAGAAAAAGAAAAGAAAAGGAAAAAAAATCTACAGAGTATCCCTCATCACGGTCACCAGATATGCTCAGGATATCTCAAGTGTCTCAAAGCAGGCTGTTTGCTTACCACCCTCGAGGGCCCTATGCTACACTCCTTGTACAAATGCTTTCTCCTAGGGGAGTAAACGGATCTCTGTGGGAACAGGGTCACACAACAGGATGCTGTAGGAAGGGACGCAGCCTACACGGTGCCACCCAAGACATGACCCCAGCCTGACTCTTCTTTTATTATTAGGTGTTATTTTTGTTTATCTGTTTTTGAGCCAGGTTCTATCTCAGCATGTTGGCACAGAGTTCACTGTGTAGGGGGGGCTGGAGAGATGGCTCGGCAGTTAAGAGAACTGACTGCTCTTCCAGAGGTCCTGAGTTCAATTCCCACATGGAGGCTCACAACCATCTGTAATTGGATTCGATGCCTTCTTCTAGTGTGTCTGAAGACAGCTGTAGTGTACTCACATACATAAAATAAATAAACATTAAAAAAGAAAAGCTGAGCCGGGCAGTGGTGGCGCACGCCTTTAATCCTAGCACTTGGGAGGCAGAGACAGGCGGATTTCTGAGTTCGAGGCCAGCCTGGTCTACAGAGTGAGTTCCAGGACAGCCAGAGCTACAAAGGGAAACCTTGTCACAAAAAAAAAAAAAAAAGAAAAAAGAAAAAAGAAAAAAGAAAGAAAAGAAAAACAAATTCAGTGTTGAGAACAATAAGGAGTTTGTCAGCCATGCCTAGGTGAGAGCAACTGCTGCTGTGCACAGGCCTGCACAGCTGAAACCCCGCCAGGAGGACACAGAGCATGAGCTTGCTGCAGAGGGGTAGATAGAGCACCCGGGACCGGGCTTCCAAGCCAAGCACACCTGCTGTGAAAGCAGCAGGTGCTGACAGGTGCTGACAGGTGCTGACAGGTGCTGACAGGTGCTGACTGACAGGTGCTGACTGACAGGTGCTGACTGAC